>NW_024412403.1:68362588-68369924 GCF_014898765.1 Herpailurus yagouaroundi | reverse complement strand
CAAAAAAAAAAAAAAAAAAAAAAAAAAGCAAAGATCCAACATCAACATCTACCTTTTTGAATCTGTCCCTATTTTCAGCCCAGATTCTTCTATTCTTAGTCTCTTCTTGAAAACTTTACCTCCATAGTAGTGTGCATGACCAATGTGGTTAGTTTTACTGAGAAGTCTGAGGCTACAGAACAAGAAGGATGGGAAGTTTTTGTCTTTGAGATAGGCTGTCCTCCTCCCAATCTGGAAAATCCTCCTACTTTCTGAGTTTAACACCTGACTTCCACTTGGAAAGTCAAGCTTGCCTGCTTGGGAAAGATCAGGTTTGGGTGCCAGCAGAACCAAATCCTGGGGTTGAGAGGGCTTGGTTTATTATAGTCTCTGAAGCTTGGCCCACATATATGAGCAGAGGGATTCCCACCCTAGAGGGTTTTGTGAAGATTAGAGGCAATGTGTGTACATCACCTGGCACACAATAGATCCTAAGATTCACAGCAACAGCTGAGAAAAGGGGAGGGAGGTTTGCTGGTTGCTCAGTACCTTTTGTCCTGGGACTCTTACTCTCTTTGTGGAGGAGGGCAAGGGGTATAGGTCCAAGAGTGCATATGCTATGGGGCTGGAAGAACCCTGGAGAGAGTGGGAGTGAGCTCAGTTCAGTCAAAATTGTGGGAACCTGATCTATTTCAAGGCTTGAAATTCACATAAGGGATGAAATCTGAGAGAGGATGAAAGAGTAAATACCCAGCTAGCAAAGCCAGTGCTGACGTTGGTAAAGGTGAGTCATGTCACCTCAGGTATGTTTTGGCCATAATAAAGGCATTCATGGAAGGGTGCTGAATGGGAATCTGACAATAAAGGTGATCACCCTTGTCCCCATCTTCTTCCTCAGAATGTCAGATTCAGCAATCTTCAAAGCTACCTGAAAGTAACTTCTAGCTCCAGATTCCTTTCTCTGACTCCCAGCAAACCTGCCCTCCCTCCAAATGTTCCACCTCTATACAAATAATATTCACTAGAGTCCTCTGAAGAAATTGCTATTTATGTCACATTACCATTCAGGAAAATAAAGAACATGCAGGTTATCAATCAATCACAGTATCAGAGTGATTGCTGCCGATTATAGCCTGGCTCCACACTCCACAATTATTTGCAGGCTAGTGAGTACCGAACAGCTTCCTTTACTTAAAGAATAACCAGGCAGAGTGGCAAGAGTACTGCTCAGGGGTGGAATCTTGACTCTGACCTTATTAGAAAGTAAAGCGACTACAGACAGGCCACTCACCTTTTCCAGTCCTAGATTTGCGGTGTATGAAGGGGCACTGCTCATCTCCTCCCAGGGATCATTTTTAATGTGTAAAAGAAAATATATGAAAGTACTGTGTGGACATAGGATTTTGTTTAGACCACAAATAGGTGTTTTTATTTCCATTCTAATCTGTGTATCTGCTGAGCAAAATAAGCTGGTGTTGACAGTGCCATCCTGGACATTGTCAAAAGCTTACCTGTAGCGACTTCTCTTCAGTTAAAGCTGTGTTGGGGGAAAGTTCCAAGGTCTATGTCAGGTCAGTTCTGGAAAAAAACAAGGAGGGTGGTGAGGGTAGAGAAGCAAAACTAACAAAGCAGATTACAAAGCAATCCATGTTAGGCTCTTCGATTTCAGATTGGACTAATTTCCAGGAATCTTATAGCTGGTAGAAGACAGCAGCTGTTTTTCTCCCAAACTACTCAAGGCTCATTTTTGAAATGATGATCTTTATAGCTGGACAAGGAAGTCATCAGTCTTACCAAAGACACCACTTTTGCCCTATTACTCTACAGAAAAGTCTCCAGTGATTATCCATTAACTAGAAATACATGCTTCGGTGTGATTTAGACTCCACCCCCATGCACTACCACCAGCCCCGCCTTATTTATCCCTCTGCTTCCCATAAAGCCAGAATACTAGCCAGTTTGGTTCCCTCCAAGCCCCGTAAATAACTGCTCCTTTCTGATAAGGGCTTTTGCTCACTCTCTTCTTCTGCCTCGAAGCCATGAGTTTCTCTGCCTTCTCCCTATTTTTCACGTGTGATCTTAAATTTTTTTTTTTTTTTTTTTACTTGTATTTATTTTTGAGACAGGGAGAGACAGAGCATGAACGGGGGAGGGTCAGAGAGAGAGAGGGAGACACAGAATCTGAAACAGGCTCCAGGCTCTGAGCTGTCAGCACAGAGCCCGACGCGGGGCTCGAACTCACAGAGTGCGAGATCATGACCTGAGCCGAAGTCGGCCGCTTAACCGACTGAGCCACCCAGGCGCCCCTCACGTGTGATCTTAATCCTACCTGAATCTTAAGGTCCAGCTTATATTTTTCTTCCATGAAGTCTTGCCCAGGTACAGGTCTCCCCTGCAGATCCTCTTTCCAGCAGGTCTGTCACAGGCACATCCTCATTTCAGCCCAGCCCTAGAGACAGTTTAGGTCATTTCTGGGGGCAAGGGCCCGTCCTGAGCAGCACTCTGCTCTTTCTCTGTGGATGTGAGAAAAGTGGGTGCATGTGCCCGTCACAAGCCACCACTTACTATTTCACGAGGGCTGTGTCCAGCAGGTGAGGAAGGACTCAGAACCACATGGCTCTGGCCTTTGAGCCAGGCTCACCCAGCTGTTTTGTAAGGGGTGAGAGTGGCGCTAAATGTTTGTGGGAGTAAAACAGTCACCTTGAAGCCATTCCACCTGAGAACTCTCCTGGAGAGAACCCCAACTTGAACCCCTTTCTCTCTGGCCTTCATGATAAAGGAAAAGAGGGAAAGAGACTCCGACTCCGACACTAACACAGCAGCATATGTGCCAGGCGCCATGCCAAGTGCCAGAAGAGAATGGTCTCACTGCGTTCTTTCAAGGACCCGATGAGGTTAGGACTACTCTAATCTCCAGCCACAGCTGAGAAAACACAAACTCAGAGTAAAAAAAAAACTTGTATAATGTCCAAATAAATAGCGAAGTGTTATTTGAACCCAGTTGTCTCAGAGTACAAGGCCTGTTTGTTTTGTTTTTAGTTTAGTCGACACCAGTGGTTCTCAGAGTATGATGCCCAGAGCAGTAGTATCAGCGTCTCCTGGAAACTTGTTAGAAATGTAGGTTCTTGGGCCCCACCCAAGTCCTGCTGAATCAGAAACTCCTACTGACAGTGATCTGGGCTGTTACAAGTCCTGGTGGTGCGTGTTCAAGTTTGAATACTACTATTCTGAGCTAAACCTCCCACAAGAAGATCCCTTATAACTTGGCCTAGAAACCATATTGACATAGGAACATTCTAAGATGTTGGTTATGTGTGGACCCCTGACCACGCCAGAGTCCACCTGACTTTCTGTGCCACCTAGTTCCTCATCAAGGCAGACCTGGAGCTGCAAGTATATTTGTAGCTTTGGAGGCTGGGGAGAAGGAGTTTTAAAAAGGAGAAAAGAAAAAACCTTAATTTCTTCAAGTTTTCTTCATAAAATTTGTCACAATCTGATCATTTTTATTTATGTTGTCATGCTTATGTCTACAACCTGTACTGCCAGTTTCTACTGTTGATGTATTCTTGGTCATTCATTCCATTATTTATTCAACAAACATCTGTTGGGTGCCAAGGAGGTGACAGTGCAGGATGAGGTGCTCGTGCTTAAACAATGTGTCAGAGACAAACTCAGCCTGCTCAGAGCCTGCACTTAACTGGCCATCACCAAGGCATGTGAAAAGTGTTGCCTGGGGGTAGGAAGAGGCACTTTAGGAAAACACACAGGCCCCCTTTCCCAGGTTTGCAGTCAGGGAAGGCTTCTTCTTCTTCTTTTTTTTTTTTTAACACTTATTTTTGAGAGAGAGAGAGAGAGAGAGAGAGAGACAGACAGAGCATGAGCAGGGGAGGGGCAGAGAGAGAGAGGGAGACACAGAATCCTTCCTTGGGGAAGTGGGGAAACATTTTAAGAAAAGTGACATGAGAAAATGTATGCATGTATTAGCAGGCTCAGGCCAGTACCTATACAGCCTTCTTTTCATACAGTTTCTGTATTGTTGCTGGACGGATGAGACCCTCGCAAGTCATCCTTGCTCTGTCCTCCACCTCGCCCAGAGTGTCTGCAGTCTCCGCCTCTGACTCTGCCTGTGAGCCCCTATCTAGTCAGACAGTGTGTTCACTTATTTGCATGGCTTTTATCACTCCATGAACAGAAGTAGGTCACCTCTCAGAGACATAGTATGCCTTCAGTGTTTTCTCCTGCTCTTGGCTGCAGGGTGCCTGTCCTTGCTGGTGACCGTCCAGCACACGGAGCGCTATGTCACCCTGTTTGCCTCTGTCATCCTCAAATGTGACTACACCACCTCCGCCCAGCTCCAGGATGTGGTAGTGACGTGGCGCTTCAAGTCCTTCTGCAAGGACCCTATCTTTGACTACTACTCTGCATGTGAGTGCCCTCCCCCCTCTGCCCAGGCCCCTCTGTGAAGCATTGCCATGAAGGCATAGGAATTATTTAGGATCACAAATCCTTATGAGAAGCCTCAAAGATCACTTAACGTGGCCCCCTCATTTGATAGATAAATGGCCCAGGCAGATGAACTAACTTATTCCTGGTCACATACTATTTTATTTTAAAATTTATGTCCTACCTTGTTCCTGAAAAGATTTAGGCAGCTCAGACATTAAGTTTTTTTTAAAAAGCAGCTCAAGTCCTGCCTCCCAGCCCATTTGGTTGCGTGCCAGCACACTGAGATGAGTCTACAGTCTGCCGCCATCACCTTCACCACCTTAGAATGTAGACAAGAAGCCTCCTACACCCTCCAGGACGCTAAGGAGTGGCCATTTGTGAACCTCCGCACACTGCCACACTCCCTTTTATGGTCAGCCTTCCTGGTGGCCGACTGAACCCTCCAAGTGAGCGAGTGAGCGAGAGCTCACTGCCCCCAGGGAATACATTCTCAGGGCTGCACAATTCCCCCTACCTATGCTTAGCCACATCCTACCTCACAGTTGTGGCTGCCCCACTCATGTCAGTTCTGTGCTCCGAAAGCAAAGCCCTTTCTAGCTGTCTACTTCTGCCTCTCTCAAGGAACAAAGGAATGCAGATCCTCACTGGCAGCCCTGGACAATTAACCTTGTAGAAATTTTTGAGAGTAGAAGTAGATGCCGTCTATAAGGAAGGAAGTGAGCTTCCTGAGATGAGGAAAAATGGGGGGAGGCCTGAGCTTTACCTCTGTCAGCCCTGACTTACAGTGCATCTTACAGTATGAACCCCGATACCTAAATGTCTGAGTCACTGGCAGAGCCTGGCCTCGTTCCCAAAAGACACATCTCTAAATCAAGGCATGATTTTCAGGGGGTTACTCTTCAAATAAAGGGCCAGGGAAAAGAGACCAGGGTGGTAGGCATTTGCCACCAGAAAATGCATTGTAAGGGCAGGTAGATGAACCCTGTGGGGGCAGAATCTGGGGTTACCAAAAATGAGGTAAGGGTAGTTGGGATGGGAAATGGGGGCATGCAGCCAGGATTTAGAAATGATGGCCTTTTAGAGGGGTCTGGGTCTTGCCGCTCAAAAGTTCATTAGTATCACCTGGGAGTTCATTAGAAATGCAGACTCTCAGATTCTCACTCTGGACCCGAAGACTCAGAATCTTCATGTTTAGTAAGATTCCCAGTAGATGCATGAGCTCAGGAAAAATTGAGAAGCTTCCCTGCCCCAGGGAACACTAAAGGTGCCTTTCTTCATGGGAATTCCCCCTGCTGTGTGACTTAGCTGTGTCCCCTTTTCTCAGCTTACCAGGCAGCTTTATCCCTGGGCCAGGACCCCTCCAATGACTGCAATGACAGCCAGCGGGAGGTTCGCATCGTGGCTCAGAGGCGGGGGCAGAATGAGCCCGTGCTGGGGGTGGATTACCGGCAGCGCAAGATCACCATCCAGAACCGTGAGTGCAGGGGAGGCAGCAGGGAAATGGAGGTGGCGGACACCAGGCCTGACAGGCTGAGTCACTGTGGGGATTCCCCCCCCCTTTTTTTTTTTTCCATTTGTTTGTTTGAGGAAATTGCCAGATACATAGAATGCTGTACCACCATCTGAAGTCACTCCCCTGGAAGTTGGTGTCTGGATGAGAAGATGTCCTACAGCTTTGGCTAAAGGTCTGGGAGCGGGTGGTTTCTTTTGCTTTCTCGTGGCTAAGGTGTGGATCAGTCTTGTTTGCTCCCTCCCATAAATTGCCCTCAGGGCCTGTGTGAACCCCAGGGCCCTGAGTTTCCCTCTGACCACTCCTGTTGTATATATCTAAGGGGCTTTCAAGTAGGTCACCACCTTGACACCATCATCACCCATTGGTAGAGGAAAGAGCGTTAGGCTTCATTGACCAAGAGCATTAGTTCATTGACCAGCAGCAGATTTTTTTTCTCTGGCGTCTGTTACCTCATCTGAAAGATGGACATAATAGGCTCTGTCTCCCTACACTGAAGTAAGTATCAAACGTGATATCTGAAAGCTATGTCTAAAGCATGTTTATTCTTTATGCCTAATACACGGTGGTTAGAACCCTCAGTCTGCAGTCAGATTCTGGTGTGGGTCCCCATTCTGCACTTATAGGGTATGTGAACTTGGGTAAGTCCCTTCGATTTTTTTCTACAAAATGGGACTTGCCATAGTACTCCCCATCTCGTGGAGATTTGTCAGGATTAAGTGAGCTGATATACATAAAGCACTTAGCAAATATTAAGTGTGCAGTGAACTTTAGTTACCATCACTGAGCACGCTTTTGGACGGAGGGTTAGCCCTACATTCCTACCTTGTAATCCAGGATTGCCATGATGGGTTACTGGCACATAATTCAGAGCCTATTTCAGTGAGCTTCATGTGCAGTGTTAAATAAATATTTGCTGCTTAAAAGGGGAAAAATGGTAGAGAATACACTAAGCAGGCCACTCAGGGTACCTGTGGCAACAATGTGAGGAAATCAGTGAATATTTGATGACCATTTAAAGGTAGATCATTTAAAGGGAGCCAATTTAATATTTGCTTCCAGATTGGTGTCTAATACTTTAGCTGTAATATTTAAACCTGATCCTTTTACATGCAATCTCTGCTTTCCCCAAGCCAGCCCTTAAACTCTTAGCTTTAGTGAACATCTGTCCTATTCTGGTCTCTAGGTACATTCTCAAAGATTCAGGGTGGTTCTGTTTTTCCCAGAACCTGCAAAATGAGCCCTGATCTGACTCCAAAATGTAAAGTCTCTTTTGGCAAGTCTCATTTAGTTTTTGAAGGATAATATTCCCCAGAGGTGACAAGGTGACAGACAGTCCTTGCTCTTTTCTCTCTCTTTCTTTCTTTCTTTCTTTCTTTCTTTCTTTCTTTCTTTCTTTCT
>NW_024412403.1:68277225-68362578 GCF_014898765.1 Herpailurus yagouaroundi | reverse complement strand
TCTTTCTTTCTTTCTTTCTTTCTTTCTTTCTTTCTTTCTTTCTTTCTTTCTTTCTTTCTTTCTTTCTTTCTTTCTTTCTTTCTAATTTTGAACAATAGTATCCACTATTTCCACTCCCAGTCACTTTTGGATCAAACTTTGCTTCTTCCTTCATGGAAAACCATTATTTCCCCCTTGGTTTTTAATTCTACCTCCATGCTTGTTGTGACTTCCTAGAACCCTTGTTTTCTGACACTTCTTTGCCCTGTGCTTGCGTCATTTGAAAAGACCCTGTCAAATCAGTTCTTGGATCATTTAAAATATAAACATATCCAGGGGTGCCTGGGTGACTCAGTTGGTTGAGTGTCCAACTTCAGCTCAGGTCACAATCTCACAGCTCATGAGTTTGAGCCCGCATTACTCAGAGCCTGGAGCCTGCTTTGAAATCTAGGTCTCTGTCTCTCTCTGCCCCTCCCCCACTCATGCTCTGTTTCTCTCTCTCAAAAATAAATAAACATAAAGAAATTTAAATATTAACATATCTGAATGTCCTCATTACTGTGACATCCCTGAAAAACATGTTTATGTTTCTAATAAAAACTGGGGCAGACCTATGATACACATTAACTTAGAGGGAGAACCTCCTCCAAAACACTTTCCCTATTCTTCCAAGTCTAGGGGAAGCTCTTTCTGGGAAAGGTAGTGTGTTTGGAAAATCATGGGCAGGAAAATATTGTAGAGATTGACGTAGAAAGAGAAGGAAACAAAAGTTGAAGTTAGCTCCAGTGGTGCGTGACCTTGCATTTCTGTTTCATTTCCTCAATAAATATTTTTTGACAAACAGATAATGGAGAATTGTAAATATGACTGCCAGCTAAGCAGGAGCAAGTCCATAATGCGAAGGGTTTTTTTGTTTTGTTTTTGGTTTTTTGGGTTTTTTTTTTTAAAGAATTTGAAGATGTCCCCTGGCACCTACTGTGGGTGAAATAGCAGGAATGTGGAAGCTGCCTGGATCCTCTGACTGGACTTTAAGCCCTGTTAGGACAGAGAAGTCTGGTTCCTCTGCAGATCTTCCCAGTGTCTGACTCAGTGCTGGACCCACAAAAGGTCTTTAGTGAAGATTTGTTGCATTTACTAAACTTGAACATACCATTCATCTATCTTAAGTAGCACAGCGCTTGGTGCTCATGAGAACTGAAAATCCTTTCTTGAGCATTGAATAACATTTACCCTTAAAATAGTGGCATTTCATCCTTACTTATTCAATTCATCTCATAACCCATCTCATAACCCATCCCTTCAAGATCCAGATTCATAGCCAGTGAGGGATCCAGGCTGTGGAGTTTTCTACCCACTTTGGAGAGGACATTAGAACTTAGTGGTTAACAGCACCAGCTTTGCAACAGAGAGACATGGATGTGAACCTACTTATGCTAAGCATTATTTCTCTGTTCTTAGGCTAGTTTCTTAGCCTCCTGGAGTCTTGGTTTCTTCATCTGAAATGCAGCCAATCATAGTTAGTGTATCAGGATTGTGTAGAGTTTGATTATGAATAAGCAAAAGCTCCAAATATTAGTGACTTAATAAAGAAGTTTTTTTCTTCTCATGTATAAATTTGGAGGTAGATAGTCCAAAACTAGTGTGGTGCCTCTGTTCCATTAAGTCCTCAGGGATGGTCCCCAGCTCCAGCTCACCAAGAAAGTCTTTTTCTCCCCCATGGTCCAAGATGGCAGTCATCACATGTGCTTGACTGATAACAGTATAAAAGAAAAGATGAAGAAAAGGACAAAGATGTTCCCCAACTGTTTTAAGAAAGTTCCTGGGAGCCATCTTGTGACACTTCTGCTTACATTCTATCCACCAGAACTGAGTCACATGTTCATGTCCACCTGTAAGAGATGACAGGAAGTAGTTACCTTATTCTAGATGGCCATGTACATGACCAAAAATTATAAGACTGAGAGAAAAAGGGAGAAGAGACCCTGGGTGACAGTGTAATGTCACCTCACCCACTGTGAGCTGTGGTGGGAATTAAATGAGGTGATGTCCAAAATCCTTTCAAGGCACCTGGTAGGGTTCAATGACTGTTTGGAGAAATAGGATGGTCTCAGAAAAAAGACAGAACTATGAGGGGGGCCCTAAGGATGTGGAAGGACAGTGCTGAGTCCTAAGCCATAGGTCAGATACCAGGGCCCTCTCCTTTAACACCTGGTACTTTCTCCCTCCTCCCTGCAGGAGCAGACCTTGTGATTAATGAAGTGATGTGGTGGGACCATGGAGTGTATTATTGCACCATTGAGGCTCCAGGGGACACATCAGGAGACCCAGATAAGGAGGTGAAGCTCATTGTTCTGCGTAAGTGCTGTTGGAGCTTTCTATTTAGCCACCTCATTGCTGTGACACTTTTACATACAGCACAGAAACAAGCAAGCCCAGGTTATTGTTGGATTGCCAACCTCTGAAGGTCCCTTACCAAAACTAAACTTTATTTTTTTTCTTTTCCTTTTCCTTTTCCTTTTCCTTTCCTTTCCTTGTCTTTTTTTTTTTTTTTTGCTGGTATATTGGTCAAGCTTAACCTATAGGTCAAGAGCTATATTTATTAGACCTCTAGAATGTTAGACCTGGAAGCATTCACCTGCATATTTGGTTAGCTTCCTCTTGGTGTCTCCCTGCAGACTGGCTGACAGTGATCTTCATCATTCTGGGAGCCCTCCTCCTGCTCCTGCTGATTGGAGTGTGCTGGTGTCAGTGCTGTCCTCAGTATTGCTGCTGCTATATCCGCTGCCCCTGCTGTCCTGCCCGTTGCTGCTGCCCCGAGGAAGGTGAGAGAGGACAGAGGGGCAGTGGGATGGGGTGATGCTGGAGCCTGGTATCCCAAATACATGAGCTTCACACACACAGATCAAAACCTTGGGTCCTTCCAGGTTCTCCTCCATGCCCTTCTCCCCTCACAGGCTCAGAGGTCTTTGACCCCAGCACAGAATATAATGCTAGAGAAAGCTTTAGACCCAAGTGGGAAGATTTCTGTCTCTCCACATCCAAGCCTGCCTGAGGCCTCCTTCCAATGGTTCTGCCTATTGATGGCATTTCCTCAGTGGCCCTGAAATGCCTATGCTTCAGTATTTGCTCCTAGCTCTCACCTTGCTTGGACAGGGAGTGGCTAGAGCAAGTGGTTTGAATGTAGCAGTGAGAGAGAAGGCCACCCCTTAGAGAGGACTTGAAATGAACAGATAGAGGAGAAAGGAGTTAAAGCAGTGATTCTTAAACTTAAGAATCACCTAGAGGGCTTGTTAAAACTTAGTTGCTGGCTCTACGTCCAGAGTTTCTGGTTTAATTGGTTTGGGGTATCCTGACAATTTGTATTCCTCAAAAGTTCCCAAGTGATGTGCTGCTGCTGAGCTGTGGGCCACACTTTGAATATCTCTTTTTAGATAAAGGAAAGAGGTTTAGATGAAGGGGAGAGGGAACGGAAGATCTTGCTCTTAATGTGATCTTTCTTTGGGCTAAAATTTGACTTTTTATTTTTTTCAAATGTTTATTTATTTTTGAGAGAGAGAGAGCGACAGAGCATGAGCAGGGGAGGGGCAGAGAAAGAGGGAGACAGAATCTGAAGCAGGCTTCAGACTCTGAGCTGTCAGCATAGAGTCCGATGCAGGGCTCGAACTCATGAACTGTGAGATCATGTCCTAAGCTGAAGTCAGGCACTTAACTGACTGAGCCACCCAGGTGCCCCTAAAATTTGACATTTTAAACCAAAATTATGATATACCCTAAAAAATTTGTCTGTGGAATGCCAAATTTTTTAATAGAAAATTATTCTATAATGACTTCTTAATAAATAGATGGAGTGGAATCACCTGCTTTAAATGGTAGGAATTTTGCGTTCTTAAAATAACATTTTTTTCCCCTGATGATACAAGTAAGGTATGACATTGTAGAAAATTTGAGAAATTTGGGAAAGTGTAAACACTAAGCACTCAGAGATAATCACTTTTATCAGTTTGGTTCATTTGAAAGGAAATTTTTTAAAAGGAAAGATAAGGAATTACCTCTTAAGATAGAAAAAAAACTTAATCTACAATGTCAAGAAGGCTAATGGCCTGAGTCTGGTTTCAGGTCTGTGTTCCGAGGTTTTTGTCTTATAGGAAAAGAGAACTAACTTTTTTTTGGATGTCTGCTATGCGTAAGCCCCTTCCATATATTTCCCTCTGTGAATCCTCACAACCCTAGAAGACTGTGTTATCACTGCTTAACAGATGAGGAGACTGAAGGTCAGAGAAGTCACACAGCTAGTAAGTAACAGTGGCAGTGTGGTGTTGAATCCATGTTCACCTGACGTATGAATGCCCGAATGTCACACAGTTGAGGCTGCCACAGCCTCTGTGTGTAGATCACAGTGGGCTTGGCAGAGAGACCAATGACCTCCTGAAAGAGAGGGAAAATAGAGGACTCAGTACTGGGCTGTGGAACTCCCTACCTTTCAAGAGCCTCTGGGACAGATCCCAAGGAAAAATCACTATCACTGAAGTAGTAATATGTATGAAGAGATGAGAAAACTGCTCCCAAGATGCCTCCTTAGAATCCCTAAGTCAGTGGGGCACTAAAAACAGGCAGAACCGGGGACAAAGCCCACACAAATGATAAATGTATCCACTGTCAGTAAGCTGATAAACACGTTTGGGGGAGAATGATTTCTCTTAAGTGGTTAGAGTTCATTTAGAAGAACTGGTAAAATAAAGAAATGCAGGCCACAAATAAAGGTCCCTGAACTTGAGCAAATGAGGTCACTTTCAGAGTGAGTCACTAAGGCAGACTGTCCTGAGAATTTTGATGACAAGAGGAGATTACATAGAGAGGATTGAAGTTGTTAAGGAGGGCTCTTGCATGGGAAAGGGTTTGTGTGTGTGACTGTTGGTTAGAATAAGAAAACCCCAAGTGTATTTGTAGGCAAAGAACCAAGGCCAGTAGGAAATGAGTAAAGTGAAGCCTTATTTTTTTAACGTATTTTTTTTTTTGGAAAGAACACAAGTGGGGGAGGGGCAGTGAGAGAGGGAGACACAGAATCCAAAGCAGGCTCCAGGCTCTGAGCTGTCAGCACAGAGCCTAACGCAGGGCTTGAACCCACTAACCATGAGATTGTGACCTGAGCCTAAATCCGACGCTTAACCCACTGAGCTACCCAGGTGCCCACCCCTAAAGTGAAGCCTTATGAGGCAAGGCGATCACTGAGCAGGAGGAACAGTTGGGATTGACATCAGGTATACAGCAAAAGAACTACCTGTAGAAAGGAAGGGAAGGGCAGCCTGACCTCTGGAGAAAGGGGGGAAGTCATTAAAAT
Organism: Herpailurus yagouaroundi; assembly: GCF_014898765.1. Taxonomy (NCBI): domain Eukaryota; kingdom Metazoa; phylum Chordata; class Mammalia; order Carnivora; family Felidae; genus Herpailurus; species Herpailurus yagouaroundi. Next base: position 68,357,261 of record NW_024412403.1, on the reverse strand, counting down.
GTGGGGGATGATCCAAAGTGTAAGGGAAGAAGCTGAGGGATCTCATACCAGCCTGTCTCAATTTCAGCAAATCAGAATTCTAGAGGCAGAACAGAGCTTGAGAATGACATCAGTTCTTCTTGACCTTCTCTGACCACAGCTCACCTCCCTAACTTGCTCCCGCTTTACAGTGAATTAATAGAGGACCAGTGAGGAGAAAAAATGAAATGACACCAGATATTAGTAACTCTTGATATTTCACTTAGTACTGGTAAATGACCCACAGTAGAACTTAAAAGATGAAAGTGATTGAAACTGATCCCTACATCGGTTACTGGCCATCCTCCCCACAGGGCCTCTAGGTATCCTGTGTAGTAGGGCCACAGGCCACACTGGGAATCTCTGATCTACCCACCCACCTCCCCATTCTGCTTACAGCAGAAGGAAGTAAGGCCTAAAGAGACTTTTGCACAATTTCACACAGCTCGTTAGTGGCAGATCCTGGACTAGACATAGCTCTCTTGATTCCATGCCCAGGGCTGGTTCCTCTTCCTCAACCAAGATGATGTCATCAGCTGAAAGTTCATGGGGAGGGGAAGACATGAGAAGTGGGGACCATTTAAACTGCTGCTCTAGAGGAGGGAAGTGGGGTCTATAGATCAGTCAAGGGAAGCCAGTTGAGGAGGGCTACTTGAAGGCGGTTGTCTGACTGCAGTCAGCTCTGGCAGCATGGGGCCAGAAGCTAAAGCTGAAATGGTAAGAGTTCAAGTGCATGGGATTCTAGGAAGCTCCTCAGGATGTCACTGAAATGATTAGCCAGCCAAGTTACGGGGACTGGTGTATGGGAAAAAGTGAAAGGACTATGTGACCATGGTTCAAAAGAGGGTAAAGAAGGAGTTCTTTAAGAGTGGGGAATGGCTGGTAAGCAGTTGGCAGGCAAGTGCAGTTGGAAGGCTTCAAGGCACCACAGATGATCTTGACTGCAGGGAAGGAGAGGCAGATGCTGTGTCATTTCTGTCACGGAAGAGATGTCTTAAAGAACATGCCCTGGGTTTTCCTCAGAAGTGAGGATAAATATGCCTTTGGTAGTTTAGGCTCCAAATGTATACAGATGTATACTTTTGTTTCCTATGGGATCTAAAGCAAAAAAAGTGACTTATTATAACAATGAGAGCCACTGTCTCTTGACTGTCTGTCATGTTGGGGCATTTCAAATGTATTGCTTCATTTAACCTCAACAACTTTATGAAATAGGTATTTCCATCCTTAGCTTACAGATGAGGAGCCTGGGCCCGCACATTCTGGAAGGTCACTCAAAATCAGACTCCTGGTATACGCTGGGATTCAGGTGGAAGTCCATTGACCCTCAAAGCTTGTATTTAAGGAAAAACCCTGAGGACCATAGTTCTCAGGAGATTCTTGAGAATCCTCAGTAGACAACTCTAGTTGAGCTTCCTGCACTTGAATTAGGGAGCTTGTTGAAAACACAGCTGCTGCTTGCTCTGCGTGAGACTGAAGGATATCTGGGAACAGGACCCAGTAATCTGTATTTTTAAGTAGCTCATTACAGTGATCAAGGCAGACTTTACTCCACTGAGGTTCAGAGATAACTTATTAGGAGTTTTTTGAGGCTTAGCTACTTTCTCCATGTCTCTTATTTTATTGCCCATCTGATTCCCCACTAGGTGAACAGAAAACCCTGACATCCCTAGGGGACAAGAGGGCATAGGAGAAGCTCAGAGGTTGTGTTTTCCACTCCCATCTCAACAGTTCCATTGCATCAGGGAAAGGAGGGGCCCTGGGGAAAAGGATGTGGCAGCTAAGAAGGGAGCAGGTGGGTTAATCTCTGAAGTATGGAAAATTTAACAGGAAAGTTCATGGAGGATCTGGAAGGGTCTCTAGAGAGTTATCTGTGCAGAGGGTCCCATTAGTTAAGTCATTTGGGGAGCAAGGAGTAAGCCCAACTTTCCCTTTCTCTACTGTTGAATTAAGAGAGTAGGAGAAGGAAGTGGCCAGGATTCAGTTAGAGGGGTGGGGGGTGGATAGAGTTGTTCCCAATTGAGCCAGATGTCCCCAGGCCTTAGAGGCAGAGGCAGGTCTGGAGTGGGTTTTGAAAGGTATAGAGCTGAGTTGGAGAGTAATAAAGGGAGGAGGTACAATTGTGGAAGGTTTTTGTTTTTTGTTTTGTTTTTCATCACAGAAATAAAGGAGTCTGGGGACTCACTGATTTGACAGAAAGGACACAGGCCTGGGCATCAGAGTGGCACCTCTGGCCATCACCAGCTATGGGACCTTGAACTGAGAAGTCAACCTCCCTGCACCCAGCTTCTTCATCTAATTCCCGCATTAACAGATTGCTCTGAGGATTAGTTAGCCTATATAAAGTGACTGGCACATACGTATTAAGCAGGGCATTATGTGTGCTGATGGTAGCACATATAGGAAGCTAGGGGAGGCATCTGTTACCAAGAGGGAGAGGAAAGTGCTGAAGCATGTGGGGGGTCTAGAGTGCTGTCCAGTGGCATGAACGTGTGGCAGCTGGGTGAGCTTCTCTAAGTTTGCATCTGATTTCCTCCAGGCTGGGCTATGACGCACCACCAGGGCTGGAGCTCCGGACATTTCTGGAGGCTCTGCTGCAACCACTTCCTGTTGTGCTGGAAGTTTGTTTCACACTGGAGTCATTGGGTCCAGATGGCCACTTAGCTGTTGGCCTCAGCAAATCCCCGGCCCTTTGCAGTAGGGTCCAGAGTGCCTGTCTGCCCCTCTTACTGTGCCAGGAGGAAGCCTGAGGCAGAGCCCTGCTGCTTTAGAGGTGGCCACAGGCTTGAGGAACCCAGGAGGAGGTGAGAGTGCCAGCTGGGGGGCCTCAGGCAGGCACTTGCTGCCTCAACACACAAGTCCTTTTCCTACATGCATGGATGGACTGAGACCTTGGGACACAATCACCTTAAAATAGAAATTCATGAACAAACCAACTAAATGATTTTGTTTTTAATTTACACTCATGGGGGGCAGAGAGGAGAGGATTGTGTCCTTCAGACTAGCTGCACTAGGGTATCAGAGTGACATTTCTATTGATCCCTCGTGCTTTTTTTTATATGATTTTCTTTGCCCTGAAAGGAAATGGTATTTCCCTTCTCCCTTCTCTGCCTTCACTGCACCACTTAGAGATTCCCCCTACTTAGGATAAGGAGAAGAGTAGAAAGGATCCACTGGGATCTACTTCAGCTTTTTGCATCTCTTGCCTCCCTTCCACTAGTTTCTCCTCTCCACCCCCAGGGTTGCAGGGCTGTTGTACCAGCTAGAACATTCTTCAGTGTCCCTCCCTTTACCAGTAATTCTGCCCATTGACCTCAGCATCTACATCCTTTTTTTTTTTTTTAGCTTTTTCCACTCTGAGTGGGCAGCCCTGAGCTTCCCTGGCAGTCCCTGACTCATAGCTGCCTTGAAGTCCTTTGCGTCTGCACCTTCTAGATTTGGCCCGTGGCTGAAGGCCTTGTTGGCCTGGGACCCAAGATTTCATTGCCTACTAATACCCACGTATCTACCTACATTTTAGGTGAAACTGGGAATGGCAGGACGATAACAATATTTTCAAGACTAGGAAGTCAAGGTTATAGGTATGCTTTCCTTGGGAATAGGGGTTGCATCCTGTACCCCAGGAGTCCCAGCTCCTTGCAAGATGACCAATTAGTTACTATTCCCTTAACTTTCACTCCTATGTAAGATAGGTCAGAAACTGGCCTCTTAGCAAAGCCTCCTAGCAAGAAAAGTGAGGTGGGAGGTGTGGGGCTTGTCCTGGCTGAGGGTCCGCATTTCTCCTTTTTCCCCTCTAGCCCTGGCTCGCCACCGGTACATGAAGCAGGCTCAGGCCCTAGGCCCTCAGATGATGGAAAAACCCCTATACTGGGGGGCGGACAGGAGCTCCCAGGTTTCATCTTATCCAATGAACCTGCTGCTGCAGCGAGGTAAACCTTGCCAGAGATTTGGGGTGGGAGAAGGCAGAGGGTAAGGGTAGGAATATGGGCTGCATTGGGGCCTTCATGACAATATAGTGGATATCTATGATCAAGGGGACGGGATGGATGCAAGCTGAAAAATGTGGCATTTTGGTGCCATGGTTCTGAGAAGCCATGTTTTGGGCCAGCCATTCTGTATGTTCTTATCCTTGTTTCCATTCAGATTTGTCCCTGCGATCCAGCCTCCCACAGATGCCAATGAGCCAGACCACTGCTCACCCTCCCATCACCAATGGTGTCCTAGAGTATTTGGAGAAAGAGCTGCGGAACCTCAACCCAGCCCAGCCTCTGCCCCCTGACCTCAAAGCCATATCTGGCCAAGCCTGCAGCATGCTGTCCTCCCTGGGCTCTGAGGTTGTGGAACGCAGAATCATCCACCTGCCTCCACTGATCAGAGACCTGCCGTCCTCCCAGAGGACCAGCAACTCCTCCCACCAACAGTGGCTCACTCCAATTCCCCCTGGACCCTGGGATCTGAGGGAGGAGAGAAGGCAGCCCCACTACTCTGCTTTTCACCAGGAGCTCCAGGACGGGGTGCCTAAGCGCCGAGCATTGGAAGGACGGGAGCTGAACCAACTTCGGAGGGGAAGGCGCCACTGCTCTGGGCTGCGTGGGTTACCCACACCCTGGGCAGACAGGGACAGCCTCAGTGACGGCCCCTCATCCAGTGAGGCCCGCTGGTGGCCCAACCACCTATCTGCTCGGAGCCACTACTCAGGCCGACCTCACAGGCCTGGCCCACGGGAGAATGCCCAGAGGCCCCGGAGGCGCAGGCCCCGCAGCTACTCCCCGCCCTTGCCTTCCGGCCTCAGTTCCTGGAGCTCTGAGGAGGATGAGAAGGAGAGGCAGTCCCGGAGCTGGGGAACCCACCGCCGCAGCTCACACCCCTCACACTGGCCTGAGGAGAAGCCACCCAGCTACCGCTCGCTGGATGTCATGCCAGGCAAGAATGGCAGGAAAAAAGGGAGTGTGGAGAGGCGCTCGGTGAGCCTGGGGCATCCTGCTGAGGGTCGGGCATGGGCGGAGCGGGGCTTGGCCACAGCTGGCAGAGGCCACCCCACATGCCACCAGTGAGAGTACCTCCTCCTTGTTTTGCACAGCTTGCCTCATGGGCTTGGTGAGACCTCGCTCGAAGGGGCCGGGTGAGTGCAGAGGGCCAGGAAGGGCTCGATGCTTGATGCTTAAAACAGGGCCTTCTCATCCTCAGACCAGCCTTCATCACAGTCTGGTGAGGCAGGGCTTCCCCATTTCACAGATTCAGAAATGAGGCTCAGAATAATTAAGTGCCTTGTGAGTAGTGGAGCTAAGACTTAAACACGGGCTTTATGGCTAAGGCTTTACTTCCTGTCATACCTGCCTGTCTTTACTTAGCAACCGTATTTCCATACCCCAAATTAGAACATGCAGCCTGACAGAGGACATTTGTGCCACTTCTGAGTGCTGCAAGTCAGGGTGCAAGGCCTTGTTGTATTCGAGGATGAGGTCCTCTGAGACCCCCTGGAAAGAATCCTTAAACTGATGAAAAAAAACCCCAAACCAAAACAATAAATACCTCATATCCCAAATATGGGTAAAACTTTAGGGTTCTGTGAACAGGCAAGGTGCTAGTCATAGCTTACCAGCCTAAAAGGGGCACAAAGAGGGATTATAGGCCTTAATTTGTTTTTTTTTTTTAATTAAAAAAACCTTGTTTTAATTTATTTTTGCGAGAGAGAGAGACAGAGCACAAGTGAGGGAAGGGCAGAGAGAGAGGGGAACACAGAATCCAAAGCAGGCTCCAGGCTCTGAGCTGTCAGCTCAGAGCCCAATGTGGGGCTCCAACTCACAGACTGCAAGATCATGACCTGAGCTGAAGTCAGACACTTAACTGACTGAGCCACCCAGGTGCCCTGGCCTTAATTTGTTTTTTAAGATGTGACTTAAAAAATCATTTTATAATTAATATATCCAAATGATGATATTCCCTTAATGTTGTCACTTTGCAAAGTTATGCTGCCATTGCTCAAAAATATTCACGAACTGCCTTTGGAACCAATTTACATGAAAATATATTTCTGTATTTGACCTAAATCCTCTTCTGTTTGCCTCTGTTGAGATAGAGATATCTCTGAGGGAAGTTCCCGGAGTAGAAGATATCATAGGAAGAAGAATTTTAGTCTCTAATATACCTTCAAGGATACATCTGTCATTTGGAAATGCAAATACTGCTGTGATTTGTTTAAAAAACAATCACATGTATGTAGTGTGCAAAGAAACAGGGACGTTGTGGAAGCTATGGTGCTAGTCTTTCAGGAAAAGAGCCTTGGTGAGAGAGTAATTCATGAGGAAGGTCTGCAGGCACTTCTGAAATAATGGCAATTATATCATATTCTCACAGATGTCCCATGAGAGAGGCAAAGACCAGTAACAATGAAACTTACTAGTATCCTTACTAAGTGGTACCTAGCTATGGGCATTTATGCACCAATTTAATCCTTACAACACCCTGTGAGGTTTTTACTATTATTTTCATGTTACAGTGGATACAGCTCTTTCTTCCATGTTACCAGTAAGAAAATTATATCCTGAAAGAAAACCCGGAACCAGTTAGAGCTGGGACAACAGCTGTTACTTTAGTCATTAGTGACTAAACTGTCTCTTATTTTAACAGAAAAAAAAAAAAATGTCATGTAAAAGCCAGTGTTTGGCCCCAAATCCAAGCCCTGTTTTCTTCTAATTTTCTTTTTTTCATTTTCTTCTCTTTAAGTTCAATTATGTGGTTTCTTGTAAGTGAGAGAAGGGAAAAAGGAACATTAATTAAGTTCCAGACACTGGGGTAAGCCCTTTCTAAACCTTATTTCACTTAATCTTTATAACATTAGGTGAGGCTCAGTGAGATTAAGTATCATGCCCTAAGTCACAAAGCCAGTAGGGAGTGAAACCAGAATTTGAACACAGACAGCTCTCTGACTCTCAAGCCTGTACCCTTTCAGTAACTCATAATGCCTCATTTGAAAGAAAGAAGAATCGTCTGGGGCAATGATGCTCTCCTTCTATATTTCTTCCTCAGACTTTATTTCTTCCCTATTTTCTGAAAGTATCACAGCTTCCTTTATCATTAAGATGTACGCACCACTAATTCTAACACAGGCAAACCAAATTTTCTATTGCAAAGTTGCTCACAAGACCCAAAGATCTCACTAACGATCATTTTGAAAGCCTTCATTGTTTTGGATCTCTGAGCTTATCTCACAAAGAGTTATCAGTTTACTTTGTCACATTCAACTGTCTACTCATATTCTGAGTGACTAGAGGCCCAGGGCCAAAGCTGGCTTTAGAAAATTGATTGGTTTGAAAGGGCACAGTGTTTTGTTCATAGTTGGAATTTTTAATGCCTTTAGTGAAGCAAAAGTATCCAGGGCCAAAATCTCTTTGCATCTTTCCTCAGTGGGGCTGGTTGCTTCCCACACAATTTCCTAGCCTCTGAAGTCTTCAGAGTTTGCAGCTAACTTCAGAACTTATAATACAATTAGACCACTAGATGGCAATCTTTGATTATGTATAACTGGAAGTTCCTGTTTGCTCCTTGACTTGATGTTTCACCATTTTCTTAAATCAAGCTTTTGGCAGTTAGTTTTACCATAACTTTTTACAAAACACTTTTTAAAAATAGTTCATTAAATATTCAGAGCAATATGCATTAATCGAAAAATCTTTTGCTCACATGGAACCTTCTCTCTAAAGAATCATTAATGTTTAACAAATATATACCAAGGAACAAGGGCTTCCATCCAAAATATTACCCTGTTCTTTACACAGTGCCCATGGGAAAGTGGAAGTTATGTTGAGGAGTCTCCCGTTTGACTGCCAAACCAGTTGATATCTGACCTCAGGTCTGGTGTTTTTTCCACTCCATCAAACCTCAGAAATCTAAGAAACTATAATGTCATGCTTTAAACTCCTGTGGTTTCACACTGCATTGCCCCATGTGTTCCTGACCTCCTTCAAATTGATTATCTTTCTTTCCAATCTTGCCTTATCATAAAGGGCTTCCCAAGGCATTTCTGGTTTGTTGCAAGCTTGGCCTATACACACCTCTTATAATATGAAAGAAAACTGCATTCCTTCCTCTCCTAGTTAAACTCAAACTTTCTGTAGAGAAGCCAAGACTTTTTTTCATTTTTCTTGACTCAATTTAATAAAACCTTTTTTTGATCAGTATACTTAATCTTCTACTTTTAATACAATGCCTATTCCTTGATCAGGTGTAGGTTTTTCTTCAGCAAGCCCTGCACAAGGAACTTTCCTTTTGTCCCATTTCATTACTTTCCTTTGTATCAGAGAACATTTATCCCATAGCATTTTGATTAGAAGTCGTGCCCCCTAAAAATCACTTTCCTAATAAAATGGAAACACAATTTTTCTATAGCAACATGAATGTATGTACATATACAATGCATTTTGAACAGTATGTTTTGGGACAGATACCTTATTTTGCCATTTCAAGTAAGATAAGAAAGGTCACATTCATGGACTACAGCTGTAGATATTCAAAACATAGATAGAAATCCCCTACAATATATAGTTAGAGAAATATGAGAAATGTAGACATAGTGCTTGCCCTGATAGAACAAGTTGAAAAAGCCAAAAGATCAAGTGGACTAACTATTGAAGAAAAGCCACTGAGTTTGGTCAGGAAGAGATAATTAATGATCTCTGAAAAATAACTTGAGAGAAATACTAAGGTATGAAGCTAAACTTTTTAGAAGGGCTGAGAAGGAATGGTTCAGGAGAATATGAGTAGAAAAAGAACTCGGCCATGTCTTCATAAACAAATGGTAGGGAGATGGGCTGATGAATGGACAGGGTACTTTTTTTCAGTCTAAGGGACACTTAAAGATGTTAAAATCATCAGGTGACAAAGTGAATGAGACTAAAACTTTCAAAAATTAAAGATGTTTGAGGGAGCCTCCAGGGAGGTATGAAAGAAGAGAAACTTCAGCCTGGGGAAGACACTGGCTTTATGAAGAGTCAAGAAATAATTTTTAGATTCATACATGCTGTCCCAGCATCCACCACTCATCTATGATTTGAACACAATCAAGTGCACCTTGTGTGTTATATGCATAGACAATAGATCCCAGCTGACTGGATTTTTTTTGTGTTCTATTCCACAGGAGAGAGAGAGCTCCCATAGTGGAAGGAGTGTGGTCATTTAGTCACCTGGCACAGCACTACTTCTTTGGCTACTTCTCAGCTCCGCAAGTCATCAGCATCACCTAGATGTCCAGCTGACTTGGGACGGACTCTACCAATCCGTTTCTAACAGTTCTGGCTTAGGTTCTGAGAATAAAACAGAAGAATATTAAAAACATGAGTTTGAGGGGTGCCTGAGTGGCTCAGTCAGTTGAGCGTCTGACTTCGGCCCAGGTCATGATCTCACGGCTTCTGTGTTCTAGCCCCGTGTTGGGCTCTGTGCTGATAGCTCAGAGCCTGGAGCCTGCTTCGGATTCTGTGTCTGCCTCTCTCTCTGTACCCCTCCCCTTCTCATGCTCTGTCTCTTTCTGTCTCTCAAAAATAAATAAGCATTAAAAAACCTGTTTAAAAAACAAGAGTTTGAGGAATTCATGACTGTAGTGTTAGCTTTGGCTCACACTCTGCACATTTAGAGTACCTGACATGTAATGGACCCTAACTGGGATGTGATCCCTCAGAAACTTAGTAGCTGGAGTCTTCAGCTAGGTTACACACTCAGAACCGTGGCCATTTTCACAGAACTCAGGAATCTTGAAGAAGAAATCAAACATGTTTCAGGTGCAGGAAATTTATTGAATAGTATGTGAGAAATTTCCATGGGAACTTGTCTCTATCTCTATAGCATACCTCCATATTAGGAGTACACTTTGCTGCACCTATGCCCATTCCTGAGTGCTCTTGAGGGTCAAGTCAGAGATAGCATGGGAAATACTCCAGCAGCGTGTTCTCTCATGGGTTATTTATGCAAGTGTCGAAAATCACAAGAGGCAATTTTGCACCAAACTTGTTCCTGTCCCTTGTTTTCATTTTGCTTTTTTTTTTTTTTTTTTTTTTGCTTATATCTAATTTATATATTCTTACATATTATGTATCCATTAAAATCACTTTGAATGCTTCTTGGGGACAACACAGTATATAAATAAATTAGAAACAAAATGTACTGACCTAAGGATTCTGCCCCAAATAAATACCTACTTTGATGTACTTGACTGACTTTTCTTCCCAACTAAAGCTCAGAGTAGAGCCAAGCCAACTTGGATAGTTTTGGAGTCACCTTTCTCTTGGCACCACTGAGCCTTGCAGATTTGAGATTTCCCAAGCAGAAGCATCCAGGTAGGTTTTGCCACTCCAAGAACCCCAGGAGGAGTGGGCTATGCCCTCCCTATAATAAGCTGTGCTACTCCCTCCCATTTTCGCCAGCCCCTTTGGTGGTTTCATGAACCCATTTGTGCTTGATGTAGACACCCTCCTTGAGCAGGGAAGGAGGTGGTCTGAAAGAAGGGGTGTGTCTGTGTTCCTCAACAGTATCTTTATGTGTATGACCTTAAGCTCAATTTAGATCCTGTTGTGTTGACACATCCATTTTTCCCCCAATCTCATTAATTACATCTAGAGAAAATAGGTTAAATGCCTGTGTTGGACAAAGGTTTCTTTGGGATTTTTGATGTCTGTAATGTAACTGGATCTAAAATAGCAAAACAGAAAAAGAAATTAACAGTTAAGACATAAAATTCAGGGGTGCCTGGGTGGCCCAGTTGGTTGAGCATCTGACTTCAGCTCGGGTCATGGTCTCCCACGTAGCAGGTTTGAGCCCCATGTCAGGCTCCATGCTGTCAGATCTTCTGAACCCCCTTCTTCTGAGCATCCAACTTTGGCTCAGGTCATGATATCACGGTTCGTGAGTTCAAGCCCTGTGTCAGGCTCTGTGCTGACAGCTCGGAACCTGGAGCCTGCTTTGGATTCTGTGTCTCCTTCTCTCTCTGTCCTCCCCTGCTCACTCTCTTTCTGACTCTCTCAAAAATAAACATTTAAAAAAAATTTTTTTTATGAGGAAAGGTGTCATTTCAGTAACCGAAGTTTGTGTGTGTGTGTCCTGAGATAATGTCCACACGGAACTGCCTCTGCAACAGGGCTAAACTGGCCATATCTCCCCATGGAATAACTTGATGCCCCTGGATCAAACCAATTTTGGACTGCCCAACAGTTACAACTTTCTGTTCTGGATAATTCAGATCCTCATCAAAGTCTCCTCTCACATGAGCATAATCAGCAGTCTTGAAGATAGTCATAACTCTCTTTGGTGCAAAGGTTTCCAGTACACAGAACGTGCTGAACCTTTCCTGGCACCAGTTTTTTTAATTTAGCTGGCAGTATGTTGTACCAGTGTGTGATGTCTCTTAATACTAACACCAACATCTTGTCACTGGGCTGTGCTCAGTCACCACAACTGCTACCTCAGGAAATTGGATTTTTAATTAAAAGCTCTCTGAAATGAAATCTCAATGCAGGCCAGATAGTCTCACTGGAGAAAAATAGCAAACCTTTAAAAGTATAATTAACACTAAGTTTGTACAGTGTCTTCCAGAAAATAGAAAGGAGGAAATACTCCCAACTCATTTAAGGAGACCAGTGCAAAGCCACTGCAAAAGTCATTACAAAAAAAGAAAACCACAAAAAAAATCTCTTCTGAACTTATATGCAAAAATCATTAACAGACTATTACCAAATATTTTAATACTTAAAAATAATTATACACCATGAATAAATGGGATTTGGCCCATATATGCAAGACTGGTTAGCAGCATAGTAAAAATAATCTTGAAAAACAAAATTGGAGAACTTATACCTTCCAATTTAAAAAAAATTTTTTTTCAACGTTTATTTATTTTTGGGACAGAAAGAGACAGAGCATGAACGGGGGAGGGGCAGAGAGAGAGGGAGACACAGAATCGGAAACAGGCTCCAGGCTCTGAGCCATCAGCCCAGAGCCTGACGCAGGGCTCGAACTCACGGACCGCGAGATCGTGACCTGGCTGAAGTCGGACGCTTAACCGACTGCGCCACCCAGGCGCCCCTATACCTTCCAATTTTAAAATGTACTATTGGAGTACCTGGGTGGCTCAGTTGGTTAAGCTTCCAACTCTTGATTTTGGCTTAGGTCATGATCTCATGGTTCATGAATTCAAGCTCTGCATTGTGGAGCCCACCTGGGATTCTCTTTCTGTCCCTCCCCTGCTCATTCTCTCTCTCAAAATAAATAAATACACTTTAAAATAAATAAATAAATAAATAAGTAGTACTATACAGCTACAGTAATTAAGAGAGTGTGGTACAAACATAAGAATAGGCCTATTGGTCAGTGGAACAGAATTGAGAGTCCAGAAATAAATCCTTATATTTATGGTAGACTGATTTTTTACAAAACTGTTCAGGCAATTTGGTGAGGGAGGGAATGTCTTTTTTGCAAATGGGGCTAGGTCATTTGGATGGCCACATGTAAAAAAATATATTTAGACCCTTACTTCATATGTACACAAATAATTGAAAATGGATAATAGTTCTCTTTTTTTAACTTTATTTTTTATTTTTTTTTTAATTTACATCCAAATTAGCATATAGTGCAACAAGGATTTCAGGAGTAGATTCCTTAGTGCCCCTTACCCATTTAGCCCATCCCCCCTCCCACAACCCCTCCAGTAACCCTCAGTTTGTTCTCCGTATTTATGAGTCTCTTCTGTTTTGTCTCCCTCCCTGTTATTATATTATTTTTGTTTCCCTTCCCTTATGTTCATCTGTTTTGTCCCTTAAAGTCCTCATATGAATGAAGTCATATGATTTTTTCTTTCTCTGACTGACTAATTTCACTCAGCATAATACCCTCCAGTTCCATCCACATAGTTACAAATGGCAAGATTTCATTCTTTTTGATTGCTGAGTAATACTCCATTGTATATATATATACCACATCTTCTTTATCCATTCAATGGATAATAGTTCTAAATGTAAGAGTTAAAGCTGTAAAACATTTAGAGAAAAAGAAGAAAACCTTGTGTCCTTGGATTAGGTAAAGAGTTCTTAGATATAACACCAATAGCATAATCTTTAAAAGAAAAAAAATTGTAAATTGGATTTCATCAAAATTTAACACTTTTGCACTTCAAAAGGCACCCTTAAGGAAATAGAAATACAAACCACAAACTTAGAGAATTCATTCACAAATCTTTGATAAAAATACTTCTAACATTCATCTCTAAAGAAATCTTACAACTCAATAAGACAAACAACCAAATTTTTAAAAATAGGCAACATTCGAATAGAGATTTCACAATGGAAAACATAAAGATGGCTAATGAGTACATGAAAAGATGTCTCTATCATATCATTATCTTTAGGAAAATACAAATTAAAATTACAATGAGATACCACTTCACACCTGCTAGAATGAATATAATAAAAGAGACAACAAAAAGTGGTAGCATGGATGTAGAGAAATGGGGATCTTCATGGCTGCTAATGGAAATATGAAATGACTGTAGCTGCTTTGAAAGCCTTTTGACAATTAAAAAATATATATTGGACATAAATTTATCATACAACCCAGAAATTCCACTCCCTGGTATTACCCAAGAGAAATAATACGTGGACATAAAAACTTGTATAAGAATAGAAGCCTTATTTATAATAACTAAAAAAGTAGAAAAAATCCAAATTTCCGTCAACTGGTGAACAGATGAACAAAATGCGGTATAGCCACCCATACAATGGGATTCTATTCAGTATAAAGAAAAACAAATTACTGATACATACTACAACATGGATGAACTTCAAAAACAATATGCTAAGTGAAAGAAGCCAGATACAAAAGACCACATAGCATATAATTCCATTCAAAGGAGACGTGCAGGAAAGACAAATCTATAGAGACAGTAAGTAAATAAGTGATTGCTTAGGAATGGGATTGGAACAGGAATTGACTGCAAATGGACAAGAGGTTTCTTTTTGTGGTGATGGAAGTGTTCTAAAATTGCATTGTGGTGATAGTTGAACAGCTTTGTAAACTTATTAAAAATCAGGAATCTGTATGCTTATAATTGGTGAATTCTATGAAATGTACTACACCTTAACAAAAATCTTTAGTAGGTTGAACGTCATTTCAAAATGCGTTCTCTGATATATAATGAATGATAGAAATCCTTTTAAAATATGTTCATATGAATACTAGTTTTAATTTAAACAGTTTTTTGTGGGGCCCCTGGGTGGCTCAGTGGGTTAAGCGTCTGACTCTGGCTCAGGTCAGGTGCGGTGGTTGGTGAGTTTGAGCCCCATGTGGGGCTCCGTGCTGACAGCTCAGAGCCTGGAGCCTGTTTCAGATTCTTTGTCTCCCTCGCTCTCTGCCCCTCCCCCGCTCATGCTCTATCTCTCTCCGTCTCTCAAAAATAAATAAATGTTAAATAAATAAATAAATAAATAGCTTTTTCTTTTCTAACAGGAAAAGGGAAATTGAAGCAAAATTGAAAGAATTGTTAAACTTCAAATATTTCACTTGAAGAGATTTTATTTTTGAAAAGACCTCTCTTGGATTATGAAAAAAGACAAAGGAAAATGTTGAGCATTTGGAGTCATTGTGCTTTAAAATCCCAGGTTTCAAATAAACTTCCTGCTAGACACTCTCACTTTCCCTCTAATCTCCACTCACCTCTCCATTTAGTTTTGTGGTCAAAGTAAAATTCCTAGTTACATTTCTTTTTAAAGACCTGTAAGATATAATTTTTATTCAACATTATTTTTCAAGTTCTGCAGAAAGGTTCAAAGAATTCTCACAGGCATCTTAGAAATCAAAACCTTTTCTGGTCTCTTGCAATACTGTAGAGTAAAACCCTGTGCTTTTTGGGGGGTAATTTCACAGAGGACAGAGTTCATTTTAAGTTCAGCTATATCAAGACAAGAAGTAGTTAGGCCCTTGGACTTCTTCCCCTACTCATGCTCTCTGTCTCTCAAAATAGATAATAAGAATAAACTTAAAAAATAATTTCAGCCTAATTGAAATTTATTTTCCTCCACCCCTGTTGTAGTACCCTCATAATTCAGTTCCATGTCTATTCCCCCAGGATTGTACTGATAAATATTAGTGAAATCTTGTAATTTTTTTTTTTTTTTTGCCATGCAGGACACTTGTTCTTGATATGACTTGGTGATTGGCCCCACAGGTGTTTTATTATCTGCCTCTAGTTGTAAATATGGAGGCAATGGAGGAGAGTTTAGTAGGGCATGAGGAGAATGGCATTGCCTTGCCAGGTAATCACCTTAAGTAGGGTCATCACAGGGTCTTCAAGCAAGGCAGGATCACCATCATCAATCAGGGGTAAAGGGACTGCTTTTGCTGGCAACAGGGCCTCAGTGGTGTTTCCAGTTAACAGATATTGTAGTCATCTGAATCCTTTTAGGGCGACCATTCCATTCCTGGGTTCCATTCTTTCTCATTTGATATCCTATCCCCTTATCTTCTTTACTTTTCTCTGAATATCTGTCTCCTTGTTTGTTTTTGTCTCTGTTTCCAGCTGTGTGTCCTCCCACTTCAGCATTTCTTTTGATACTTGCTTATCTGTCTGCTTTGCTGATCACCTTCTTTTACAGAATTCTAATTTCACCCTAACTTTGGCTTACACAAAAGGTTCCATGGTGTCCACCCAATCCCCCAACAACCTATAGACCCTACAGTTTGAGTGTCCTATAGCATGTGACTGATTCTCTATACCTTTGTCTCAATTCTAAATTCTCAACTCATGAATCCTACTTGGGCTAATGTCCATTCTTGGTCCAATCTCTAAAGATGGCAGAGTCAATTAGTACCTAGGGCTTGCCCTCATCTGGGTTGTGGCTAGAAAATTTCTCTGAGAGGTTTACGTAGGGAGGATTCTGTAGAGAATGTAAAAGAAATATTGATATGGTCCTTGTCTTCAGGGAATTTAATACCATGGGCTCAGAGCCTTCTCTGCTTCATTATTAGAATTCTGGCTCCTTTTGAGTTTCTATAATTGAATATTGAAGAGGTCATAGATGGACTTAGCCCAAGGTAAGTCTACAACAACAAATTCTAAATTACTGAAGATCTGAACTTTCTTCCCTACTCATTAAACTTAACAGAGTAGATGGTAGTATTTATGGAGTGCCTACTATGTCCTTCTCAATGTTTTGCACATGTTATTTTATTCTCTCAGAAACTCTATTAAGGTATTATGACTCTTCAGAAATCTTGCCAAAGGTCCTATAGTAGTAAATAGAATAGAGATTCAAACTAGAGTTTGCTACTCCAGAGTCCATGTTCCTTCTAATAATGATACAAAGCTGCCTCCCTAACTAGAGCAATAAGGAACTCATCATTAGCGACTACTAAATCTGCCTCTTCTAGAGGTCCTCGTGTTTCAGAAGACTCCAGAGCAAAGCAGAAATCCGGCGTCTTAAAAGTAGATTGGGTTGGCTTTGTCATGGCCCAGCCATGGAAGTAGACAACATGCCACTACTCAAGCTACACATAGAAAAAAAAGATCAATAAAACAAAACCGAAATCATTGTATTTATGTTTTTAGAAAGTAAGTTCACAGGAATCACTTTATTTTAAAAAAAGGAATGAAGGTGGAAGAAGCTGATCAAAAGGTATAAACTTCCAGTTATATGAAATAAGTACTAGGGGTGTCACGTGCAACATGATGACTGTAGCTAACACTGCTGTATGATACATAAAAAAGTAGTTAAGAGGGCAAATCCTATGTGGTCTCATCCCAAGACAATTTTTCTTTTCTTTTCCTTTCTTTTGTTTATTTTCTTTTTATTGTATCTATATGAGGAGATGGATGTTAGCTGAACATATTGTGGTAATCATTTAATAATATATGTAAATCAAACCATCATGCTCTATGTCTTATATAGTGCTGTATGTCAATTATTTCTCAATAAAACTGGGGGGAAAATATACTGCAGTAGGAGAATAACCAAAAAATCCTTGGTTCTTATTTATTTATTTATTTATTTATTTATAATGCACCTTTAAGAACAATTTAGGATTTGTGGTTCTGGACAAGAAGGAGTAGCCACATCCCTTTCTAGTCCTCCCTCTTACAACTAAAAAATTTTGGACATAACATTGCAAACATAGGGAGACTCTGAAAGGTAGAAAGAGAAAGGTGAAGTGCCTAGGGATCTTGGGAATGGTGGTGAATTCCCTGGGTTTCTTTCTTGTTTCCTGTATTTCTGGTACAGGAGGCTGGAGAAGCCTATAGCTGAAACTGCCAACAGGTACAGCCAAAGATGTACTACATAGTGGCTATTCCTCCTAGCCAAAGAACTGGAAAAAGAGCAGTGTAGCAGAACATGAAACATTTTGACAATATCCACCTTATTCCGGCCAAATACCAATGGCAAAAGTCTACTACAGTTGTCTGTGGGACTGAGCAGGAAGCTGAACTTTCATTCCTCAACCAATGATAGCATTCTGAATCCCTCACCATGCTGGTGTCCATGGGATCAAACAGTGATAGCAAGCAGTACTCCAGTTCCACCATTGGGTAGCATCAGCATGACCAAGCAAAGAGCTGAGCTTCCAACTCTCACCCACAACTAAGAGGCAAAAAGATATGATTCAAAGAAGGGTGCTAGTCAGCACCCTTCTTTCTTCCTGCCCCCTGTCAACAGGGCCTAGTGGGAGGAGCTGAACTTCTATTTCTACCAGGCAGTAATGAGGTGGAATGAAGTGATGCACACTGACCCTCCACCTTCTCTGTCCTCCTGACCTCCCTATCCTCAGTTTAATTGGCATTCAGCAGAGAGTTGAACTTCCACACCCACCTTCATCCAGTAGCAATGAGGTGGAAGAGGGAAGTGTGAAGTGGTGCTAGTTGACACACTGATCTCCCTCTGGCATCAGTGGGACCCAGCAGGGAGTAGACTTCCACTGAAACCCAGAAGCAATGAGTTGGTGCCAGTTGGTACTCCACTTTTGCCAGCAAGGTGTCAGAGGACCTAGTGGGGAGCTGAACATCCACCTCCACTTTCCTGAGTCATCTAAAAAGTGTGACTTCTTACCAAAGAAGAAAAAGATTAAATGATAACCATAATCTAGCATAATACACACATGTACAAGATATGGTTGAAATTCACTCATCATCCTAAGAACAGGACAATTAAAATTCGATTGAGAAAAGACAGCAGATGCCAATGGGATGACTCAGATGTTGGAATTATCTGACAAGGATTGTAAAGCAGCAATTATAAAAATGTTTCAGCTAACAATTACACTCATGAAACAAATAAAAAAAATAGAAAGTTTCAGCAAAGAAATAAAGCTATGAAAAAAGAACCAAAGAGAAATTTTAAAACTGAAAATTACAATAAATGAAATAAAACTCACTAGATGTGCTCAATAGTAGATTAGAGATGACAGAGGAAAGAAGATTAATAAAAGAATAGATTATAAAAGTTATCCAATCTGAACAACAACAAATGAGCCAGAGCATCAGGGGTCTGTGGCACAATACCAAACTATCTAACATTCATGTCATCAGAATCCCAGAAACACAAGAGAAAGAGAATGAGACTGACAAAATATTCAAAGAACTATTCAAAGGCTGTAAAATTTCCACATTTGATAAAAGGGATAAACTTACAGATTTAAGAAGGTTAGTGAACCACAAAAAGCAGAAACCAAAAGGAAGGAATCCAGGCCACAACACATCATAATCAAACATCAAACAAACAAACCAGAAACAAAGAAAAAAATAACGAAAGCAGTTACAAAGAAATTATGCATTGTCTATAATAGAAGAATGGTTCAAGTGGCAGCAGTTTTTTTGATGTATTAAACAATTTATTGATTATACAGAGTGATTATGCCCAGGAGGTACGGTTTAGATCCCATGGCAATGACAACCCCCATGTCCTGGACAGCAAATTTTTATCTGAAACTATGGAGGCCAGAAGGAACTAATGCAACATTTTCCATGTGCTTGCTGAAAGAGAAGAACTGTTAACCCTATTTCTATATCCAGGAAAAATATACTTCAGGAATGAAGGGAAAATAAAGGTAATCTCAAATGAAAAAGAAAAAGAAAAAGAAAAACTAAGAATATTTGTCACCAGCAAACCTACCAGTAAGAATGGCTAAAGGAAGTTCTCTAAACAGAAAGGAAGTGATAACAGAAGGAGGTTTGGGAATTCAGGAAAGAAGAAAGAAAAATGGAATGGGCTTTCCAAAGTTCCTTATGGCTCTCTTGTTCCACAGGTTTTCTTTTAAAATATTTGGCTGGTCTCTTGCTGCTTCAACCTGTAGTGTACCCCTAGGCAACTGTGATGCTGACTTTGACCATATTGCTTCTGGTTAGATATTCTTTTCAACAATACCAAGGCATAGAGCTTTTCTGAGATGTTCCAAGTCAGGTCAGTTTTCTTCAGCAGCAGCTTTTATCACAGAGAGGAAAAATAATTTTAAAATATAGAAAATAACAGAAGAAACATAAAGAATAGCATGAGATATTCTAGTTTCAATAAATTTGAGTCCCAGAAGGAGAGATAAAGAGACAGGAAGAAGAAAAAAAAAAAAAAAGGAAAGAGAAGAAGAGGGAGTGGGAGAAGGAGAGAGAGGGAGAGACAGAAGTAAACACAGAAACAGATACAGAGAGAAATAGACAATAGGACAGAGGCAATATTTGAAGAGATAATGGCTAAAATTTTTAAAAAATTGATGTGAGACATCAAGTCACTGATTCATGAAGTCGTGCAAACCCCAAGCAGGATGAACATTAAAAAATCACATCTTGGCACATTAACACTAACAAAAACCAATATTTAAAAAAAAAATTTATAGCTGGGGAGGGAATATTTCCTTCAATTCTTTTTTTTTTAACATTTATTTATTTTTGAGAGACAGAAAGTGAGTGGGGGAAGGGCAGAGAGAGAGGAAGACACAGAATCCAAAGCAGGGTCCAATCTCCAAGCTGTCAGCACAGAGCCCAGTGTGAGGCTAGAACTCATGAACCGTGAGACCAGGACCTGAGCCGAAGTCAGATGCTTAACCAACTAAGCCACCCAGGCACCCCTATTTCCTGCAATTCTTATTTGATTTGGTGCTGACTTTTTAAACAGAATGATGGAAGCCAGAATATAAAATGTGAAAGAAAATAACCACTAATCTAGAAATGTGAACCCCCAAAACACACAAAAATATCCTTCAAAAGTAGAGAAGTATTTTTTTTCAGACAAACAGAAACTAAGAATACATCCACAGAAGAGTTGCACTAAAAATTTCTTCAGGAAGAAGGAAAATGATCACAGATTAAAGCAGGAAATGCAGGAAGGAATGAAAACAGAAAGAGTAAATATGTGAATAAATCTAAATGATTATTGAGTGTATGAAACAATAATAATATTGTCTTGTGAGATCCAACATATATACAGAATTAAAATGCATAAAAACAATAACACAAAATGTAGAAGAGAGTAAATGGAATTACAGTGCTCTAAATTCTAACCATTGCCATGGTAGTGGTTACACTAATCATGTATATTTACTGTAAAAAGCCCAGGGTGTATGTAATGATCCCAAAGATAATCACTAAATAAAAAAAGAAAAGAATGTACAGCCAGTAAAAGCTAATAGTGGGGAAAATGGAACAAAAAATATTTGATGAAAAAGAAAGCAGAAAAGGAAAACAAAAAAGATATAGTACAGACTAGTTGAATAGAAAATAAAAAAATTTAAAAAGATCGTAGATAAAACTTAAATATACCAAGTGTATTAAATATAAATAGACTAAAAATTCCAATTGGAAGACTTACACCAGACTTGTTTTTTTTTTTAACATATGGTGCCTACAAGGGACACACCTTATGGGTAAAGCCAAAGAAAGATGGAAAGTAAAAGCATGGAAAAAATTATCCCATGTAAATATTAACTAAAAGAAAATAGCTTTAACTATATTAATATTAGATACAGTAGATTTTAAGGCAATAAGCTTTAGTAGAGATAAAGAGGGACACGGCATAATAATAAAAAAATCAATTCACCATAATTCTATACGCACCCACAACATAGTTTCAAAATATATAAAGCAAAATTAGACAGAAATAGACAATCTACAATCATAGCAGGAGCCATTTGCTGTGACAAATAAGGAACATTGCCTCTGATATTGACAGAATGTATTTTTTTAATAGTGTGCATGCACTATTTACTAAAATTGACCTGGACTGAATGCTGGTTTGTAAAACAAGCCTCAACAAATTTCACAGGATTTCATTTCATTTACAAATATATTCTCTTATGACAATGAAATTAAAGTAGACATTAATAACAAAAGCATAATATAGACTATCTTCAGATGTTTTAAAATTAAGCAATACACTCATAAACAACCTGTAGGTCAATGAATAAATCACAAAGGAAATGAGAAAGTATATTAAACTTGACTGTAATGAAAATACAACATATAAAAACTGATAGGATCCTACAGTTGAGCAGAGGAAATAAAACAATACCATACACTTATACTACAAGGCAGAAAATGATGAGAATGTCTTCCATCAATTAACAAATAGATCACTACTGAACCTGAGAGGTTGCAACAATCATGTGTATCTCAGTGATGTATCAGAGAAGGCCTCATAAAAGTAGTAACATTTGAATGGGATTTCAAAGGACAAATATGATGAATATGGAGAGTTATAGGATAGAGACAAAATAAAAAGCAAAACTAACAGGTTGCACCTCAAGTTATAATTAAAGGAAGTTAATGATGTTAAAAACGTTACTATCCTAAATACACAAATTATAAAAAGAAGAGAGAATGAGAATAAATTGTCTCATCATTAGAGAAATACAAATCAAAACCACCATGAGATACCACCTCACACCTGTCAGAATGGCTAAATTTAACAACTCAGGCAAAAACAGATGTTGGCGAGGATGCAGAGAAAGGGGAACTCTTTTGCACTGTTCATGGGAATGCAAACTGGTGCAGCCACTCTGGAAAACAGTATGGGGATTCCTCAAAAAATTAAAAATAGAACTACCCTATGACCCAGCAATTGCACTACTAGGTATTTATCCAAAGGATACAAAAATGCTGATTTGAAGGAGCACATGTTTATAGCAGCACTATTGACAATAGCCAAACTATGGAAACAGCCCAAACATCCATCGACTGATGAATGGATATAGAAGATGTGGTACGTATATACAATGGAATACTACTCAGTGATGAAAAAGAATGAAATCTTGCCATTTGCAACAATGTGGATGGAACTAGAGTGCATTATGCTAAGTGAAATAAGTCAGAGAAAGATATCATAAGATTTCACTCATATGTGGAATTTGAGAGACTCAACAGATGAACATAGGGGAAGGGGAAGAAAAAAAAGGGAAGATAAAAAAAGAGAGGGAGGCAAACCATAGGAGACTCTCAAATACAGAGAACTAACTAAGGGTTGCTGGAAAGGGGGATGGGTTAAATGGGTGATGGGCATTAAGGATGGCACTTTTTAGGAGGAGCATTGGGTTCTACTCCTGAAGCCAAGACTTTACTGTATGTTAACTAACTTGACTTTAAATAATTAAAAAAAAAAAGAAATTAGAAATAGAAAAGCAAATCAAACCCAAAGTAAGTAGAAGGAAGGACATTAAAGGAGAGAGAGAGAGATTCAATGTTTGGAAGACTCACTATGGTAAATATGCCAGCTGTCTCCAAACTGATCTATAAATGTAGTAAAATTGGAAGTAAAATTGAAAATGAAGTAAAATTTTACATTGTAGTAAAATGTAGTAAAATTGGAAGGGGCAGGGTGTGCAACTTGACAAGGGCTGATGGCAGGGATGAGCCCAGATAGGTATAATAGAAGTAGACAAATCAACAACAGTCATAGCAGGAGGCACTTGCTACTATAATAAACTCTATAATAAGGGCCAAGTCAGATGGCCTTGTTGAGGAATTAGAAGTTTATCTTTAGAGTAAACAGAGAGCAATGAAGTGTTTTTTATTTTATTCTTTTATGTGTCTCTAAATGTATGTTGTTTTTTTCTTTTCAAGTTTTAATTTAATTTCCAATTAACATACAGTATAAATTTATTTTCAGGTGTAGAATTTAGTGATTCAATACTTGCATACAACACCTGGTACTCATCACAAGTGCCTTCCTTAATCCCCATCACCTATTTAACACATCCCCCCACCTACCTCCCTTCTGGTAACTGTCAATTTGTTCTCTAAAGTTAAGAGTCTGTTTCTTGGTTTTTCTCTCCCCTCTCTCCACGTTTGTTTTTTCTTAAATTCTACATATGAATGAAGTCATATGCTATTTGTCTTTTTCTGACTGACTTATTTCACTTAGCATTTTACTCTCTAGCCCCATACATGTCCTTGCAAGTGGCAAGATTTCATTCTTTTTTATGGCGGAATAATATTCCATTGTATCTATATACCACTTATTCTTTATCCATTCAGCAATCAATGAACACTTTGGCTGGGCTGCTTCCATATCCTGGCTATTGTTAATAATGCTGCTATAAACATCAGGGTGCATACATCCCTCTGAATTAGTGTTTTTGTATCCTTTGGGTAAGTACATAGTAGCACAATTGCTGGATTGTAGGGTAGTTCTATATTTAACTTTTTGAGGAAACTTCATACTGTTTTGCACAGTGGTTGCACCAGTTTGCATTCCCACCAAAACCCCACAAGGGTTCCTTTTTCTCCACAACCTCGCCAACACCTGTTGTTTCTTGTGTTTCTTGATTTTAGCCATTCTGACTGGTATGAGATGATATCTCATTGTAGTTTTTCCTCTAATGATGAGCATCTTTTCATTTGTCTGTTGGCCATCTGTATGTCTTCTTTGGAGAAATGTCTTCATGTATTCTGCCCATTTTTAATTGGATTATTTGTGGGCTTTTGGTGTTGAGTTTTACAAGTTCCTTATAGATTTTGGAAACTAACACTTTACCAGATATGTCATTTGCAAATATCTTCTCCCTATTCCATGGGTCGTTTTTTAGTTTTGTTGATGGCTTCCTTTACTGTGCAGAAGCTTTTTTATTTTGATATAGTCCCAATTGATTATTTTTGCTTTTTTTCCCCTTGCCTCAGGGGACCTATCTAGGAAAAAGTTGCTATGGCTAATGTCAGAGAAATTACTGGCCTGTGCTCTTTTCTAGGATCTTTATAGTTTTAGGTGTCACATTTAGGTCTTTAATCCATTTTGAGTTTATTTTTGTGTATGGTGTAAGAAAGTGGTCAAGTTTCATTCTTTTGCATGTTGCTGTCCAGTTTTCCCAGCACTATTTGTTGAAGAGACTGTCTTTTCCCATTGGATTTTGTTTCCTGCTTTGTCGAAGGTTACTTGACCATATAATTATTATTTCTGGATTTTCTATTCTGTTCTGCTGATATATGTATCCATTTTTGTGCCAGTACTATACTGTTTTGATTACTACAGCTTTTTTTGATGTTTATTTATTTTTGAGAGACAGAGTGTGATTGGGGGTGGGGAAGGGTGGAGAGCAGAGAGGAAGACAGAATCTGAAGCAGGTACCAGGCTCTGAGATGTCAGCATGTGAGCCCAACGTGGGGCTTGAACCCATGAACCACAAGATCATGACCTGAACTGAAGTCAGACACTTAACCGACTGAGCGACCCAGGCACCCCTGATAACTACAGCTTTTAATATAAAGTCCAGACTCCTACTCTTCTTGACCTCTAATGTTGAAAATCCCAGGGCTAGCCCTTGAACCTCTCCCCTACATACATTCACTTCATATGTTATCTCATCCAGTATCATTGCTTTAAATACCATTTATATGCTAAAGACTCTGAAGTTTATATCTCCAGCTCCAGCCTCTTAACTAAACTTCAGATTCATGACACTGCCAGCTCAACATCTCCAACTGGACACCAAATTGGTGCTGAAGTTCAACATTGACAAAACAAAAAGTCTTAGTTACTTTATACCTCACACCTGTTCTTAACCCTAGTCTTCCTACTCCCCCCAAATTGCACCATCATTCATCCTCATTACTCAAGACTCCAAATCTAAAAGTCAGCATTGATTTATTTCTTTCAAACCATATATGCAAGCCATACTCAAATCATTTCAGTCCTACCTAAAGTTAAATCCCAAGTCAAACCATTTCTTCCCACCTTCACTGCTACCACCCTGTCCAAGTAACTTTTTTTTTTTTTTTTTTGCCTGGACTATTATGAAAGTCTTCTCATTGGAATCCCTGCTTCTATTCCTTCCTGCCTATGGACAATTCTCCTCTTAGCAGCCAGCGTTATCCTAAATATAAAGTCAGATTATGTCATTCCCATGTTCTAAACCTCCAACAGTTTCACATCTCACTTAGAATAACATCAAAATGCCTATTCATGTCTTCTGCCCATTTCTTCATTGGGTTATTTGTTTTTTTGGGTGTTGAGTTTGGTAAGTTCTTTGTAGATTTTGGACACTAATCCTTTATCAGATGTGTCATTTGCAAATTTTTTCTCCCATTCCATTGTTGATTGTTTCCTTTGCTGTGTAGAAGCTTTTTATGTTGATGAGGATGGAACTAGAGTGTATTATACTAAGTGAAATCATTCAGTCAGAAAAACACAAATATCATATGATTTCATATGTGGAATTTAAGAAACAAAACAGATGAACATAGGGAAAGGGAAGGAAAAATAAGATATAAACTTAGATGGAGGCCAACCCTAAAAGACTCTTAAATACAGAGAACAAACTGAGGGTTGCTGGAGGGGAGGTGGGCGGGGTGATGGGCTAAATGGGTGATGGGCATTAAGGAGGACACTTGCTGGATGAGCACTGGGCATTATATGTGAGTGATGAATCACTGGGTTCTGCTCCTGAAACCAATACTATACTGTATGTTAACTAACTTGAATTTAAATAGATAAATTTTAAAAAACCCAGTAACATCAAAAGGTCTTATTGTAGTCACAAGGCCCCACATCATCTGGTCATTAGCTTCTTCTGACTGCATCCACTTTCTACCTTATTGGAGCCCTGTAATATTGCCCTTCTTGTTCTTCCTCAATTTACCATAACTTCCTCAAGGCCTCTGTTCTTTCTAGGCTCTTGACAGTCAGTCAAGATGAGTGAGGTAACCTTTCATATAGGTATGGTAGATTATTCACTTTTGTTTTTCCAATACCTAACTTGGTGAATGGCACATGGTGAAACTCAAAGATGTTTTTGGATAAATAATAGCTCTTTTAAAAAATTGGATATTTTAGCCAACCATCTGGTTGGAATATGAGCATATATCATGGTAGAGTTGCCAAAAACATCTAATATTACCAAAGGTTGTATTAACTGAAGTATATTGTTTACAGAAAGGCAGGTCTTATTTCCTCTAGTCAGACCACTTCTGGTAGTGTATTTGGCTCCAGGTATCATGTTAAGAAGGCTTCTGAGCCACTGCTACATTTCAGGCAAAATACATTTCTCAGAAGAGGTAAAAAAGAATGTTGAAAGGGCTGGACTGTGCCCTGTGAAAACCCATTAAAGGAATTAAAGGAGCTGAGAATCTTTAACTTGATGTATACTCACTTGATGATTGAAGAGGAGACATAAAAGTTCTCCCCAATTGGCAAAAGTTCTGCCATATGAAAGAGGCAATGGTAGGAGGTTTGAGAGAGGAAGGTTTTAGTTCAGCATAAGGAAGAACTGCCTACCACAGTTTTCCCCCAAACCATTGTTTTGCAGATTACTATACCATTTTGGCTAAACAAAGTGTTTTTACTTTGTCTTTACTGCAGGATTTCTCAGAATCTTTACTATGGAAGAGGATATAATATGCCTCATTCCCAAAATGTATTTGTCCACAGAAACTTTTATTCACAGAGCACTGTTAACTTCTCCTTAAACAATATTTCATAGAGGAGATTGAGTTAAGCCTGCTCAAAAACAAACAATATCTTCTGAAGAAGTAGGGTCAGGTTCACAGCAAGATATCTGGGGAAACTGAATGGCGTTACTATCACTTCAGTATCTTTGAAATCATGGCCAGTAAAACTAAAGTATGTAACACTTGGGAAACTGGAGTAACTTTTCTTATTTGTTACATTTACTGTGTGAGACTCAACACAGTTCTAGATGAGAATAATGGAGCAAAACCAGCAGAAGTGAGGCTCTGTAGTACTGTGGTTCTGAACTTTTTTCCCTAGAAACGCACAGTAGTATAATGACATCCCCATGCCTGTCCACTGGTTCATTCATTGTGTACAAGGTAATGTTTTTGACATTTTAACACAGAAAAAAACACCCTTGTGTTCTACCACTTTTGTCATCCCCTTACAGATTTTGATGGGATCTTTATATGGGACCAAGCCCCCTCCACTGAGCATCACCATTTTATAAGCTTAAACCAAGAGTGTTATTGTAACTTTTTTAATAAACAAGAAATTCCAAGGCCTAAATGGAGAGACAGCATTTAAAAATTATGTAACTAATGAATGGATCAAGAAGATGTGGTACATATATACAATGGAATATTACTCAGTCTTAAAAAAGAATGAAATCTTGCCATTTGCAATGATTTGGATGGAGCTCGAGATTATTATGCTAAGCGAAATAAGTCAGAGAAAGACAAATACCATATGATTTCACTTATATATGGAATTTAAGAAACAAAACAAATGAACATGGGGGTGGGGAAAGAGAGGCAATCCAGACTCTTAACTATAGAGAACAAACTGATGGTTACCAGAGGGGAGGTGAGTGGAAGAATGGATTAAATAGACAATGGGTATTAAGGAGTGCACTTGTGATGAGCACCCGGTGGTGTATGTAGTGATGAATCACTAAATTCTACATCTGAAACTAATATTACACTGTATGTTAAATAACTAGAATTTAAATAAAAAATTGGAAAAAAAAATTAAAATTATAGGAAAAGACAAATAGGAAAAATTATCAAAACAGACCACTACTTTGAAGCTGAAGAGGGTGATAATAAAAAAGGAAGTTGAATTCATAAAAATATTATTGTTATTAAATATCTGTTGCAATAAACTAGAAATGATGTAATTATAATAAAAAGCTGGCCCAATGACATTGAAAAGGTATGGTTGGAAAATTATAATAAGTGTCTATACAACTGTCCACAGGAAGGCATAATCCAGCTGAAATATTGTAGTCCCAAGAAGAATGTGCATTGTAGAAGAATGGCTCAACAGGATTTATTTTTCTAAGAAGTTTATTCATTTATGTTTGAGAGAGAGAGAGGGAGAGACAGAATCCCAAACAGGCTCCATGCCTTCAGTGCAGAGCCTGATGCAGGACTCCATCTCATGAACCATGAGATCCTGACCTGAACCCTAATCAAGAGTCAGACTCAACCAACTGAGACACCCAGGCACCCCAAGATTTTTACAAGTTATACTTGTTCTTGATTTCCAGAACCATGCTTAGCATATTTAATTTGGTCTCCAAAGATCTACCAGTATGAGGAAAAGGTATTTTGGTTATTAGATAAAATACTATAATTATCAGAAAGATATATTTCTTCTGTGTATTAATAAAATGTCATTTGTCTCCTACCACCTGTACTGAAAAATTTACTAAAAAGGTCTTATCAAACCTGGGTAGCTGACAGGCCAGTCCCTGAACCAGATTGCACCAGACACACTAATTCATGAGGTCCTAGTAATAGTATAAGTATGTTGCTTACGAAGAAACTTGAAATACCATTTCTGTTATTCTGCAATTTTTCCCCAGAATCAGCACCTCAAAGAATGGAGTCATTAGTTCTAAATGGCAAGTAAAGGGATTCCTACATAACTTTGCATAACCCCAGAAATTAATTTCAATATACATTTGTGTTTTTAATGGACATTTAGAAACACCTAGCCTGCTTCAGCAATACTACACAATGTTTACAGAGTTTAGTAATTGATGGGGAGACATAGAGTCTCAGGGGACTTGTACTTTAATGTACTGGAAAATCCAGTCCTAGAACTGCTTCTATCAAAAATGAAGGAGATCATCTCAGATATGATGCTACTTCTATTCCCTGACCAAGTAGGAGAAAAAAATGCTTTAAGATGGATGATGGCCAAGACCAAAGCCAGAGATTGGGGTCTGGGCAGAGGCCAAGGAGCCATTAAAGCTTTGTCTTCTTGGTCTCCAGGTTGATCACGTTTCCTTGGGTATGGAGAATCTGCTTATCTGCTGGCTTCTGTAAATCCTCTGGCTTTATAGGAACGTAGTAGTAGCCCATGATGGAGAAGATCAGGCAGACCACCAGCAGGAGACAAGAAAACAAAATGAATTCTGCCCACTGCAGGAAGAAATAAATATAGAGACGAATGTGGAGAAACTTGAAATTAAATGGATCTTTGTAGGATAAGCAGATTGATTCAGGATCACCAGTGTAGGCAGAGGTTTGCTAAAAGAAGAATGGGTTCACTGGCATCTCCTCACATGGGCCTATGATGGCCATTATTGCCACTCTTATATGTCTATTTTCCTGGCCATGTCTGTTTATATCTAGCCCATCTCATGCCACAGCACTGAGTAGGAAATGTGAGGGGCAAAGGGATAGGGGAACAGGGAGAAAAGGAACTTGGAGGGGAAACCATGGGTAGACAAGTTCCTACTTCCATCAGATCCATACCTGTACCAGGCCACTGAACTGTGCCACAACAAGCACGATGATATTCCCAACTGCAACTGTCAACAACCAGGCTGCCTGGAGTACAGATTTCATGCTAGAGGGAGCCTAAAGAGGACACAGGTTTGTGAGTAAACAAACGTTCTACAGCATCCATATGACCCATGCATCCAGAAAACTTTGCCCACAAAAGTTTCCAAATTTGAATTCCTGCCCCACCCCCCCAAGTTCAGCTGTGGTGTTTGATTCAGGGCATGGAAATAATGTTAACAGTAAAAATAAGATGGAGCTCTTAATTGACTATTTTAATTCATTATGCCATATAATCTTCATTATACCCTAAGAGATAAATTCTACCAGTATTCTTATTTTATACATAAAGAAAAATAGCATCAGAGATAATTAACTTGCTCAAGTTTTTTAATAGGTTGTACAGTCAGAATTTGAACATGGCCAGTTTGACTTCACAGTCCTTATTCTTTAAAAAAATTTTTTTTGTGATCTATTTTTATTTTTGAAAGAGAGAGAGACAGATCCCGAGTGGGGAGGTGCAGAGAGAGAGAGGGAGGCACAGAATCTGAAACAGGCTCCAGGCTCTGAGCTGTCAGCACAGAGCCTAACACAGGGCTCCAACTCATGAACTGCAAGATCATGACCTGAGCAGAAGTTGGACACTCAACCTACTGAGCCACCAGGCGCTCCCACAGTCCTCATTCCTAAAATACCCTTTCCTAGATCCCAAACAGCATCACCTACTATGCTGCCCTGCCATGATCCTGGGAGTCAAGATGACTCTCTGTTCAGGGTCATATGTAAGGAATCTAAGGCCAAAAAATAGAGAGGTCTTGACCAGGATCACATACCTATTTAAGGCAGTGCTAGGATTAAACCTCATCCTTCTCTGAGAAATATATATATACCTCCACTTTTCACTTGGAAAAACTTACCTGAGAATAAGAAAACTCAAGTCCTGTGACAGAGAACATGACCTCCCCAGCTGTAACCAAGGCATATTGTGGTAGCTGCCATGCAATGGACAGTTTGTTGGCTGGAGTGTCTTTCATCTTCCAGGCCTGAGGATCCTGATTGGTGTTCTTAGTGAGAGAAAGAAGAAATAGGCTTATCAGCAGTCACAAGTGAATATTTCTAACCTACAGCATTATGTGATCTTATATCCATCCCCTTTTCGTATTTTCATCCTTCAAGAAACTGAACAAATTCTATACAATTTCAGTTTTTGAAATTCTTTTTGGTAACACTGCACTCACTTACCAGGCTTCAGTCAATCAGACACCATTATTGACAAAGTCCTTAAAATGGCAGAATATTTTGATACTGTAGTTTGGATTTCCATCATTTTGAACTATAGGTATTTTGATCCTGGCTAACATTTTATTTTATTTAAAAAAATTTTTTTAAATGTTTATTTATTTTTGAGAGGGGTGGGGGGCAGGGGCAGAGAGAGGGAGACACAGAACCTGAAACAGACTCCAGGCTCTGATCTGTCAGCACAGAGCCCTACACAGGGCTCCAACTCATGAACAGCAAGATCATGACCTGAGCCAAAGTCAGATGCTTAACTAACTGAGCCACCCAGGTGCCCCCTGACCAACATTTTAAATATAAAATGGTGTCTAAATTATACAAACACAATGAATTTTCAGCATGTTCTTGAGAAAGTTTACTTCCTTGTCCAGTTTTCTATGTAAGCATAATTAAACTGGTTTTGGACATTTTCCATTAAAATTTTTATTTTACTAAAATTACTTTTATCAAAATTAATTATTTTCTTGGTATACCTTACATTAAACATTTTGTTGATCAAAATGTTGGATCAAAATGTTGAAAAATCTATATCAAATAGTGCCTGCTATTTTTAATTCTATTTACTGGCCATTATTTTTTAACTCAAATCTCACACATTCAAATTATGTGAAAAAGAGATAATTTTTCTGTAAAATTTTGGTCAAAAATATTTTTTTCAGGGTCTTTTATTGTTGTTGTTGTTATTAATGTTACCAAATATATGTGATTCTATAATCTTCATTTCTTTGTCTGTAGGTTTTTAGTTATGGTTGGTTTTTATTTTATATAGGCTATGTCTACTAATATTTGTTATAAATGGAATAAAAACTCTAAAATTACATGTATTTCTTGAAGTGAAACCATTATTAGGTAGTAGGTATATTATCTAAAGTATAATGTGATTAAAATAGCAATTAAAACATCAAGATCAAAAGTCCTTGAAATCAAAAGTGTCTGACATCCAAATGTCCTTCATTTTCTGAGACAAGGGTCATTAGGTTCAAAATAGGTAAATTTTGCTTCAATTGATATTATGAACAATACATAGACATATGTTCGGGTTTTCTTAGGCTAATAGAAGACCGTGACTTAAGCTTCTAAATCAAGGTCTCATGCTCAAATACCCACAGACAAACAATTAAGAAAACGAAGCAGGCTAAATGGGAATGATGGGTGGTAAAGTGGATAGCATAGGCCTCATCTAAAGGGCATAGCCATTACAGCACCAGCTAATTGACATGGTAATACTTGTAATTAAATCTTCTGTTACTGTTTTTTAAGAAACTTAAGAGAGGAGAGGAGGAGTTAAGATGGCAGAGTAATAAGGGAACCCTGATCTTGTCCCTTGAACACAGCTAGATCAATATCAAACCATTTTGAACAGCTAGGAAATCAAGCTGAGGATTAACAGAACAATCTACATAATTTGAGGGAGAGAATGTGGCAGGTATCTGGTGCAGTGAGGTGAAATGGGGGAGAGATAAGCCGTGGTGCTGCAGAGGGGGAGGAAAGCATTTTCACAGAGAGGAGAAAGAGAGGGAGAGAGAGCAGCACATTGGGTTTGTGCAAAAAAACACTCTTCCCTCTGAAAACAGAGAGAAAGAGTAAAAACATGCACAGGGGACTGCGCAAAAAAGTTTAGCATGGGGAAAAGAAAAGGAGAAGGTTTCACTACCACCAGGTTTTTATAAACAGTGGAGCACAGAGTCTGAAGTTTCAGAAGTTAGCCCCTCCCTGGTGGTTCTCTGGTGAGAAAGCAGGCCAGAGCCCTGGGAATGGGCAGCATGGTCTGAGGATTCCCTGGGTTGCACAGGGAGAATAGGTTCCCCAGCTTGGAGTGCATTTAGTAGAAGTGATACAGTCTCCCCATGGGCAAGAGACCCAGTGGGCACCATCAAACTGCCACATTCACCCATATAAAAACAGACACTGCCTGAGGGTAGCAAACCCTGGAGCAGGATATGTGTTGCAATTTACCACAAACTCTGAGCTGCTACTGCTGCATAATGGTACAACCATTTCCTGGGACAAGTGGGCCACATTGCAGCAAGACCCTTTTCTCTGGAACTGTGGAGGTATCTGAAGTGTGGGGTTTTGAAACACAGCCATTCCTGAGATAAAAATCTGGAGGGAGGCACTCCCTAGTAGGCTGATACCTGGGAGACAGGGGGAAGGCAGGTAGCTGACCGATGCCTGGGAGACAAAAGAGGCAACTGCACATCTGTGAAGGTACAAACTTCACACTCTGGAGACTAGGGAGTGGGGTGAAGGCATTTCCACCATTAGCCCACAAACACTAATCAACTCCAGTGAGCTACACAATGCCACCAAGTGGAGAATGGAGCTGTTACACCAAGCCTCCCTCCTACCGTCAACCACCCCCCCCCCCCCCCCCACTGTGCCCTGGAGGCCCCTCCTGCAGAAGACCAGCACAGATCCCTTCCCTGAGCTTAGTCTACTGATCACAGACTGCTGCAAAGTTTCAGTTATAGGGGAAACTGGATCTAGCTTCATTTTTGTTTGTTTGTTCATTTGTTGTTCCTTCCGTTTTT
Source organism: Herpailurus yagouaroundi (assembly GCF_014898765.1). NCBI lineage: Eukaryota > Metazoa > Chordata > Mammalia > Carnivora > Felidae > Herpailurus > Herpailurus yagouaroundi. Next base: position 68,323,733 of record NW_024412403.1, on the reverse strand, counting down.
GTTTTGTTGTTGATGTTGTTGTTTTTCTTTTCTTTTGTTTCTTGTATACAGAAAAAGCACAGTTTTTTAATTTTATTTTATTATTCTTTTTATTTTTTAAATTTTAAATTAAATTTTTTTCTCTCCTCTTTTCTCTTTTCTTTTTTTTTTTTTTTCTATCAAGCCTCTCTTAACAAACAGACAAAAACACACCTAGGATCTGGCTCCCTTTATTTTTCATTTTTATTTCATTCTATTATTGTTGTTTTTTCTTCCTCCAAAATGACAAGATAGAGGAATTCACCTCAAAAGAAAGAACAGGAAGAAATGATGACCAGGTATTTGGTCAATGCAGATGTAAGTAAGATCTCTGAACTAGAATTTGAAACAATGATTATGGGATGCCTGGGTGGCTCAGTCAGTTGAGCCTTGGACTTCGGCTCAGGTCATGATCTCATGGTTGGTGGGTTTGAGCCCCACATTGGGCTTTGTGCTGACTGTGGGGAGCCTACTTCAGATTCTGTCTCCCTCTCTGCCCCTCCCCCCTCTCAAAAATAAATAAACATTTAAAAAATCTTTTAAAATAAATAAAACAATGATTATAAGGATACTAGCAGTGCTTGAAAAAAAGCATAGACGACACCACAGAATCATTTATGCAGAGATAAAAGAACAAAAATCTAGTCAGGCTGAAATTAAAAATGCTATAACGAAGATGTAAACCCAAATGGAGGCCACAAAAATGAGGATGGATGAGGCAGAAGAACAAATTAGTGACATAGAAGATAAAATTATGGAAAATAATGAAGCTGAAAAGAAGAGGGAAACAAAGGTTAGAGATCACAAAGGCAGACTTAAGGAACTCAGCAATTTGTTAAAACATAATAACATTTATATCACAGAAGTCCCAGAAGATGAAGAGAGAGAAAAGGGGGCAGAAGGATTATGTGAGCAAATTATAGCTGAAAACTTCCCTAATCTGGGGAAAGACACAAACATCAAAATCCAAGAAGCACAGAAAACTCCCATTAAATCCAACAAAATCTGGCTATGGCCAAGACATATCATAGTCAAATTCACAGTATACACAGACAAGGAAAGAATCCTGAAAGCAGCCGGGAGGGGGGGCGGGGGGGAGTCCTTAACCTACCAGGGAAGACAGACCAGGTTTGCAGAATATCTGTCCACAGAAACTTGGCGGGTCAGAAAGGTGTGGCAAAATATATTCAACATACTGAATGTAAAAAACAAGCAGCCAAGAACACTCTATCCAGCAAGGCTGTTAGAGAGATAAAGAATTTCCCAAACAAAAACTAAAGGAGTTTGTGACCACTAAACCAGCACGATAAGAAATTTGAAGTGGGACTCTGAGTGGAGGAAAAAAAAAAAAAGACCAAAAGCAAGAAAGACTAGAAAGGACCTGAGAGCATCACCAGATACACCAACTCCACAGGTAACACAATGGCACTAAATTCATGAATTTCAATAATCACTCTGAATGTAAATGGATTAAGTACTCCAATCAAAAGACATAGAGTAGCAGAATGAATTAAAAAAAAAAATCTATCAATTTTCTGCCTACAAGAGACTCATTTTAGACCTAAAGATATCTACAGTTTAAAAGTGAGGCTATGGAGAACCATCTATCATGTGAATGGACATCAAAAGAAAGCCAGAGTAGCCATTCTTATATCTAGACAAACTAGATTTTAAGTTTTTTTAATGTTTATTTACTTTTGAGACAATGCGAGAAACAGAGTGCAAGCAACGGAAGGGCAGATAGAGGGAGACACGGAATCTGAAGCAGTCTCCAGGTTCTGAGCTGTCAGCCCAGAGCCTGACGCGGCGCTCGAACTCACGAACTGTGAGATCATGACGTGAGCCAAGGTTGACGGTTAACCAACTGAGCCACTCAGGCGCCCCAGACAAACTAGATTTTAAAACAAAGACTGAAATAAGAAATGAAGAAGGGCATTATATCATAATTGATACATAAATCAATTAATAACAAACATAAATAAACTCATTGATAATAATACAATAATAGTAGGGGACTTTAACACCCCACTTACAACAATGGAGAGATCACCTAAGCTGAAAATGAACAAGGAGACAATGGCTTTGAATGACACACTGGACCAGATGGACTTAACATATATTCAGAACATTTCATCTTAAAGCAGCAGAATACACATTCTTTTCGAGTGCACAAGGAACATTCTTCAGAATAGATCATATACTGAATCACAAATCATCCCTCAACAAGTACAAAAAGATCAAGATCATACCATGCATATTTTCAGATCACAACGCTATGAAACTTGAAGTCAACCACAAGAAAAAAGAAAATGAAAACGAAAACATCACAGTCCAAAGCCTTTTGGATGCAGCAAAGGCAGTCTTAAGAGGGAAGTATATTGCAATTCAGGTCTATCTCAAGAAGCAAGAAAGGACCCAAATGGACAATCTAACTTTACAGTTAAAGAAGCTAGAAAAGGAACAGCAAATAAAGACTAAAGCCAGCAGAAGAAGGGATACAATAAAGATTAGAGCAGAAATAAATGATATAGAACAAAATCCAGTAAAAAGATCGATGAAACTAAGAGCTGGTTCTTTGAAATAATTAACAAAATTGATAACCCCCTAGCCAGACTTAGCAAAAAGAAAAGAGAAAGGACCAAAATAGATAAAATCAAGAATGAAAGAGGACAGATCATAACCAACACCTCAGAAATACAAACAATTATAAAAGAATACCATGAAAAATTATATGCCGACAAACAGGACAATCTGGAGGAAATGGATAAATTCCTAGAAACTCACACACTACCAAAACTGAAACAGGAAGAAATAGAAAATTTCAACAGATGTGTAACCAGCAAAGAAATTAAATCAGTAATCAACAATTTCTGGCTTCCCAGGGGGAATTCTACCAGATATTTAAAGAAGAGTTAATACCCATTCTTCTCAGACTCTTCCAAAATATAGAAATGGAAGAAAAACTTCTAAACTCATTCTGCAAAGCTAGCATTACCATGATTCCAAAACCAAAGACTTCACTAAAAAGGAGAATTACAGGCCAATATACCTGATGAACCTGGATGCAAAAATTCTCAACAAGATACTAGCAAATTGAATTCAACAGTACATTAAAAGAATTATTCACCATGATAAGTGGGATATGTTCCTGGGCTGCAGGGCTGGTTCAATATCCACAAATCCACCAATGTGATACCCTACATTAATAAAAGAAAGTCTAAGAACCATATGATCCTGTCAATAGATGCAGAAAAAGCATTTAACAAAACACAGCATCCTTTCTTGATAAAAACCCACAAGAAGGTGGGATATATGGAACATACCTCAACATCATAAAGGCCATATATGAAAGACCAACAGCTAGTAACATTCTCAATAGGGAAAAACAGAGAGCTTTTCTCCTACAGTCGGGTATAAGACAAGGATGTCCACTCTCCCCATTACTATTTAATATAGTTGTAGAAGTCTTAGCCTCAGCAGTCAGACAACAAAAAGAAATAAAAGGCATCGAAATTGGCAAGGAAAAAGTGCAACTTTCACTATTTGCAGATGACATGATATTCTATGTAGAAAACCTGAAAGACTCCACTAAAAAATTGCTAGAATTAATTCATGAATTCAGCAAAGTTGCAGGATATAAAATCAATGTGCAGAAATCTGTTGCATTTCTATATACCAATAATAAAGCAGCAGAAAAAGAAATCAAGGAATCGATCTCATTTGCAATTGCATTAACACAATGAGATACCTAGGAATAAACCTAACTAAAGAGGTAAAAGATGTATACTCTGAAAATTATAGAACACTTGTGAAAGAAATTGAAGAGAACACAAAGAAATGGAAAAGCATTCCATACTCATGGATTGGAAGAACAAACATTATTAAAATGTCCATACTACCCAAAGCAATCTACACATTTTTTATATTAAATATAATTTATTGTCAAATTGGTTTCCATACAGCAATGTACACATTTAATGCAATCCCTATCAAAATACCACCAGCATTTTTCACAGAGCTAGATCAAATCTTAAAATTTGTATGGAACCACAAAAAACTCCAGATAGCCAAAGCAATCCTGTAAAAGAAAAACAAAACTGGAGGCATCATGATTCTGGATTTCAAGCTGTATTACAAAGCTGTAGGCATCAAGACAATATGGTACTGGCACAAAAACAGACACATAGATTAATGGAACAGAACAGAGAACCCAGAAATGGATCCACAACTATATTGCCAACTAATCTTTGACAAAGCAGGAAAGAATACCCAATGGGAAAAAGTATTTTCAACAAATGGTGTTAGGAAAACTGGATGGCAACATGTAGAAGAATGAAACTAGGCCACTTTCTTACACCATACACAAAAGTAAATTCAAAATGGATGAAAGACCCAAATGTGTGACAGGAAACCATCAAAATCCTACAGGATAAAACAGGTAGCAAACTTCTTTGACTTCAGCTGAAGAAACTTCTTACTAGACATGTCGCTGAAGGCAAGGGAAACAAAAGCCAACAGGAACTATTGGGACTTCACGATAAAAATCTTCTGCACAGTGAAGGAAACGATCAACACAACTAAAAGGCATCCTACAGAATGGGAGAAGATATTTGAAAATGGCATAACTAATAAATGTTAGTACCAAAAATCTATAAATAATGTATCAAACTCAACACCCAAAAACCAAATAACTCAGTTAAGAAATGGGCAGAATACATGCATAGACACTTTTCCAAAAAAGACATCCAGATGGCTAACCGACACATGAAAAGATGCTTAACATCACTCATCGTCAGGAAAACAAAAAAAATAAATAAATAAATAAACACAATGAAATACCACCTCGCACCTGTCAAAATGGCTAAAATTAACAATGCAAGATATAACAGGTATTGGTGAGGATGCAGAGAAAGGGGAACCCTCATGCACTGTTGGTGGGAATGCAAACTGGTACAGACACTCCTGAGAATAGTATGGAGGTTCCTTATGAAAGTAAAAATAGAACTACCCTACAGTCTAGCAATTGCACTATTAGGTATTTACCCAAAGGATACAAAATACAGATTCAAAGGGGTACATGCACCCCAATGTTAACAGCAGCATTATCAACAATAGCCAAACTATGGAGAGAGCCCAACTGTCCATAAACTGATGAACAGATAAAGAAGATTTGGTGTGTGTGTGTGTGTGTGTGTGTGTGTGTGTGTGTGTATAGGTATATATACTATATATATATAGTGGAGTATTAGCCATCAAAAAGAATGAAATTTTGCCATTTGCAATGATATGGATGGAGCCAGAATGTATTATGCTAAGCGAAATAAGTTAATCAGAGAAAGACAAATAACATATGATTTAACTCACGTGGAATTTAAGAAACAAGACAAATGAACATATGAAAGGAAGGGGAAAAGAGAAGAAAGGGAAACAAACCACAAGATACTCTTAATGATAGAGAATAAACTATGGGTTGATGGAGGAAGGTGGGTGGGAGATGGGCTGGATGGGTGATGGGTACTAAGGAGGGCACTTATTATGATGAACACTGAATGTTGTACGTAAATGATGGGTCACTGGATTCTACTCCTGAAACCACTATTGCATTATATGTTAACTAACTAAAATTTTTTAAAAAGAGAGAGAAATGTTAAGAATCCAGCTTCTTACATGAAATCCACCGAATTTTAAGTATTGTCAACTAATAATGATTATTATTACTTTTGTCAGTCCTGTGCAGGCCAAAGAAAATAGGACTATGGAAAAAACTGGGCCCCCAAGCTCCAATTTATGATGTTTACTTTAAATGCTTATTAGATCCTGGCATTCAGAAACAATATGTATGACTTCTATCCTGAGTAGCATACAAAAAACCGAACAAACAAAAAATAGAATAATAACAGGAATACAAGTGTTATGGGTTGAATTGCGTCCCCTTAAAACTCATATGTTGAAGGCCTAACCCCAACTGAGTCCTGAGAATGTGACCTTACTTGGATATAGGTTTTTTGCAGATATAATTAGTCATGTGAAAATGGGGTCATTAGGGTGGGTTCTAATCCACTGTGGCTGGTATTCTCGTAAAAAAGAATGTTGGACACAGACAAGCCTTCTCTTGAAGGCAGAGATTGGGGTGATTCTTCTACCTATCAAGGAATACCAAATGTTGCCAGAAAACCACTAGAAGCTAGAGGAGAAAGGGGCGCCTGGGTGGCTCAGTCAGTTGAGCATTCGGCTCAGGTCATGATCTCACAGTTTGTGAGTTTGAGCCCCACATCGGTCTCTGTGCTGACAGCTCCTAGCCTGAAGCCTGCTTCGGATTCTGTGTCCCCCGCCAGCCCCCTCACAAGCACAATGAGATATTATTCACATCTACTGGGATGGGTATAAAAAAGACAGAAAAAAAGTGTTGGTGGAGATGAGGAGGAATTTCAACCTTCACACACTATTGGTGGGAATGTAAAATGGAATTCATTTTGGAAAAGTTCCTAGTGGTGCCTCAGATGGTTAAAACTTAGAGTTACCATGTGACCCAGAAATTCCACTCATACATATATACTCAAGAAAAATGAAAATGTCCATGCATGGGGCGCCTGGGTAGCTCGATCGGTTAAGCGTCCGACTTCGGCTCAGGTCATGATCTCACGTCAGTGATTTCGAGCCCCGCGTCGGGCTCTGTGCTGACCGCTCAGAGCCTGGAGCCTGTTTCAGATTCTGTGTCTCCCTCTCTCTCTGCCCCTCCCCTGTTCATGCTCTGTCTCTCTCTGTCTCAAAAATAAATAAACATTAAAAACAAAAAAAAAAGAAAATGTCCATGCAAAAACTTGTACATGAATGTTCATAACAACCTTATTTATAATAGTGAAAAGGTAGAAACAACCCAACTGTCCATTAACTGATGAATTGACAAATAAAATGTGTCACATTTATATAATGGAATATTAATTAATAGTAACAAGAAATGAAGCACCGATACATCCTACAACATGAATGAACCTTGGAAAATATGCCAAATGAAAGAATTCAGACACAAAAGTCCACCTATTATATCATTCTATATTTCTATTATATGCCTATTGCCTATGTTATCTCTTTTAATGTCCCTTATAGAGACCTTAATAGACTTTCTAAAGTCCCAAAAGAACCTATCACTTTACACTAGAAATAAGTATGTGACCCTGCACCAACATACAGTTTTCTTTGGATCCCAGGATAAATACAGATACAGATAATAAATATATAGATATAAATATAGATACAGATATATGGAAGGAGAGAGTAGGGTGGTCATGAGTTACTTACATTAGTAATAACAAACAGATAAGTTGCACCAAAGTCTAGTAGACCCATATTCAGTAAAAAGTCCTTATCTTCTGTTCTACAATGTACTGCAGCATATCTGGAACAGGACAATTTTAGTTAGAATAAACACCACATTTATTCTAGAAAATGCATTCCCATCTCCAGGGAAAGAGTGACCTCATCTCTCTATTCATGGTGAGTCAAGCAGCAAAGCTACCATTTCTCTTTGAAAAGAAGTCTCTAGGAGTGATTGATTTTAATGCCAGGTTTTTCTGACCCAGATCTGAGCTCTTCATTGTCTGTCAGGTAGTTTTTTTTTTTTTTTTTTTTTAACCTTATGCCTGAATAAAGAAGGCACAAATCATCTTCTTTTGTGGGCTTCAGGCCCTCAGTCTTCTCACCCAAGCCTTATGTGTTTTTCTCATCCAAGTCTTAAGAATTAGTGAAACAGTATAAAACAGGAAACCTGAGTACACTCAAAATCAATCCCCACACCTATATGCAAAGAAAACATTTAAAAAACAATTGTTATATGTAGGGTGCCATTCCAGAAGACTCTGTTGTGCTATTTGGAACGCAACTGAATTTTATTTGTACAATGACATTGGGCCAGTGGAATAAAATGAAATTGCAAAAACGAAAAATAAAAATAAAAATAAAGAACAATTGTTGATAAAAGTAAAAGGTCCACAAGGGTAATGCTCTTACTCTCCACTTTGTACAGTTATGTAAGCGGACACACCATAGTCTTCACCAACACTGAGGAAGATATCTGTAGTCAGGGAGATGTTGACTTCTTTGTGTAATGTATTAATAAACCTAAGGGTAGAGACATTGTCACACATCAGACAAACCCTCCCAAACGGGACACCTGTTTACCGCTATATTCCCAGTGCCTAGAACAGTTTTTGGCACACAATAGCAACCACCTAATCTTGACGGCCATAAGTATGTGCATCTATCTCTCTATTTCATGCCTGATTCCTGCTACAGAGACCAGTGACCTCTTGGGTTCTTTATCTCTGTAACTTTCCCTGGATACCTGACATGATTTTTGCCTTATCTGGATTCAAAACCAAAGGTGTTACCTTTACTACACCATAGGGCTTCTACAGGTTTACAAAAAACTATGCTTTAAAAACACAGTAACAATAAGGGATATTCAACCACCAACCATGAAGAAAGGATTATTTGCTCACTTCTAAATTTTTCTCTGGTGATCACAGAGAGGGAAGTACTCAGTTATTTTCCTGAGAGCAAGATAAGTGGATAAAATTCAACAAAAAGGGATGTACACATTAGAGCACCGGGGGCATATACAGATACAGGGTCATCTTTTAATACCACATGGGAAAGCAAACCTGTCTCTCATTGTCCTGGAAAATGCCTCTGATACCCATGCCCTTGATATTATAGGAGAGAGAATCCCTGTACAAGACAAATAGAATGTGAGGCTACTTTATCTGAAGCCCCACAGATCAGAAGAGAGACCAAGATTCAAAACAGAGTGGCCTGCGGTCTCCTTGACATCCAAACCTCACAGTTGTCATCCCATTGGCTGTTTTGTTTCCTTCATCCTTCACCTGTAATAGAGGAAAGTAAAAATCAGTTACTGGTGACAACAAGGAACTGATAGTCAGAAATCTGATCATCAGGCATATCTTTGGTAAGATATAAATGATCCAGTCAAAAAAAGATAACAGTTTGAACCTAGATCATTCCTCAACTTACCATCATGCTGGAAATATTTTTTCCATCTTCTCGAAGGATCAGACTGTACCAGTTCTTCTCCTCCACAGAATGTTTAGTGTAGACGGACAGATTATGATATGTTAGGTAGAAGTGGAAATCCTGGCTTTTTGTCTTTAGGTGGAGTTGGGCATAGTGTGGCATCTTCTGTGGAATGAAGAAATTGTCATGCTCAACTTCTGATGCATTGTAGACATCACAGTCTCATAGCATCGCAGGGCAGGTGAGCTCATCAGATACTTTCAACTTTGCCCTTTAACCTAGCAATTCTGTTTTTAGGAATATGCTATATTAGAGTAATTGGAGGCATGCATAAAGATTTATGAGTAAGGATGTTCATTATAGGATTATGTATAATAAACAAATCTTAAATACCTATAAGGATATACCTCAGTAAACTATGATATATCCATAAAATGGAATATCATGTGTCCATTAAAATCATGCTCTCGACAAAGAAGGATGATTATGATATGATTAATGTTAAGAAAAAAATCAAAGTTCAACACAGCATGTAGAGTTTGAGTACTTTTTAAAAACGTATTTATTCATTTATACAAAAATGCTTAACTGATCATCTCTGGGTAGTGGAATCACAGGTGATTTTTATGTCTTTCTACATACTCTTCAGTTTTCAACAATAGATGTATATTATTTTTATTATTAAAAATATCTTAAAATAAATATTTCAGAATATTTACAGTAATATTAGTGAAAATATACAAGCCAAATCCTTCCAGAGGATGTGATATTAGGAAGCAGTTTGAAATAACAATACAAATGACAACCCACTGAGAGCTTACAATGTCCCTGACACTAAGTGCTTTACATATAATATTTATCCTTACAAAAGCTTATGGCATAAAAATTATTGCCATTTTACAGATGATGAAACTGAGATTTAGAGATAAAGTATCTTGTTCAGGGTCTTATAGCTATGGAATGGCAGAACCAGGAATTGGACTGGGGCCAGTTTGACTCCACAAGTGTGTGCTTCTAACCACTATATTATGCTGTCACCTTGATGCATAATCTGAATGTGTTTCTTTTTTAAAAAAATTGTTTAGTGTTTATTTATTTTTGAGAGAGAGACAGACAGAGGTGAGCCAGGGAGGGGCAGAGAGACAGGGAGACACAGAATCCAAAGCAGGCTCCAGGCTGTCAGCACAGAGCCCGACATGGGGATCAAACTCACCAACCAGAAGATCATAACCTGAACCAAAGTTCAGGATACTTAACCAACTGAGCCACCGAGGTGTCCCTGAATGTGTTTCTAATTAAGTCAAGTCCATATCTCACCTGAAAGGATCTGAGGGACTCTTCCAGCAGAGTATTGTTTTCATCTCCCAGTACTGTCACCTTCACCTCATCATCTGCCAGATTCAAGACTTGCAGGAAAATCTCTTGAGGACCGGGCTGCGGTGGGGTCATTCTCTTAGGGCATAGAATGCATGTCAGAATTACCAACAAATAACCCTTCAAATACAATGAGAACACATAGCTCTGTCCTATCTCTGACAGCCAAGTCCATCTAGTCAAGAGGACAGTTTTCTCCCTCTGAAGAGTATTTGGCTTAGAAAACTTTGAAGGCAGTTTGGAGGGGGAAGCACCAGCTCAGTGTAGCAAGCACTGATGCTACGTAACAAACTCCATGCTTTTTGACTCAGTTGTGGCCTCATACATCATTCCCCAATAATGGCTATTCCATCTGCCAAATATTCAAAAGCCTGTGTTCCCAAAGGGATGACTAGATACCTTGGATATTAGTGTTTGGGAATTCCTTGACAATATACTCTGAATCACTCAGGTGGGAGGTGGGCCTCATTTTACATTGCTGTTCTACCCTTGTATCTACTCGTTTACCACGGATAGTTATGATGCACCCTCTTTAGATCAGGTACTGTCTAGATGAGGTACTGACTGTGCTAGGTCCCAGGCAACCAGGATTGAACAAATCAGAAGAGTGAATACCATAGGTATGGTCTTGCCCTCATGGAGCTTTAGATTTATTGAACTCACATTAATTTTTAACTCTACAGCTGCTGCAACTGCAAACGCCAGGCTTGCTAGGATCATACCAACAGCCATTTTCCTAAGTGATCTGCAGAGGAAAGAGAGAGACAATATATCTAAACTTTAAATCTAAACCCTCTAAGCCTACCATTAAAGACCTTTCCTGATTTGGTCCCAGCTACTCCTCACACTGAAGAGTTCTCTGTTAATGCACCACATTTTCCCACATCAACTTTTGTTTATGATGGTCTTTCTATACATTATGTCATCATAACCAAAAATAATAGTAGTGCAGCCAGATATATTGAACATTTGCTATATGCCAGGCACTATACATTTTTACCTCATTTTCTTCTTCTTTATAAGTCTTTCTTGACTGTCAGCAGGAAGGACTCTCCTTGCTCTATATTTCCCTGGCACTTTGTTTCCCTTCTTACTGCACTTAATATATATCACATTGTGTAATAATTATCCTTGCATGTGTTCTACCTCCCTTATTAAACAGTGAACTCCTTCAGGGCTGGATCTGTGCTGTTATATTTGCATGGCATTGGTGCTGAACTCAATAATATCTGCTCAATCAATGAGTAAATGAAAAAAGACCATTTGAATACATTTGAATATGATAATGTGGTCATCAAAAAGAAATTGCTATTAAATCAGGAATTAGAGGAGGCTTGAAAACCCTCTGGTCAAATTTACAAAGAATAACACTTCTTTTCTTTTTAAGTTTTTATTTATATTCCAGTTAGTTAACACACAGTGTAATATTAGTTTCATGTCTACAATATTCAACATTTCCATACAACACCTGGTGCTCCTATTTAGAATGGGGGGAAAGCAGTAATTAGGGACAACTCTATTCCCACTCTTACTAGGTACCCACTTTGTTTCATATAGACAATAGAAGATTTAAAGGGATTAGTTGTCATGATAGGCTTTAGACTTTGAAGAGGCAACATTCAAGAATAAAGCAACAAGTTGATTTAGGATTCTATTCTCACATACTTTTGACTTTCCACGAAGGTTAGATCTACCTCTTCTTCAACATCACACAGTTCAGTCGGCAATAATGGCTTGGACTGTCTATAATAAGAATTAGTTAGCTCTAATTCCCATCCTCCAGTATCAATAGGCATTCAGTTTAACTTAGATACATAGAAGCAGAAAAATTATAAACCAAAACAAATCGTGACTAAGTAAAAAAGTACTGACATTGAACTTTTATCAAGCTGAGCAAATAGTAAGTCAGTTTAAATAACAAAGGCATAGTGAGCACTTACGAGAAGTTAATTCCACATTTGGAAACCAGCCGATAAATGACAAGGTCGAACAATGGAATGAAGATAAGAACCAGAAGGGGATTTAGTACCTGTAACATCATGGTAAAAAGGATTAATTACACATATTCTTCTACCTCAAGTGTAAGTACGTACTCTCATTTGCTTGTGTGTACTCTAACGTTCAAACATACTTTCATTGTACTAAGTATGGAATGATTCCACCTCTTTCAGTCCTTTATACCCAGGACTCTATTTGCCCTGCATAGCACCTCAGCTTCTCAATATCCCACAGAACAAATTTCACTCTGAACCTGTTTTTCTGTCCAACCAGTTGGGAATTTTTCCCTCCCAATTTCACTTATCTTTTCCTGTTCCACAGCCCAAGGGAAAATGTGAAGGAGAGAAGGAGAGAAGGAAGAATTGGGGATTATTAAACAAGGGCTTAAAAAAGAACTGGGAGTCACCCAATTGTGTTTTACTCACACAACAAAGCCTTACACTTTCTTGGACAATATTTCCAAAATACTGTCTTGACATGGAAAAAAAAAAAAACCCCGGGCTTATACTTCTCTTGTGAGATCAAAATTCACTCTACTTGGAAGTGGGCAGGATGTGAAAGAGAAGTGTGGGGCAAAAGGAGAATATTTTCACCCCTATCCTTAATCCTCCTCAGCATACAAGGAAACAAACATCCAGTTATATTTGGTAATCCTGATATTACAGGTAGAAGTATAGATAAGGAAAGCCATAAATCCCCATGAGTATAGAGAAAACTCCTACCTGCATCTGGTCAGGCTGAAGCACAAAAACACCCTGAAAAATTATAATAAATTACACTTTGATGGTGGCTAAAGACAAGAATAGTTTGGATCAAAAATATTGCTAATTAGTAGGAGAGATACATAAGATAAAATTCACCAGGTCTTTAGTTCAGGGCCATGGTTGCACTTCTAAGGGTATTTGGGGAAACAGACTAGGAATGGCTTCAGGCAATGCTTGCTGAATGCAGGTAGGCCTAAAGGAGAATTTTCTTTTTCCGTGTACTATGGTTTTCTTGAGAGAGAGTAGAGTCAGTGTGTTTTTGTTAATTTCAGTAACTGCAGTTGTAGGTGATAATGTGCAGAACACAATGTTATGGTTAGGATAATGACTTCCACTAACACACAGTGTTTCCAAAGTTGTTCTCCAGGGGTCAACGAGAGAACAACCATAGTAAATTCTGGACAACCAGAGAAAGGGAAAAGGTAAAATTATAGTTTGCAGGCTCCAAATAGACTGGTTAATAAAATCTTGGTATCATTCCACCCTGTCCTCTTCACAACTGAGATGGTAGAAAAACAATATAATAATCTAAGTAGAACAACTGAGAGCCTAGATGAGACTCTGAGTTTGCTAAAGAATGGAGATTGGAAAAACAAAATGCTTACAACTTTCCCATTCCTTGTCCATGTACAAAGTACCACATTTCTAGGTCCTCTACACGAACCTGGGATGGGCTAAATGTGTAGTGGCACCAATCAAATCCAATGCTACTATGCCCCAGGAAGGCTTAGATGGGAGAAAACATTCTCTTTCCCAAGTCTCTATCATTTCATTTACTCTCTTCTCAGTACTTCCTTGTATACATTTAAACCTTTCCATCTTTATATTCTTGATTTCTAAAGAGAAGATTCTGTGTTTTTATTTCTAGACTAGCTTTTTAAATTTTGCCTACTCAGTACCTTCATGTTAAAGGCACCTCTCTTATGATCTTGTCAGTTTTCAGGCAAAAACACAAAGAAATTAATTTTTCCCTAATATGGATTGTAAAGAAAATAATAGATTTCTCTGGAAAATCTTTTCTCACCAGATTCCCATTCATCCTTGTGGCTTGCAAGGTCCATCGTGAGCCCTAGGGGTGACAGATGCTATTATGAGAAATTCCTTTCCTGTGAGAGGAAAAGGGCTGGAATAAGGAGTTGTTTTCAAAAGAACCTTTCTTACCTGCTGATCCAAAAGAGCCCAGAACATGGGAAGTGGGATATATAGGAATAGTACCCTGGTCAGTGCCTTCACATCCATAATGAGCTGCTTCTGCAAGAAAGGGAAAGAAGGAACAGGCTGAATTTCTAGACTTGGTTTTTTGTTTAGAGTAGAAATGTCCCAGAACAGTAAGAGAAGAAGTCAAATGCAGTAAGAGGGAATCAGTTTGGACATTAAAAATCTCCATGGAGGCATAAGATATTTCTGTACTTCCAACTTACTGGGTATTTCTCAGCTGCCCAGTCCAGCCAGTGCTGTCGCTTAGGAATGTCCCCAGAGCGGTTGTTGAAACGGTTGGAAATAGCAAACTAGGGCAGAGCATAAATATCAGAGCATAGATACCAGACCATAGATATCAGAAGTGTGACAAAAAGAAAGCATCCCATGCCTTTTCTAATTCATTATCCCTTCCCTCAGATACACATACTTTAATTGACTTACTCCAACCCTTTGATTTCATCAGACATTGAATACAGAATATTTCAGATATAATTTTAAACTATTCCTGCATTCTATTGGCAACATATATTACATATACACATTTCAGAAGATTTTTGTCAATTTACAAAAATGGTTACATTATTTTTTTTACTTAATGGTTAAGTAGAGACACAGAGGAAGACTGATTAATCTCAGTTTGCCAAAAGGTACAGAAGTAGAACAGAGTCATTGGGAAAAATGTATACTCATGTTTGAAAGCCTATATGCTCAGCATAGCGTCTCTCTCCCATTGATTGAAAAAGGCAGGTAAACAATTCACTCACCCAGATACACTTGACAACTTGACTCACTATGTTTCCTTCAGGAGGTGGTTTTCTGTATATTTTGCTTCCCATTGCAAACACAACTGCAGTTGATACACGAACAAGGTTCTTAGCTTCTCATTCAGCACATTCAGTATGTCAGTACTAAGGACAGGCTGCTGAAGTGTTAGGAGTGACTGGCAAAGCTTATAAAGGGAGGAGACTGAGTTAAACTTCTTGACTTTGGAATTACACAAATTATGGGATCCCAGAGAAGAATAAAATGGTCAATTGTTAAGTAATCTGTTGAGACTTTCTTGTGCCACAGAAATCAAAGTCATTTCTGAATTCTTTTTCCTCCATCTCTACATCTGATATGTTACCAACTTTAATTGAGACTCTCTTCAACATATTTCCTATCTGCCCCTCTTTTGTATTACTACTGCTAGGACTCTTGTTTAGTACCTTAGAACCTCTACCCTGGATTATTAAAATGGCTACCAACTAGTTTTTCAATCCCTGGTCTCTTCCTTCTCTTATCTGATGCCAAATTAAAACCTTCTTTCTAGGACCTACCTAAAAAGCCCAAACTCCTGGCATGAAAGCTCTTCCCAAATTCATTATTATCCTAATGGCTATTATTATCACTATCCATCTATCGAAGGTTTACTATTATATGTAAAGTGTTAAGCATTTTATATACATTAACAGATTTAACCTGAAAAACATGTACTACTCTCTCCATTTTATTGCAGAAATTGAAGATAAAAGAAATTAAGCAATTTGTACAGATTACATAGTTATAAAATGTCAGAAACTGTATTTTTGACCTGAGATTTGTCTGACTCAAAAATAATATATGCTATTAACGACCATAAAGCATCTCATTCACTCATTCTTACACTAGACACTTTGCTAGATAAAAAAAGACGTGGCCCCTGTGGAGCTCACCTCAATCTACTATTTCCTACTTTATGTTTCATTATTTCCCATTAGGTACTCTACACTCTAACCACTATTCATCATTCTTACAAAAATAATTCTGTGCTATTACTGTACATGAGCTCATTCTCTTTTCCTTACCCCATATTCTTTAACCACATCTTCACAGCTAATTGTAAGTGAATTTTATTTTCTTATTTTTTTCTACATTCCAACTAACCAGCAATTAGATGATATTATTTTTATAATTATGAAATACTAAATATTATTTTTTTCAAGCTTATTAACTAAATTCAGCAGGAAGACTCTATCTTGGTACTGTCCCAGATGTATTTCCCTCCTTAATGGATTTCCCAGCTCCAGCAAGATGTCCCTCTAGAAGTTCTTCTACCAAAGGTGTCTTTGTCAGTGACCAGCAGCACTTTATAGTATCTTTATGCACCAGAATGACTGAGTCCCCTTACTTTTCCTTACCTTAACTTTCTAAATTCTCTTACTCTCAGTCAGATTGCCTTTATCACTTTTTCTTCATTCATCCTCTGTTTCCCCAAAGCTTGTCCAAATAGCACGCTTTACTTACCACAGGCTTCTTATTGTTGACAGAAAAAATGGCTAAGAGAAAGGATGCTAATCCTGGGAGACAAGTGGGCAGCAAAAGAGGTATCTAGACAAGAGGAAGATTTTGGAGGGGAAATAGACCACTCCTAAAACTAAGAATGATCCTAGAAAGAGGCTAGAAATATCAATAGTAGAGTGGACAGTGGACTGATAAAAGGAAGGCCAGGTAATTATCTGGGTAAGATCACACTTAAATTTCAAAGCCACTTAACTGAAGAAGAGGAGTAGGAACCTTAAGTTTCTCTACTAATTCTTTCTTGCAGTAGATGATGTTGCCTCCTACTTCATAAAGAAAACACAAGCCTTCACATAGGAATTGTCTCAACTTCCTGACACAAAATCTATTAATTCCTATATCTACAGCTATCCTCTTCTCCCTCCAGTTAGTTGAAGGTGATGTTCCTCCTCTGTACAAAGGTAATTCTGCCACGTGTGCTTTTATACTGATTACACTGTCTTTTTCTCACATCTTCAACTTCTTTCTCTACTGGAGTCTTCCTAATGATATTCAAGCATGCCCAACATACTCTCTTGACTCCATGTCCCATTCAGCTATACATACCATTTTCCCTTTCTTACCTCTTATTCACTTCTCATTCTACTCTAATCTGTCTTGAATCCACCAATCTATCATAACTGATATCACCAAATTAGTGACCTTCTTGTTGCTATATTCAATGGGGATTTTTCTCCCTTATCTCACTTTCCCACTTAGTAACATTTGTTACTCTGAACAATTCCCTTCTTGAAATCCTCTTAGAATCCAAGATAGAACCCCTACCATTTTAGCCATTCCTTCTTAGTCTCATTTGTGAGCTTTTTCTTTTTGCCTATCTTGTAATACTGGCATTCCTCGGGGCTCTAACGTAGCCCTCTTTTACTTTAGTTTTACTATCTCTTAATTATTTAATCTATTTTTATAGCTTAATTGCTCTTCATACACTACTAGCTCCAGATCTTTATCTACAGCCCAAACATTTCTTCTGAGCTTTAAACCTGTATTTCCAGATAGCTCTTTGATAACCCCAATTATATTTTCAAAGACATCTAAAATGTAATGTATGCCAAACTAAATTCATTAGTGTAATGATCCCACTATCTACCTAATTGCTCAAGTCAGAACCCTAATATTCATTGATTTATCTTCTCCATCACTTCACATTTCTAATCATATCAAGTTTTGTCAATTTTACCAGGGCTGACACTAGTCTGAGCTGAGTGAGACACTCACCTTGAGCACAAAATTTTAAATAATGCCAAGAATTCAGTAGTCAAGATAAATAATATCCTTACTTCACCCTTAACCCATTCTTTCTCCACATTATGGTCAGAGACACAACTGAGAAATAAAAATCTAACAATCATTCCTCTGTTCAGAATCTTTTTGTAGGTCCCTAATGTTTTGATAAAGTTCTAATTCCTTAAGACTTAAAAGGCCGTTCGTTATCTGGTTTTTGTCACCTTTTTCTCTTTATCTTTCTCATTTATACCTGGGGCAATCCGGAATTCCTCTAAGGCCTTCAGATATGTCACAATTATCTCTCATTTCCTTGTCTTACAGATATCATGTCTTCTTTGATTAACTCCTGCTAATCTTTTAGGCCTCATCTTAGATACCATTTGTTTAGGCAAACATTTTCTGAGCTTCAGAGTTTTAGTCAGACATCCCTCCTTCGTGTTCCTACAACTTTCTCTGTACCTCCCCCACTGTGACACTGATCATACTGTATTATAAATTCCTGTTTACTATGTATGTTTCCCTTTCCTGCTGGACTATATAAGTTTTTTGAAAGCATAAACTCTGTGGCTCTCTAATTCATCAATGTAACCCCAATTGCTACACAGGATTTGCCACATAAAAGGTTCATTAAATAAATGTTTGTTGAATCAATGAATGAAAAGAATAGATGAATAAATTTATAGTGAAAAGCCAGAGAATTATTTATTTGTACCCAGAAAACTGAAGCAGCTAATAATGACAACTAACACTTGTTTAACATTTCATAGTTTATAAAACATTTAACTTATAGTATCTCTTTTTATCTTTATAATTATTCTGATGTGTTAATATTATGATTGTGCCATGATCCAGAGAAGAAGACATAGCACTAAGTGGAAAACCAGGATGATATTTGGGAAAATGTTTGGTTTCAAAGGGAGAAGGAAGCAGGGAATGTATTATCACAGCTCTCCTGGAATAACACAGAAGTTTCCTTGAAATTGGAATTAGAATCTGAGCATTACTATTAACCACCCCCTGGTAGAAAATAATCAGGACTGAACATTGATTCTTTGGGTTCTTTCTTCCTCTATTGAGTTCTTTATGTGTTGCGCTGGATATCTTCCAGGGGGGTGTCACCCAAAGGCTCAGAGTGAGAACAGGTTTCCAGGTCAGTGATTAGGAACAATCACGTCCAAGTTTCCCCTTAGACTGCATAAACTAAGCGACACACACATCCTCTTTCCTCTTCCATTATTGGGTTGTCAGTGGTAAGGAGAATGCCACTTGATCTAACTTGCATCAGTTTCCACCTACTCATCCAACTCCCCTCATTCCCTTTGATCAAGAGAAAACTCCTTGGGAACATTGAAGAGCAGGACAGAAATAGCAAAACCTAGAAGCTACTTTAAAAGAATTAAAAATATCTTCCAATAACCAGATAAATAACTATCAGATGAAATAAGCTAGATTGAGAGAAAGGATTAATTATCTTCCTCGCTTCCTTACATATTGTAGTATAGAATGGTGGATCTCAGCCTTGACTACTCTTTAGAATCACCTAGATATTAAAAAAACTATAGATACCTAGCCTCCATCCTGCAGAGATATTGACTTAATTGCTCCAATATAAGGCACAGGGATTAGTCTTTTTAAAATCTCCCCAGAAAACTTATTAGTTATATAACCTTGGGCATGTTTCTCCCTTTCCTTCCTTCTTTCCTTTGTGTCTTCTTTCTTTCTTTCTTTCTTTCTTTCTTTCTTTCTTTCTTTCTTTCCTTTTTTTCTTTCTTCTTTTTTCTTTATTTCTTTTTCCTTTCTTTCTTTCTTTCTTTCTTTCTTTCTTTCTTTCTTTCTCTTCCTTCCTTCCTTTCTTTCTTTCTTCCTTGGTTTCTGACTTCATTCTGTTAATTTATCTCCAATGTCTAGAGAAAATCCCTACAATAACACTTACCTAATAGGGTTAGTGTGAGGACTGAATAAAATAGTGCTTAGATGATGCTTTTCATGTAGCAGGCATCAGTGATTATTAATTTCCTCTGTCCCAGTGTACTTACCAAGAGCTATCACCATTAGTAATCCTGGAACTCCAAAAGCCAATGCATAGCAGTCTTCCCCAAAACACTGCACATCTCCTAGGCCAGAAGAAAGTAACCTTGAATCTTGAATCTTTGGTGTTCTATTCTGCAAGCTCAAGTTTGTGAGGTCATAGACATAGCCATCCTCTTTCTTCCCATCACCTCATCCATAATCTTTCTTTTGGGCCAGACAAATCAAGATTAAAAGAAATTCTCAGATTTTTAAGCCCTTGAAAAAGTAGAGGATGAAGAGCAGGAAGCCTTGAAAAGATTTTTGACTGGTCAGAGAAAACCTTACACAGGGCCCCTTAGAAAAGATCCTAACCTCTAAGCATGGGTGTGATAAATGTAGAAATCAAGCTCCCTGCATTGATGGAGAGGTAGAAGACTGAGAAATACCTAGTCCGTTCCTCTGCCTGAAAAACAAAACAAAACAAAAAAAAAAACAAAAATAAGTGTGATGTGCCTCCTAGCTCATCTACCCTACGTTCAGACTAAGCTGGAGGTACATGCACAGAAACAGATTCAGATATTGCCTCCATGATATCTGAAAAACATATTAGATATTTTAACACATAACCCATACAAACATTTACCCATCTTTCAAACCTAGTACAAGCATCTTTAACACTCTTATACCCCTCCTGGGAAAAAATGATCATCCTATAATACTGTGCCACTTGTGTCCTATATATGTCCTAATATTAATTTCTTTCCATTAAATGTCTGTTTCATTCAGTAGGCTGAGAGTTCCTTTAGCACAGAAATCATATCTTGCTCATTTTTGTGTTCCCTACTACCCAGCATAGTCCCTGACACATATTACAGACTCAACACATTTTTATAGACTGAATTAATTAAGTGAATGATTGAGTTAAATAGATTTTATGGAATGTGTGGTATAGGAATAGTACTAGAACATAGGACAGTGGGTTAAATTGTTGATCAAGCAGGGTAGTTCACCTAGTACTTATGGGAATTCTGCCAGAGAGTATAAAAGGAAGTCCGTGGGCTTAGAAGTGGTTGGTGGAAACTTGGAAGTAGGTTTGTCTTATTATTGAAATATCTTTGCAGAGCAGTTACTGAATGAAACAACTTTAAAATATAGGGTTTTTGTTTGTTTGTTTGTTTGTTTTTGTTGTTGTTGTTGTTTTTATTCATTATGCTTCATTCTGGTACCACAGATCTTTTCCTGACACGGTAGCACAATCTGTCCTTCCCTATTTTCTGTTTACAGTGTTTGCTTCCTCTTCTGGCCCCCTTTTAAATCTATTCCACTCACCTATTTGTACAGTTCATTGTGCCTAGAATCCCAAAGGTTGCCAAAGGTCGGTATTTCTCCAAAGTCAGCAAGCAATTATGATCTATGGTACCCCGGACAGATAGGGAATATAAAATAATAACTCAAGTGGTCCGAAGGGGAGGAGATACACAAGAAGCAGGACACAGAGAAAGAACAGAGAGACAAAAACCAGAAACATGAGAAATTGCTATAGATGAGGGAATAATACATGAAGACAGACAAAAAAGAAAAGTGAGAACAAAAGAGAGAAAGCCAAAAATGTTGCCTATTTAAAAATAGACTACGTTCCCTGCCTAATTATCAAGCTTCCTCGTTTAGACCCATTTGCAGCTTATTCATACCTGTTCCCCGCCCTCCCCCCCTCCCCATTAATAGTGGAAAGTAGGAAAAGAGGAAATGATCATTCAGACAAGTTCATCTATAGAATCTCATTCTATTTTATTCTGAACGATCATTTCCCCCTTTCATAGGATTTCAGCCAGATGTGCTTAAATCATCTCTACACTGCTTATTATCTCCCATTCTCAAAGTACCTACCAAGGTTCTTCTCAAATACTTCAAGTGAGAGTAAACTCACTGCTTCAAACTCTTTTGGAATTTTTCCTTCCATCAAGCAAAAAACTTCCTATAGCTTTCACCCACTAGTTCTGGTTTAATTACTATCAATATTTATAGACAGTTATAATATTCTCTTTAATTCTTACCTTATATAGGTTGAATATCTCCAATTCTTTCAACCTTTCTTCATAAGATGTGTCTTAGTCCATTCACTACCCTGGTTACTTTCCTTTGAACATGTTTCAGTGTTTCTATTAATGACTAGTACCCAGCACCTAATAGAACTCCTGACCTGTGGATTACTTCAGTCTTGCCAAATAGCTACCTGCTAGGTACCTTTTTAATGTCTGCTCTACGTTCTTGAAAACACAGAAATAACAGGTCTCTTACATGTTTTTCTTCAAACTGGTCTCCACCAAAAGCTGCCACGCAGGGCTTGATACCTCCTGTCCCCAAAGCTATTAGACTCAGGCCAACCAATGATAAGACTCTGAAATGGAGAGGTAAGGATATAACCATATTGATATGAAGCACAACTGCAGAAATTGGATGTACAAGAGCAAAGATTCCTTTCACATTTCTTCACATTTCTGCAGGCACTTTCCATCTGCCTTCATTCCTCTGAGAGACCCAGAGACACTTAAAATATTTATGACCTTTGAGCCTCTGCCAGAAAGTATGCATTGCAGGGGGGCATTTTGTCCCTGACAGTTCCATTTACCCTTTGTGTGCAATAGATAGAAGCAGATACTGAAGGAATTTCACAGTTAAAGCACTGTTTTCAATCTTGTCTTAATTTAAGGAATATACCAACAGAAGGGCCTTATAAACACCTATTCCATATACGCTTCCTAAACACAAAATAAAATGTTAAAATCATTTATGATTAATAGGAGAAGTGTCACTTTTTGTTGGGACGCTGAGAGGGAGGTATCTAATATTTATTAAATTTTAAAATTCTTAATTCATTAGATAAATACATGTGTAGGCAGATTATAAACATGAATACATGTGATCTACTTCTTGAACAACTGTAACCCTCCTCTTTACTGACTGAATCAACTGACATCAGTATGTATCAAATGCCTCTGGCCTAATAAACATCAATGGCTTAAATAAAGAGGGATAGAGCAATTGGAATATATGGAACTTAAATGAAAATAATCCAAGCTTTGGATAGGATTTCTGCAATGCACACTATAAAGAAATATTATGCACATTTTTAGTCCTAGCAAAGTACAGATGTATGGGCGAATAGGTGGGGAAATATGAGGGGCATCAAGTTTTAATAATTGTCTCTAAGAGGGGTGCCTGGGTGGCTCAGTCAGTTAAGTGTCCAACTTCAGCTCAGGTCATGATCTCACAGTTCATGAATTTGAGCCCGAGACAGGCTCTGTGCTGACAGCTCAGAGCCTGGAGCCATATTCAGATTCTTTGTCTCCCTCTCTCTGCCCCTCCCCTGCTCATGCTCGGTCTCTCTCTGTCTCAAAAATAAACAAAAACATTAAAAAAATTAAAAAAAATAATTGTCTTTAAGAATATGATGAGTTTTTATGAAAAGGAAACTAGCTAGGCATTCTACAAGTCTCCAAATGTTTAATAAAAACAAATGAGGACAGCTAAAGTAGGCAAGAGTTCAACTGATCACAAAATAATTTTTTTTTCTCAACCACTTTGGTAATAAAACAATAGGTTGGAAAATAAAGGGACATCTCTGGTAAGAAAATAGAAAATAACCTGTAATGAATGTGTGAGACATTGACCTGTCTAATGAAAGAAAAGTTGTTCAGTTTATTCCATGATTTTACTCACGTGTGTACCATTTGTCCCCCCAGTATTGGTAAGGCACCCAAGGACTTGACCACATGGCCAAGCACATACACCAAGGAGAGATAGATGATTGTCCTGTTGAGAGAGTTAAATCAGTCAGTCTACAAACAGAATCGAGAGAGTTGAGTAATACAGACTCAGAATTCATACTGTTCTCAGTGCCAGAATAAATGGAATGGAAGGAGGAAGGGGAGGAGGAGGAAAGAATTACCTGAGAAATGTACATAGATATAGGAGTGGTAAATGAAGTAAACAGACCAGAAAAAAGAGAGAGCAACTCTTTACCCGGTAGTGTTAGAGGTAATGGACATTCCCTTCAAGCTTTTTTCTCATATATGACCTGTCCTTTTCCCCACTCACTCTACACTGGTTGGATCCACTGGTTGGATTTGTATCCACTGGTTGGATTTGCAGCAAATGATGTTTTAAACTATGAGAACCACGACAATAGGTTACTTTGACCAGAGGTGTTGTTATCAAGGAATGTCTTTGGCACTAGAAATAATAGGAATCAAGAAAAAAACTGCAGGTAAATAGGAAAAAAGAATGAGTAACATAAAGAACTTTCTCTAAACCCAACCAATGGGATGGATAGAAAGGCTCTCAGGTTCAGCCTGATTACTCGAACACTTGGGTTAATTGTAATCCCTACCACAGTTACCTCATGTTCAAGTTATCAAGGGTAAGAAAGGAGTCAGGGACTATGAAGAGACTGCCCAGTGATAAAGGCCATGCAGTTGGTAGGGACTTCTTGTGTTGTTTTTCCAAGAAATCTGAACGTCAAATAGGAAGTGGAACAGCGAAGAATTCCAGGAAGAACATATGTAGAGATTTACACACTAAAATATAGCACACTACTACCTTTATGATATATTCCTTATGTGCATTACCATGCCAGCATTCTCTTTAAATATAAGTAGAATGTTAGTACTAGAAAGAACCTTGGAGATTATATAGTTTACACCTGTGATTTTAAAGTGTTATATGCTAATGTGGAATATAAAGAATGAAATGAAAGTATCAGACAGAGGCTGGATATGCCATCAATCTCAGGTTGTGGATTTCTTATTCTAAATGCCTACTCTCTTTCGGTTGGCTCTCCAGGGAAGGGACCTTAGAGGGTTTATAATGGCAAGTAGGGTATAAGAAGTTGGGTGACTAATCCAGGGCATTAATTGCGTATGGCAATTAATATCAAAGGAAGGGGACAGGCTTTCCCAAAAGGCATGTAGCATCTTCTAGAGAAGAGTTTTCTTTGTTGGAATAAAAAGAATAAATAGAAGGGGAATGAAAAAGGACTGAAAGAAAGACCAGTTATCATGAACCCAAAAGAGACGATCTCTACTAGATCATCACAGAGAAAAAAACAAAAGAAGTGTAAGCTGGAATAATAGAATCTGAGTAGGGAGATCAGAGCAATATCAGATTGTTGGACTAAATGGATAAAGGAAGTATAAGTGGTTTAGAAAGAAAATAAGCAACATTTTAGGTGAAAGGCTCAGGAAATTAGTCTAGGATATGAAGAATATAAGAAAGAGGAAGCTAATGGTAGGAAACTTTAACAGAAAGAGAAAGAAGTCAAGATAGACTTGGACATTCTGCATTTGAAAGGGGGTCATTGAAATCCTAACCACAGGAAACAAAAGTTTTCTGGATAGACTTGACCAATCTTTCGTTTGCAAATGAGGAAGGTGAAATCCTGAGAGGTCAAAGAACCTTCCTAGAGTGACATTCTAATTAATTAGTATTAGGGTTAGGTATAGAACTTCTACTTTCTAACTTACAGCCCAGTGTTCCTTCAGTTTTAATATAGACAAGTTAATGTGGAAAAGGAAAGGAAAGAGGGAGAGGTTTTAAGTTTTATTTCACGACCAGAGCCATTTTTAATGAGAGTTTAGGAACTGAGAAGGAGTATGTGCAGTGATGGCAGAGAAAGAAACCTAGCATGAAGAGGGGCAGCTCTGATGAGACAAAAAATATAGGAGAGGGAAAAAACATGCTATATACCTACTCAGAGAAAGAGAAAGGAGATGGTAGTAAACACATTCATTAAGAGAGTGGCTGTAAGTCCAAACCAATAGGCATGGGGACACAGAGCATAAAAACCACACTAGAGACTATGACTAAAAATGTTTGGCTCTCTTAAAAGCAACTTGACATAAAAAAAAAAAAAAAAAAGCATTCTAGCTTGTGGTCAGCCCTCTCAGTAGATGTTTATAGAAATCATGAAAAGCCATATCCATGCTTCAATCTTAAAGGAAGTCATTTTAAAAATAAATAAAAGTACTAGGGCATTTATGGGAGTCTTTTATTCTATAACTGAATAAAGGTCATGACTTATACTTTTTATTCTGCATATAGTACCAATCTCCTATCTGGATGGACTTGGTAACCAATATTACACAAGTAGCAAACATAATCCACCATCTTTCTCTCAAGTCAAGAAACTGTATTCACTACTGTGTTATGGTTGTAGTTATATATTAAATGCTAAGTAAACACTTTAGAACAATGAATATATATAAGCCAAGTGAGATATAAACCAATGTTTACTAGAGAGGATTCCTTGGAATACTAGGTCCACAAAATATCCTGAAAAAATATTCCATGGTGAAATAAGTTTGGGAATTACTACATACCATAACACAGCATAACATAATCACTACATAACATAACATAACAATTTCGTGGAAATTGTACAGTGTGTATTAGCATGTTAAAGGCTATAAGAAGTCATGCAGTAAAGAAATCTTTTTAACTTTGTTCAGCCTAGCATTTTCCAAACTTATTTGACCATGAGAGCTTTATCTTCCTATATTACACTCATTGTATCCTATCAACAAATTTCAACAAAATGCTCTTCGAGAAATACTAATTAAGACAAATCCATAGATGACAAAGCCATAGAAAATAAGTTGGGAATGGATAGCCAAGATCCATTCATTTCTAGCCTATGAGGATAATGTTGTAGGGGAAACTATAACATCCCATAAATGTCTCTTGGTGCTATTTTCAGAGACTTAAAAGGCGCAGAACTGAATAGACCATCAGTGTAATTCATGAAAATATTATATTCTTAAGAAACAAACCACAGAAAGAGTTTAGAGAAAAGAAACAGTAAAACAGCTAAAAAGGGGGACTCATAAGAATATACTAAAGAAGTTGGGATGATTCGCTCTGGAGAAGAGATGGAGAGTATATGAAGTAACTACACTGAGGTCTCTAAAATTATAAATTTTCTGGTGGGTAGCAATCTTTATCATCCCTGAGATTATAACAAGAATTGGTTTTAAACTATAGAATGGGAGATTAAAATTAGATTTAAGGAAAATAAAAATAAAACAATTCCTGATTGAAAAGGATGCAAAAAAAAATGGAAGAAAAGTGATAATGAAGAGAGACAGTCTTTCTGTGTTGTCAATCTTAAAGAGATATATATTTGTCATGGATGACACAGTATATTTTTGCTTGGAAGCAAGCAGCAAGAAGTGGAAAAATCTCTGCACAATTAATCTGCAATGTGGGGATGTGACCGCCCATCTTCCTTACTTGAATTTTCCCAGCCATGAGTCAGCAATGGCTGCTCCCAGGATGGGAGTGAAATAACAGAGGCTGCTGAAGGCATGGTATATAGATGTGGAGGTGTCTTCATTCCAGTGCAGGAAATACAGGAAATACAGGGTCAGCACAGCTGAGGTGAAAAGGGGTAAAGAAAACAAGACAGATACATTAAAATGATTTATGGAGAAGTATATTTCAGCTCTGGTCTTTCAAGGTGATCTTGACCTTCAACACTACTATCAGTGAAGTGACTGAGGAGTGACCGTCAGGCAGTAAAAGCAGGGACCATGGACATTGTGGGAGTGAATGAGGCTATGCTTAGTGTACAAATGTGGTATTTCTCCCTTAAGTCCATGTACATACATAGCATTTAAGCCAATCCCAAAGATGCTTCCAATGTCACGGCCTTCTCCTTCTCAACAATAGACCTGAGAAACAGGTCTGTTCATAGACCTGAGAAACATGTATGAAAATAGAAGGAAGTTTTCACACTTATATTCTTACAGACTGTTTTCTGGTATCTGTAAGGCCTTTCTGTTCTTGGCTTGTCACTAGGTGAAATCCCATGCAGTATTCATTGGCAATGTTTGCCAGAGGAAAAGATCAATATGGATAAAGGTAGAAAGTGTGGATAAGGGAAATAAGTACATAAAGAAGACCACGTGTTTCCCAACATGGGGTGAGGGTGAGTGGAGAAGAGAAAGAATTTAGGACACAAAAATTACCTTTCATGCCATAATAGGAAAAGCGCTCACAGAATTCATTCACCACAATGAAGGCAATGCTCAGTGGATAGTTGGAGCCACAAATTTTCTATGAAATAAAAAGGCAGTGGTTCAAGCATGAGCTTTTCCCCTCTATTTAATCACTATATTGCTCTATGACAGACAAATTCATTTACTTGAAATCACCATGATAGGTAACGTGAAGCAAAGGCCCCTACTCTTCATGAAACAGCTATTATCACACTAAAAAGTACTTGCATTGCTGACTTAGGAGTAATAGAAGCTATTTTGAATATTACTTTGTTCCTCATTCATTTAACATGGAACTGCTCAGACATTCCTTGACCCTACATACCAGGACCTCCCATCTACCTACAAGCAACTGAAAAGCCTGGGGCTCTGAGTAGGAGAATAATCATACTTATTTCTAAGAGCAGAACAAAGAATTAGCCTATAGAGCATTTGACATCCAAGCAGTTACATTTAAATGGGTACTTTTCTTAAAGTTTATTTATTTATTTTGAGAGAGAGAGCACGAGTCGGGGAGGAGCAGAGAGGAGAGAGAGAGAATCCTAAGCAGACTCCGTGCTGCCAGTGGTATTTCTCCCAACATGGGGCTTGAACTCATGAAACTGAGATCATGACCTGAGCTGAAACCAAGAATTGAATGCTTAACCAACTGAGCCATCCAGGCGCCCCCGAAGCAGTTACTTTTAGAGGTCAATAACCTCCTTAGTTCTACTGTTTGAACTAACCTCTCTTGTTCCCACCTTCCCTGTTCATGATACCAGGAGGATCCTGGCAATATGATGGCTTACCACTCAGAGCCTGGTGGAACCAGGCTCAGAGTCCAGCTAGATTCCTAAAAGTAAGCTGATTGATCACCTTGAACTTAGAGAGTTCTTAAATCTTATAACATTAAATGTCCACTCTTCCTATGAAAGTCATTCTATAACATTTCCTTGTTAATCCTATTGGACATTAAAAGGACTATATGCTGTATCAGTCAGTATATAAGGAATGTCATGTTTAATTTCAAATCCGTACCCATTATGATTGCCCAACTTACATGAGGTGGGGAGGGAGATACTTTGGACAGTCAAATCTCATCATGAAATTTATATTGCCTCTTATTTCATAAGAAATAACACGCATCTTTGTAAGCAGCCTTAAATTTTCTGGGACCAGAAGAGATATAACTAAATAAATAGATGAAGTAACAAATTAATGTTTTCATTTTTTTACCTATATAGATGGATATAAACAACCCTCCTAGATATTAATATATATTAATATATTAACTTGCTAAAAAGCTTCTTACTTTCCCATCTCACAGCTTGAGAATTATACAACCTAGAGTTTAGTTAATACACTTTACTAGCTATGTAATATCGTCACTGGCTGTGTTAACATATTAACTCTGGACATACTACTATACCTGTTTTTATGTTTACTTTCATTATTCCAAAGAAATAGGAATACTACCACCTCTTGGCACATAGTGAGAACTCAGTAAATATTGGCTATTATTACTATATCCTCTCCACTTACAGGATTTTGATATGAAGGTTGAATGAGATAACGAATTTGGAAGTGTTTCACAAGTATATAATGCAAACATTATTACTTCTTTGTTTCTCTGTCCTGTTTCCCACTGTAAACTGGCACACATAATGACAGACACTGCATCTATTCTAAAACTTTCCTTGGTGTCCAGCATAAGACTCTGAATCCAGGGGGAACGAAGGGCTGAGTTTTTATACTGGTAAAGAAAGAACAATTACACACAGTTCTCCAGGCAAGAATGCTTGCCAAGTTTCCCTGGATATTCAAATTGCTTCTTTTTTCACCCCAGAGAAACTCAGAATATACAATGAGATACAGCAAAGTCTTGTATCCCAGCTGAAGAAATCTCACTACCTCTTCCTACTGCTTCTTCTCCTAAGTAAAGAAAACTTCTGGTTAGATTTGGTTTTCAGGTTAATTCTAATTCCAAGTGAGAATAGTTTTTGATACCCTAATACAGCTCAGCCTGACACTCCAGAGGCCAAGAAGAACCAAAAGAGCAAGTCTGTTCCTGTCAGAAGCAGAATTAAATCTGGGGACTCACCGGAGGTGGCTTCTTTGGGAGGCTGAGGGGTTGAGGTGGTACCTCTTCAGTGGAGACAGGTGAAAACAGAGTTTCCTTGGACTCATTTTTCTGGAAGGGATTCATAGCTGGCTCCTTAGTCTCTCTCTCCTCAAGCATTTGGCTTCGGTAGGAAGTTGGGACAGCTGCCAGCCTACTGTGAAAACGGGCACTGGGAGTGGACTAGGTTTAACCCTGTGGGTGTCAGCTTCAGCAGCTGCCTGACCAAAAGCAAAGCATACAGCTATGGGAAAAGAAAGGGTTGGGTCTCAGAGGCTAGTTCAAAATAATGATTAAATAAAAGAGATTGAGGAAGTAAGAAGAACACATCACAAGATGGGGTAAGACAATGCTGGAGAATTGCAAAAGAGTGCAAAATAGCTAAGAATACCATGCCTCAAGTATAGATTGATTTCAGGATCACAATAGCTGCCATTTATTGAACATCTATTATGGCCAACAATAATATATATGTATTACATATGTATTATCTATCTATCTATCTATCTATCTATCTATCTATCTATCTATATTTTAATTCTTAGTACAATCCCCATTTTATAGGAACTAATGTCCCAAGAGGTTGAGTAATTTGTCCAAAGTCGTGTGGTCAGTAAATGGCAGGTCTGGAATTTTAACTGCCATGAGAGATGGGAGATTCATATCAGTAATGCCTATGGACATTATTCAGGAATGGAGGGTATATGGAAATGGAAATGTAGGAATATAGGGGAATTGAAATGCACTGAAGAGAGAAAGTAATCACGAAACTGAATTTGGAAATATAGAAAAGATGTTGATTTTGGTTTTCAACATAATAAAGTTCAACTAGAACTATCCTATAAACAGTTAAAGAGGTGGAGCTAACGAAAATCAGAGAAAAGGGTTGGTGATATACATTTGGAAATCACTCTTCTTCGCTAAATTCAGTCCTTGTGTTTTCATCACTTCAGGATGAATCCATCATTTTATGAATAAAGGAAATTCAATCTGAGCAAAAATTATGAACTGGTCACTTTCTAGATATGATTGCAATCACGATTTTCATCAATACTTAGTGATGATGACAGATGTATTTTATACAGTAAGTCAATGGGGAACAAAAATGTATGATGCCCTTCCAGTTGTTAGTGAAAAGAAAAAAGAAAACTGAGAGAGCTATAAGAAAAATGAGGATAAAACTAACAAGGAAGTCAGAAAACAGGAGAATTAATTATTTTATTTGAGAATATAAGAGAGAACCTAGAACTCTATGTCTTGTGGAATTCTTACATTACCTCTATGAGTAATTTGTTGACAAATAGAGCCAGAATAAACTCTACCCTTCCCTCTCTAAACTCTACCTCAGACTTTGACCATATCTTCTCAGCTTCTATTATACTCCGCATCGCCCTTCTTTCCCACCAACCTTTACCCAGAGTTCAGCTTCATTTTGGACTGTGGCATTAATGATTAAGCTGTAGTTGGTCTTTCAAAAAGTATTGCTTTTCCTGACCTAGGTTGGTTATAACTCTGGATGCAAAACAGTCATAAGTTACTAGTCAAGTTAACCTTAAGATGCCTTGAAGATCTGATTATATCAATGGCTCCCCCTGCTCCAGCCATATACCTCTAAGAATAGCATTTGATCTGGCAGAGCACCTAGAGATGTAATGCACCTGTAGATGCAATGCTCTGATTTATTTGTGCTCTTAGGTACTCCAAATACCAAACTTCAGAGTACTGGCATTGGTTTTCTGATACTTCTTTCTTTTTAATGTTTATTTATTTATTTTCAGAGAGACCAGCAGGGGAGGGGCAGAGTGAGAGGGAAAGAAAGAAAGAATCCCAAGCGGGCTCTGCGCTGTCAGCACAGAGCCCAATGTAGGGCTCAAACTCATGAACTGTGAGATCTTGACCTGAACTGAAATCAAGAGTCGGACACTTAACCGACTGAGCCACCCAAGCACCCCTGATTCTCCTTCTCCTCCTCCTCCTCCTCCTTCTTCTCCTTCTTCTTTTCTTCTTCTTCTTCTTCTTCTTCTTCTTCTTCTTCTTCTTCTTCCTCTTCTTCCCCCTCTTCCCCCTCTTCTTCCCCCTCTTCCCCCTCTCCCTCTTCTTCCTCTTCTTCCCCTTCTCCTCCTCCTCCTCCTCCTCCTCCTCCTCCTCCTCCTTCTTCTTTAGATGAAATTCTTCTTTTGATTATGGCAATACAATGCTAAGATTCATAAAATCAAATAATATCACAGATGGAAGGAATCTTAATCTTGTCCTATGTAAACTAAACTTCCCTGATGGTGAGAGTGATGTTGGGTAATTCATTCATATGTATATTTTTTCATTCATATATATAATGTTTCTATATATATCAGAACAATTCATATGTATATATGTATGCATGTGTACACACACACACACACAGATTTGCAGGCCTTTTTCTTGAAAATTCTTTTTCAATAGACTTGAGTAGGGATTGAAGAACATCTGTTTTTAATAAGCACCTCTAATAATTCTTATGACAGGAATTTAGGGAACACTGGTTTGAAATCCCTCTTCCAGACTAGCTTACAGAATATTATGAAAGAACTCAGAAGGGACAGAACAAGGACTAGAACTCTAGCTTCCTGTGGCCTATTCTAGAGCCCTTTCTATCATATATCAAGATGTCTCATTTTTGCTAAGTTGAAATCAGACAGAAGAATAAAAAGAAAAAATAAAAGAGAAAGCAATTCCTCAATAGAAATCAGCACACACTCTTCAGACACAAAAGAGATAATGGCAGCGGAAGAATCTGAAATATCAGTGATAAGAGTGAAAAATATTTTGGGTCTCAGTGATTATGACAGCAGTGATATTTTACACTCATATTTAGAAAGGAGACAGAAGCCGTAAAATAATAAATACTAATATAGTCAGAGAGAGGAGACAAATGAAATTACAAGAGAATGTGTTAAACAAGGTGTACGAATATAGAGTCAGTACACAGAAATAAATCGTACTTAAATATCAGCAAAAACAAATGGAAAAGGGAATTTAAAAAATGATATTAGCTATAATTGCATAAAAATACCTAGGAATAAATCTAATGAAAATGTCCAAGACCTCACTGTTAAACACTATAGAACGCTATTGAAAGAAATTAAAGAAGATCTAAATATGTATTTAGATGTATTTAGATTTATGTATGAAGACACATACAATGCTCATGACTTAGAAAGTTCATGTTATAAAGATGTCAATATTCCAAATCAACCTATTGTTTCAATACAAAATCCCAATAGGTTTTGTGAGTGTAGAACATGACAAGTTCATTTAAAAAATTTATAGAGGGATGCAAAAAGCCAAGAAGAGCAAAGGCAGTCTTGACTAATAGCAGTGGAGGACTTGCGCTGCCCAATATAAGACCTGTTATAAAACTATAATAATTATAACACTGTGGAATCAACACCAAGCTAGGTAAGGCAACAATGGAACAAAACAGAGTTCAGAAGACCTACACATGTGCTGAGATATCATTAATGACAAAGATGACACTGTGATGCAGTGGAGGAAATGGTTTTCAATAAATAAACACAATCTGGATATCCATATGGAAAAAATTAATTATAACCCTTATCTTACACCATAGGTAAAAAACAATTCTATATAGATTGTGGATCTGCTTTTTAAAAATAAAGCTTTTAGAGGAAAACATAGGAGAACATCTCTGTTCTCTGTGGGATGTTCTCTGTGGCATATGCCAAGATTTCCTAAATAAGACATAAAAATACATTACCATAAAAGAAAAAAAATTGATATGTTGGACAGTATTAAAATTAAGAAGTTTTGTTCACCAAAATACGCATTAAGAGTGAAAATTCAACTCATAGAGTGCAAGAAAATATTCATATTACATATATCTGTCAAAGGATTTGTGTCCAGGCTATATAAATAACTCCAAAAATCACTAACAAAAAGATGCATATCCAGGTTGTTTTGAGTTTCCTATTTTTAATAATACTGTCATAATAACCTTTTATGTAAGTCAAATGTATCTAAAGGATAAATATCTAGAAGTGAGATTGCTAAAAATGTATGTTTTTATAATTTATAGAACTGCCTATCCATTTCCTTTGCTCATTTTCTTAACGAGTTGTTTTACCCCTTCTTGTAAGTTTATAAAATCTATATTTATTGATATTAATGGTCTGCCATTAATATTATAATAATATTATTATGTATTGCAAATATTTTTTCTATTGATCTTGTTTTTTGGACTTTTAAAATTAAGTATAACCTAAAATGCACAAATCTTAAGTGTAAAACTCCATTTTTTTACATTACACAAATGTAATTTTTTTTACACTACACAACCATCACCCACTTAATATAAAATATGTATATGTATTTCTAGCACCTCAGTGCTAGAATAATACTTGCTGCTTCCCTTCTGTCTCCCAGCCAACCCTCCTTCCCCAAAGTAATCACTATTCTGACTTATCACCATAGATTTATTTTGTCAGTTTTGAATTTCACATAGATGGAGTAATACTATTTGTATTCTTTGTGTTTGACTGTGAGACTCGTCTATTTCGTTGTCTGTGACAAGTTTTTTTTTTTTTCCTATTGTTCAGTAGAATTCACTGTACAAATATGCCACAGTTCATTTCCTTCTTCTTGTGTTGATGGACATTTTAGTTGCTCCCAGTTTTTAGGTTGTTTATTGTCAAGTTTGTTTAAACTAGGAACTGTGTTTCCAAGAATCATATTCTTTAGATGGGTCTAGGCCAGAAAGACCTGAGTGAGATTTGGAAAGTGGAAGTGAAGCAGTATGTTTTACTCAGAAAAGTCCAAGACTGGGCAGAGTTCATAAGTCAAACATTTTGAATCACTAAGGCTTTGTCCTTTGCTGATGGATCTGTGTGTATGGGGGAGTGTGTCCGAAGTTCAGGCTGTTTTCAAGTCTTTCCAGATTTTGCTTTTCATCAGGCCCTTTTCAGTGTCTTATGCACATGTACATAGCCCTAGGGTTAGTCAGGAGTGTGTGAATAGCTTGGTGCATGCACATAGCCTATTCTCAAATGTCATTGTCCTAATTAGGATTACAACCTCAGGCTAGTAGGGCTAAGCTCTTGGCTCTTCTCCACTGGCCAGCATCTGCGAGGTCACTTCCTCATAAAATGTTGCAGGGCATGAATGTCCCCTACTCCCACAAACTGAGTGAGTCCCCTTCATGAGGGCAGGGTGGGTAGGAGAGCTATCAACCTTCTTAGAAGATTGTTATGATGTTTTTTTTTCCATTTTTTTTTTTTTTTTGTCTTTCTCTGATTTATTTCACTTAATACACTCAAGGCCCATCCATGTTGCTACAAATGGCAAGATTTCATTCTTTATTTGTGGCTCAGTAGTAGTCCATTATGTATGTGTACATCTTCTTTAACCATTCATCCATCAATGAACACTTAGGTTGTTTTCATATCTTGGCTATTATAAATAATGATTCAATGAATTGTTTTTTCCATACTTGAGTTCTTAATTTTGACCCATCTCTTAACAAATTGGAAAGTATAGGAATTATATGTGAATGATATATTTCGCAAATTCTGGCATGTCTAAGAACGCTTTCTTACCAAATTATGGATGACATTTAATGCATAAACTATTTATAGGTCACACTCATATCCTTGTGCAGGTGCAGCTTTCCCAACTTTAGTGTTTTAGCATAGTATTATGGAATGGTTCAAACCTATTGATTTTTGTTCCTTTGTAGCCAACTTACTTTTCCTACTTGTATGCTTATATCATCATCATTTTCATCAAACCATTCAGAACAGGTAAAGTAACATGACATGTCCTTATGTCAACTAACCTTATTGTAGTATTAATTTCATAATATATATGTGTATCAAATCATCACATTGTACACCTTAAACTTATCAATGTTATATGTCAATTATATCTCAATGAAGATGGGGAAAAGATATTTACTTGGCATCATGTTAGGATCATCAGATGATTCTGACAGAGAAACTCATATCTGAGAATCTGTCTCATCCATAGCTCCCTGCATTTCAATGTCTGAAAACACATCCAATGAGGAGGTACGGAGGCATGGGAGATATTATTTCATTCCTCTTTAAACTACGGTAAAACCTTGGATTGTGAGTAACTTGTTCTGCAAGTGTTCTGCAAGATGAGCAAACATTTCTAATAAATTTTAACTTGGTAAACAAGAGATGTCTTCCAATATGAGTAGTACATGATGTAAAATGTCACATGATCACAACTAAGCCAATGGTTCTTCTCTTTCTCTTGCTGCGGGATTGTGGGTGATCATCAATGCAATATCACATTTCTGTGAAATCCTCAAAAGGAGGCAAAAGCAAGTACTTGTCATTGGATAGGTTCCCTGTTAAAGCTGTATGAAAAGAAAAAGATTCCATTGAGCCAATAGATAGCAGTGATTCTGTCAGTGATAGTCAAATTCATCCTATACAATAACCCTCTTCTCTTTTGTCTCCCTCACAGCAGCCATGAAGGTTTTCGAAAGTAACTACAGGTTAATTTGTTTATTTTTCTGTATATTTTCTTTATTATTTTGTATTACAGTATTGTAATAATTTTTATATGAATAGTTTGGGTTGTGTAACGAATCATCTGAGTTTCCATTATTCTTCTGGGGAAATTCACTTTGATATGCAAATGCTTTGGATTATAAGCATATTTCCAGAATTAATTATGCTTGCAAACCAAGGTTTTATTGTACTTATATTTATCCTTAAACGGTATAGAGAATGATACTCTAGGTATTCACACTATAAAAAAAAAAAGTCTTTAAGAACGTGTTTCATTTACAGGGGAAATAATAGGGGGAAGAGAGGATGAGCTGTTTTGATTGCAAGAGGTATAGTTTGAGAACATACTGTTAATGTAGCCAGCATTATCAGCTCATACCACCATGTACTCATTTCTGATAAACACTAGTCAAAGAAATCTCAGCATAACGACTTCCAGCAAAAACCATTATAATTTGTATTCCTATGTTAGAATGATATTGTTTTACTAGCTACTTTAAATATTCAAGCTTGTTTTATTTTTTTTCAAGTTTTTATTTAAATTCTAGTTAGTTAATATACATGGTAAACTTGGTTTCAGGTGTAGAATTAGTGATTCATCACTTACATACAATACCCAGTGCTCATCACAAATCTCTCTCTAATGCTCATCCCCCATTTAGCCCAGCCTGCACCTCCCTCCCTCCATCAACCCTCAGTTTGTTCTTTATAGTTAAGAGTCTTTTATAGTTTCTCTCTCTCTTTTCTTTTCCTGTATGTTCATCTGTTTTGTTTCTTAAATTCCACATATGAGTGAAATCATATGGTATTTGTCTTTCTTTGACTGACTTACTTCATTTAGCATAATACACTCGAGCTCCATCCACATCGTTGCAAATGGCAAGATTTCACTCTTTGTGATGGCTGAGTAATATTCTTTGAGCTTGCTTTAGTTAAGTAATAAATGATACAGCTGTGTTTCTCAGATAAGTATTGATGAATAAAAAAGATATAAAAATGAATATACAAATAGATTAGTTGAAGAGAGAAGAAGGGAGAGAGAGAGAAGAAAGTAGGAGAGATTAAAACCAAAACGTAA
This sequence comes from Herpailurus yagouaroundi, assembly GCF_014898765.1. Lineage (NCBI taxonomy): Eukaryota > Metazoa > Chordata > Mammalia > Carnivora > Felidae > Herpailurus > Herpailurus yagouaroundi. Next base: position 68,286,033 of record NW_024412403.1, on the reverse strand, counting down.
GGATTTAAAAAAAAATAAACTACAAAATTCCTATGGTAAGAGGTAATTATGAAAAAATTTTATTCAACTTAAATTGCCAAAACTTGGAAGCAAGGAAAATTCTTCCAGTAGGTTGGTGAATAAGTAAACTTTGATACATCCAGACAATATAATGTTTACTCAGTACTAAAAGGAAATGAACTATCAAGCCATGAAAAAGATATGGAGGAAACTTAAATGCATATTTAAGTGAAAGAAGTCAATCTGAAAAGGCAGCATACTGTATGATTCTAACTTTATGACATGCTGGAAAAGGCAAAACTAAGGGGACAGTAAAAAGATCAGTGGCTGCCAGGGGTTGGGGGTGGGGGAGAAATAAATGAACAGGCAGAGTGCAGGATTTTTAGAGCAGCGAAATGATTTTGTATACTACTACAATGTGGATACATATCACTATACATCTGTAAAACCCATAGGATGTACAATGCAGAGTGAACTCTAATGCAAACTATAGACTTGGGGTGATGATGTGTCAATGTAAGATTCATCAATTGTAAAAACATACCATTCTGGTGCAGGATGTTTATAGTGGGGGAGGTTGGGGAACAGGGAGTATATGAGAATTCTCTGTACTTTCTGCTCAATTTTACTATGAACCTAAAACTTCTCTAAAAAGTGAAGTTTAATTAAAAAAAAAGAACTTAAAAAAAGAAAAAAGAAAAAAAAAGAACTTGCTATGGTCATTGGCTTTCAACTATAATATTTATCATTTCCCCCAAATTCAAAAATACTACAGATGTAAGTAATATTTATCTACTTAACACTTAACTGCTTATTTTTCTCTCAAAAGCAAAATTAAAAAAATATTATGAGATACAAAAACAGTTTCATTAAAACAATTATCTAGCTTTACTTTTATTCTAAATTATAGCTTAATTTTGTTAAGAATTTAAATATTTTCAACCAAAATCTAAGGATTATCATATATAAAAGGCTCAGAGATACAATTAAAATCATTATAAATAAATTGTTTTGACATTTCACAATTGGAGACAGCAGTGTTATAAAACAGAGCATTGAAGTTGAACTCTAGAACACCTGATCTGCCACTTGTCAACTAACAATATGTGGGCAAATTACCTAAATTCTGTTTTCTCATCTGTAAAACCTTGGAAATGGAATGCACATGAAAATGCTAGAATTCAGAAAAGATCAAAAATATCATATCAACTGAAAATTCTGAATCAAATTTAATTTCCTTTATCATCAAAAGTTAAGATACATTTTCTTCAGTCTTAGGAATTTTTACTCTTAATATAAATTATCCCATGTCTTACAAATTTTATATATATAGCTGAAAGTTTCTTCAGTCATCACTGTCACTTCCTGATTCACTCAGCTGCAAATCATTTCCTAAAATAAAAAAAAATAGCAAAACTGTAGTAATTATTTAATATTTTCATATTTAATATATTTATTTTTGGATGAACATAAATATTATACAAAATGTAACACCGAGTGATCCCATTTAGTTAGCATTTTGTCATTAATAATCAGATTGCTTATTCTATAATTTAGTCACTTCATTAGTAATTTGAAAAATTAATATTGCTTGTAAAGAAAACATCAATCGTCAGCATAGTTTTAGTATCACCTGGCATCTCTTTTAGTCTTCTTTCACATACCAACACCACTTTTCTTTTTATCCCACTGATTTAATTACATCAGGAAATGCGAAAAAATGTGGTTTAGATCAGCCTACATCATTTTGAAGAGTGAAAAAGTTACATAATTTTTTTACATCAAATTCAGTCAAAACATTAAGTAGTATATTTTAAGAGTAATTCACCATTGGTTCCTTTTGTAATTCATCAATGCGCTTACAGTAATGGAATTTATATCCCAGTGGGGGAAACAGACAGTAAACAAACAAATATATAATATGATGTCAAGTAGGGATAAATACTATGAAAAAATGAAGATTAGTGATGGAAGAGTGGTGGAAGGTGCTATTTTAGATATGATAGTTGTTGGCAGGTCTCCTTGAAGGGTGACATTTGAACAGAGATCCAAATGTAGAAAGTCATAAAACTGTGGAAGGAGGGCAGGTACTGTCAAGCCTGAACAGGAAATACAAATATCCTAAGGCAGAAGCATGGTTGTGTTTGCTGGCTGAAGTGGAATGAATGAGGAAGAGAATGATAGGAAATGAGGTCAGGAAGATGTCCAGAAAACCATGGTTTCTAGGTTATGATAAAAACTTTGGGTTTTGGTTGAAATGTAATGGGAGTCATCAGAAAATTTTAAGCAGACATTGACTTGAACTGTTTTAGATCAGTGAATACACTATAATACACTATAATCGTATCAGAGTTTCTCACATAAGAAATAATACTGGCTTTGATTCAGGTGGCTCGGGTGGAGGTGGTGCTAAGCAGTCAGGATTAAAATATAAAGATAGAACTTACAGGACTATCAAAAGTATTGGATTTAGGGCATGAGAGAAAGAGAAAAGTGAAGAATGACTCCTGGCATTTCTGATCTAAACAACTGGATGGTGGCATCATTTACTGAGATGAGAAATACCAGAGGAACAAGATTATGTGAAAAAATTACAAGTTCAATTTTCAACATGACACATTTGAGATACCTAGTAAATTTTCAAGTATATATGCTATGGGCAATTGGATATATAAGTCTGACATGGTAGAGGTTGGAGCTGGAAATAAAGATTTGGGAGTCACTGACTGCAGGGGTTTATTTGAAGATATGGAATTGGATAATATCATTTGGGTAGTAAATTACAATGGTTAAAAATATTCTTGTATTTTTAAACTAGTCCAAAATCAACAAAAAGCTGGCCTATTTTGAAGTTAATACCCAGTTTAAGAGAAGTGGTTTCTAGGCCATATATAAGTTGTTGCAAGACAGCTCAGTTCACTGCATGAACTCCAGAACTATTACATTATTTGATAAAGAAATCTGCTAAAGCTTCTTTTGTGCATGACCATTTTATAATTTTTAAGGATTAAGTTTCCATTTATTACACAACTATTGTATGGCATAAGAATGTTCAACTTGACACGATCCCCATAGTATGAGTTTCTTAAGTCAAACCCAATGTCCCGAGTTCTACTTTTGTAATAGACTTCATGCTGTATGGGTTATATGCATAGTATCACCGTGGTGTTGAAATATTCAGTTGACTTGAAGGTATCCAGATTAGCCTTTGAACATGACATACTAGTAAAGGAAACATATTTTCAATCAAAATGGTAACTGTGACTTGGAAAAAAGAGTTTACCCATAGCAAATGCATTCAGATTCCTAAGCCAGTGGTTCTCAATGACAGCAATACTGATCCCTTGGAGATGGCACAGAAATTTATTTGAAGTGTTGTTTGGATGATTTGCAGATTGTTAGTGGCATTTAGTGAGAGGGGAATTTAGGAATGCTAAATGTATTACAATGTAGGAACAAGTCTTACACAATAAAGAACTCTACCACATTGTGCAAAGCTTTTCAAAGTCCACTAGTATATTCATGTACCTGGAAGACCTGTTCGTAATTTTAAGGCTGGAACCTAATTTCAGTTTTATAAACTATTCTTTTGCACAGACTTAAAATTTACTGAAATTTAATGAACTATTATGTAAACTGAAAGAAGACTTTACATTTTTTTAAATGTTACTTTAAATGTTGTAAGTAATGCTGCAAAAACATAGGTGCACATATCTTTTTGAAATAGTGTTATATCTTTATTTTAAATCTTTACTTCACAAAGATTTTTGTATTTGTTTTGGAAAACATATTAGTGATATGAATGCTTTCTAATCCTTATTTCAACAAGTTAAATAAAGATAAAAATTGTTGACATGGTGTGTTGAATGGTGTCTTGCTCCTCTTAATTCTAAATTTATTCATTAAAGATTTCAAAATATACTATAAAACTATAATAATCAAAACAGTATGGTACTGGCAGAGGAATAGACACATAAATCAATGGAACAGAATAGACAGCCCAGAAATAACTCCACATTTATATGGTCAATTAATCATGACAAAGAAGGCAAGAATATACAATGGGGAAAAATAGCCTCTTCAATAAATGGTGCTGGGAAAACTGGACAAATATATGCAAAAGAATGAAACTGGATCTGTTCTGTTATACGGCTAGCTAGAGTCAGTCGTTTTCTTTATCATTATTAATTAACACAGTGAGATTAGCTTTAAATACACATACAGTCCCATTTTCCTCCTGAGACTATCAACCTGTATGCTTTTATTAAAAAGTATTTATTGAGCGGGGCGCCTGGGTGGCTCAGTCGGTTAAGCATCTGACTTCGGCTCAGGTCATGATCTCGCGGTTTGTGAGTTTGAGCCCTGAGTCGGGCTCTGTGCTGACAGCTCAGAGCCTGAAGCCTGCTTCGGATTCTGTGTCTCCCTCTCTCTCTGCCCCTCTCCTGCTCATGCTCTGTCTCCCTCTGTCTCAAAAATAAATAAAACATTAAAAAAATAAAAATAAATAAATAAATGTATTTATTGAGCATCTACTATGTATCAGGTTGTATGCTAGGTGCTAGTACTCAATGATAAGTGAAAAAATAAACAAGACTGGTCTCCTCCTGCAGCTTAAACTTCAGAAGAAAGCAAATCACACAAAAGATATAAATTTATAATTATGACAACTGACATAAGCAAGATATTGCTCTGAAGTTCTGCAAAAAGGAGGATCTGACCTTGTCAGGAAGGTATCCTTGACAAAGTGTGTCTTGAACTGTAATCTAAAGGAGAAAAAGTTAACTACATGAAAAGAAGGAAGTGTTTCTGGCCGAATGAACAGCAGTGTATAAGGACCCTCATATGGGTGAAAGGTTTGAGTATAGTGGCAAAAATTAGGTAAATGTTACTAGAACAAAAAAAGCAAGACCATTATGTTAAGATGTTTTGTCTCTACCATAGAAGAAATTACAAATGACACTTGATGCGGGAGTGGTTAGGGGAGGTGACCCTCTGTTGTGAAAAGCCTGTATATAACTTTTCATTCCGCAACAACGTAACTACTGTTGACCAGAGGCCTTACCAATAATATAAGTAGTTAATTAACACATGTTTTGTATGCTATATACTACTATATGTGTTATATACTATATTCTTATAATAAATCAAGGTACAGAAAATGTTAAGAAAATTATAAGGAAAAGAAAATACATTTACAGTACTGAAAAAAAAAATCTATTAAAAAAAAAACCATGTAAAGTGGACCTGCAGTGTTCAAACCTGTGTTGCTTAAGGTTCAACTGTACTAGTCACTGAAAAGTTTAAAGCAGGAGGGGTGACAGATTATATTTGAATTATGAAAAGAGCAATATGGCTGCAATATACATAATGGATCAAAACTGGGTTTGAGTAGATAAGGGGGTGAACCAGTTAGAACATCACTGCAGAGTGAAATGCAAGAAATATGGTAAGTTGAATTAGAGTAATAGTAGTGGAGATGCAGAGAAGTAGATGAATTTGAGAAATATTAAGGAGGTAAAATAAATAGGACTTGATGATGGATTGACTATGCTACAAAAAGGGAGAGGAAGTAAATCCTTATATACAATTAGGCTTCTGGATTGTATTATTATGAATCCTGCCTTTCACTAAGAGGAAACACAGTGAGCCAATGATTATAAGTTGGTTTTTGGACAAAGTGAATTTGGAATGCCTTTCCTGAAAGATGGTGTTGGACCTACCTGTTTCTAGAGCTCAGAGGATCAGGTCAGAGATGCAAATTTACAAGTTATCTATATGTAAGTATTGATTACAACAAAAATATGGAGGAGATTATCTAGGGAAAGAATGTGGAAAAAGGAAAGAGGGCCTAGAATTAAGCCTTGCTTGAGGAACTCCAGCTCTAATGATGGAGTAGAAGATTCTAAACTGGCAAAGGAGACAGAAAAGTATCTAGAGAGACAGGAGAAAAACCAATAAGACACAATGTCACAGTGTCAAAAGGAAAGGAATGATTCAACAAGCAGGTAATGATTAATCATAGTATCAAATGAATAAAGTAAGAGTTTTATTCTTTTAATCCAAATTTTAGATCAAAATCACTATGGCTCCACAGTGAATTCTTACTTTTCCAATTACTCATGTTTACATATACTCACTTAAAGTACTCATCAGAAGGCCACTGTTGTCATGAGATCTATTCCGGCCAGCATCCATATCAGGAATCCTGCATTGTGGCATGGCAGACATGACAGGATGTCCTGAGATATAAGTCCCTGGATCAGAAGGAGAGGATCTGCACTCTTCATCGTCTGAGTCACTGGAACTATCCTCACTACTTGAAGATGATGAACTTTTGGAATCCGATGAACTATCACAACTACTCATCTGGTCCATTAGACTAGCTTCTGCCTTCAGTTCTGAAAATAAAGCAGAAATTAATAGACAGGTTAAATAAATAATATTAAACATAGATATTAAATAAAGTAAATTTTGAATGTGTTAGCTTCTAAGAGACTGTTGATGAGGAATAAATAAGATATATATACATTTAGAGCATTTAAAGCATTTTACTTAAATTTTTTAAAATGTTTATTTATTTTTGAGAGAGACAGTGTGAGTGGGGGAGGGGTAGAGAGAGAGGGAGACACAGAATCTGAAGCAGGATCCAGGCTCTGAGCCGTCAGCACAGAGCCCAAAGTGGGGCTTAAACCCGTGAGTTTTGAGATCATGACCTGAGCTGAAGTCAGATACCTAACTGACTGAGCCACCCAGGCACCCCTAAAGCATTTTATTTAAAAAGCTCCTCTAGCACCAAAACAAGCCATACTTCAATGTTGGGATTAAGAAAATTAAAAGACATAGGCAGTGCCTAAATTGAAATACTACATTTTTATACCATTATACTTAAATATGTATGTAATTCAAATAAAATAAAGAATGTGAAAACTTAAAACTGTAAAAATGAAAATCTATTTTGGCAGAGACAATCCTCCAACTCCTCTTATCCTAAAATATATATAATGCAATGCAATACCTACAGATGAATTTTTTTTTTTTTCAGCTTTTTTGACATATAATTGACAAAATTGTATACATTTAAATGTACAACAGGCTTCTGGCCCTGGCATAAAGTGGCTCAGCCAAAAAAACCACTTTGCCTTGAACCAGGAATCTGGACATTCAGCGTGAACAGCTGAGTGATGCTGGGTGGACAGAGCTCCTGCCTCTCTGTTCAGCAATTTGAGGTGGTCAGGCTGGACAACAGGGTCCTCACAGAGGTGTGTTGCAAGGATATTACCTCTGCCCTTTAGGCCAACCCCTCCCTGACCAAGCTTAGCCTTTACACCAAAGAGCTGGGTGATGCTGGTCTGCACCTGGTGCTCCAGGGCCTGCAGAGCCCCACCTCCAAGATACAGAAGCTCAGCCTCCAGAACTGCTGCCTAATGGAGGCTGGCTGTGGGGTTCTGCCCTACATGCTGCACTCAGTACCCATCCTGTGTGAACTGCACCTCAGTGACAACCCACTGGCAGATGCAGGCCTGTTAGCTGCTCTGCAAAGAGCTTCTGCAACCTGCTAGTGGCCAGCTGTGAGCCCCTAGCCTTGGTGCTCAAGGTCAAGTACACTCCAAGGAGCTCACGGTGAGCAATGACGACATCTGCCAGGACAGCCCCAGGGCACTGTGCCAGGGCCTCATGAACTCCACCTGCTAGCTGGAGGCGCTGATGATGCAGAACTGTAGTCTCACATAGGCCAATGGTAAGGATCTGTGTGGCATCATGGCCTCCAAGGCTTCAATGAAGGAGCTGGAACTGGGTGACAAGCTGGGCGACCTGGGCATTGTCCAGCTGTGCCCCAGGCTGCTACACCCCAGCTCTTGGCTCAGGGCCCTATGGCTCTGGGACTGTGACATCACCACCAAGAGCTGCAGAGACCGGTGCCCTGTCCTTAGGGCCAAGGTAAACCTGAAGAGCTGAGCCTTCTGGGCAATGCACTGGAGGACAGGGTGCCTGGCTGCTGTGTGAGAGCCTGTAAGAGCATAGCTGTCAGCTGCATTCTTCATGGGTAAAGTCCTACAGCTTACAGCTATCTGCTGCCACCACTTCAACATGATGCTAACTCAAAACAGAATCTTGTAGAGCTGTAGATGAGCAACAACAAGCTGGGTACTCTGGCATTCAGGAACTATGCCAGGTCATGGGCCAGCCTGGCACCATGCTGTGGGTGCCTTAGCTGGGGAATGCGACTTGACTGAGAGTGGCTACCGCAGTCTGGCCTCCCACCCACTGGCCAACCACAGCCCATGCAAGTGGGACCTCAGGCGACAACTACATGTGTGACCCAGGCATCTAGCAGCTGATTAGAGCCTCCAGAAGCTCAGCTGTGCCTTGGAACAGCTGGTCCTGTACGACACCTACTGGATGTAGGAGACAGGACTGCCTGCAGGTCCTGGAGGGGCACAAGCTGAGCCTAAAGGTCATCTCCTGAATGGCCTCCTGGCCTAGCTCCTGCAACCTGCTCTCCTGATAGCCCCTACCTGGGCCCCTGCATGAGACTGGCTGCTCCTGGGGGTTCTCACTCTGGGTGTCCTAGCTTTGACTGAAGAGAAATATGCAAATGAATTGACTTCTGTGAGAGAACTTTAGACAATCTCTAACTATTAAAGCACTTTTTTGGTAGGAGGAAAAAACCCAAAATGTACAACTTAATGCTTTGGTAAACATATACATTGTGAAATGATTATCATAATTAAGTTAATTAACATATCCAACACCTCATAGTTTCTGTGTGTGTGTGTGTGTGTGTGTGTGTGTGTGTGTGTGTGTGTG
>NW_024412403.1:68265165-68277215 GCF_014898765.1 Herpailurus yagouaroundi | reverse complement strand
TGTGTGTGTGTGTGTGTGTGTGTGTGTGTGTGTGTGTGTGTGTGATGGAAAACCTAAGATCTGCTCTCTTAGCAAATTTAGACACCATGCCACTGGCACAAAAATAGACACACAGGTCAATAGAACAGAATAGAAAACCCAGAATGAACCCACAGCTATATGGTCAATTAATCTCTGAAAAAGCAGGAAAGAATATCCAAATGGGAAAGAAGTCTCTTCAACAAATGGTGTCAGGAAAACTGGACAGCAACATGCAAAAGATTTAACTGGACCACTTTCTTACACCATACACAAAAATAACTTCAAAATAGATTAAAGACCTAAATGTGAGACATGAAACCATTAAAATCCTAGAGGAGAACCTAGACAGAATCTAACTTCTCTGACATTGGCCACAGCAACTTCCTACTAGATGTCTCCTGAAGCAAGGGAAACAAAATAAAAAATAAACTATTAGGACTACATCAAAATAAAAAGCTTCTGCACAGCAAAGGAAATAATCAACCAAACTAAAAGGCAACCTACAGAATGGGAGAAGATATTTGCAAATGACATACCTGATAAAGAGTTAGTGTCCAAAATATATAAAGAACTTCTAAAACTCAACATCAAAAAACCCCCAAATAAACCAATTAAAAATGGGAAGAATACATGAATAGACCTTTTCCTAAAGAAGACACACAGATAGCCAATGGACATATGAAAAGATGCTCAACATTACTCATCATCAGGGAAACATAAATCAAAACTACAGTGAAATATCACCTCACACCTATTAGAATGCCTAAAGTCAACACAAGAAACAAAAGTGTTAGTGAGGATGTGGAGAAAGGGAGACCCTTGTACACTGCTGGTAGGAATGCAAACTGGTACAGTCACTCTGGAAAACAGTATGAAGATTCATCAAAAAGTTAAAAATAGAAGTACTCTATGATCCAGGAATTGCACTACCAGGTATTTAGCAAAATAATACAAAAATATTAACTCAAAGGGATACATGCACCCCGATGTTTATAGCAGCATTATCAACAATAGGGAAATTATGGAAACAGCCCAAATATCCATCAACTGATGAATGGATAAAGAAAATGTGGTGTGCATATGTGTGTGTATGTATGTGTGTGTATATATATATGTGTGTGTGTGTGTGTGTGTGTGTGTATACACATATATATATAATGAAATATTACTGAGCCATAAAAAAGAATGAAATCTTGCCCTTTGCAACAATATGGATGGAGCTAGAGAGTATTATGATAAGTGAAATAAGTCAGAGAAAGACAAATACCATACGATTTCATTCATGTGTAATTTAAGTAACAAAACAATCATAGGGAAAAAAAGAGAGGCACAAGAAATATACTCTTAACTATAGAAAACAAAATGAGGGTTGCTGGAGAGGAGGTGGGTGTGGGGATGGATTAAACATGTGATGAGGATTAAGCACCGGGTGTTGTATGTAAGTGTTGAATCACTAAACTCTACATCTGAAACAAATATGGGACCCTGCCCTACCTCTTGCCAGTATACCCTGCTGCGGAGCATCTCTGGGTGGTGGAGTGGAATCTCAGACCTGAAGAAAAAGGAGAGTACTTTCCCTGGTCACAAGTTGTCAGTGGGACTTCTGATCCATCTCTCTTGTTTTCCTTATCCGGGCTACCCTGGTGTTATTGGACTTTTAATCCAGGGGAAGAAAGAGCCTATCTGGAATACCTTCTATAGCTAAGTTGGGGGTCAAGATATACTGGCCCTGAACCATCATCATCTGGGAGGGGAATATTTTATCATGCCCTGACTCTACTATTCCTCTAGTCCTTCCTGAGTTCCCTAACCAGATGACCTTCCAATTTCTACCTTTCAGAGTTGGCCTTTGGTTGTCTTTTGCATTATTTCCAGAGTTTATAGTTTTACTTTGTAGGGAGAAGCAGGGAGTGATAAATCTATGCTGTCTTGTCCCACAATACATTTTAAAAAATTGAATTTATACAGAGTATCTGTTCTGTCAAAACAAAATAAAAATTTAATTTTATAAATAGAACATAATCTTCAAATATTTGTGAAGTAAACACAATTATAAAAAAAATCCATGGACAAATAAGCAAAAAGATATTAGAAAATACTTCAAATTAAATGAAAATCAAAATGAAAATCTCTGGAATGCAGCTAAAGTACAGCTTAGGGTGAAATTTAAAACATGAAATGATTATATTTTGGGGGGAAAAAGACAGTCTCAATTAAGTGAACTAAACTTGTACCTTAAGAAGCTAGAAAATAAGAAGAACAAATTAAAACCAAAGTAAGTAGAAGGGAAAAAATAGTAAAAGCAAGAACTAAGGAAAGAGAACAGAAAAAAAATAGTGAAAATAAACTGAAGGCTGATTGTTTAAGAATATAAATAGTATTGACAAAACTCAACCATATTTATCAAGAAAAACAAGACACTAGACATAAATTACTAATGTCAGGAATGAAACAGGTGACAGCACTACAGATCCTAAAGACATTAAATGGATAGGAAGGAATACTGTGAACCACTCTGTGCCCATAAATTTGATAAATAAGAAGAAATACACCAACTCCTTAAAAGGCACAAACTACTAAAATTTCTCAAGAAGAAACAGATAATCTGAATATTCCTAAACCTTCTAAAGAAATTGACTTGTAGTTAAAACCCAACCCCCATCCCAACTCCACACACAAATTTCCAGGCACAGGTGGCTTCACTAATGAATTCTACCAATCATTTAAGTTATAAATAATACCAGTGTGATACAAACTCTTCTGGATTATTAAAAAGAAAGGAATACTTTCCAACTTGTTACTTAAGTTGATATCAGAGTTTACTGATATCAAAACCCAACAAAGACATCACAAGAGAACACACACACACACACACACACACACACACACACACACCCCAATGTCCCTTATGAACACAGATGCACAAATTAAAAAAAAAATTAGCAAACCGCATTTAACAATATCTAACATGGCTTTTAATCAGGAATGATTTTGTTCAGTAGGGGGACATCTGACAATATCTGGAGACATTTTTGGTGGTCACAACTGGTGGTAGAAGCCAGGGATGATGCTAAACATCCTACAATGCACAGGACAGCCTCTGACAATGTATTTTCCAACCCCAAATGCCATTATTGCTGAGGATGAGAAACACTACTATATTAAAAGTACAATACATCATGAACAAGTGGGGCTTTCTCAGGGATACAAACCTTCAAAAAAATCAATCAATATAATTCACTATATTAAAAAATAAAAAGTAAAAGCCATCTCAAAAGAGCAAAAAGAACATTTAACAAATTTCAAGTCATTCTTGATAAAAATTCTCAGCAGAAGAGAAGTAAAAGGGAGTTAAACTGGTGAAAGACAGCTAGGAAGAATTTACAGCTTAAATCGTACAAAATACTAAGAGACTGTTTTCCTGCTAGTGTCAGAAGAAGGAGGCTTTTCACTCATACCACCTCTATTCAATATTGTATTCGAGGTTCTAATTGGTACAGTAAGTCAAAAAATAAAATAAAAGCCATCCAGATGGGAAAGAAAGAGGTAACACTGTCATTATTCACAAATGACATAATTGTGTATGTACAAAATCTGATGGTATCCACAAAAAAAAAACTATTAAAATAGTGAGTTTAGCGAAGTTAAAAGATACAGGAAAAATACACAAAAATCAGTTGCATTCCTATTGACTAGCAATGAGCAATTAGAAATTAAAATGATAAAATAAGAGCATTTTTTAAAGTTATTTATTTATTTTGAGAGAAACAGGAAGTTTTTTTTTATTTATTTTGAGTGAGTGGGGGAGGTACAGAGAGAGAGAATCCCAAGCAGGTTCTGCACTGTCAGTGCAGAGAGCCCAATGCAGGGTTTGAACTCACAAACCATGAGATCATCACCTGAGCCAAAATCAAGAGTTGGACGTTTGACTGAGCTACCCAGGCACCCCAAAATAAAAGAATTTATAATAGCATCAAAAAATTAGGCTTCTGAAACCATGCAATTAAAAAGATAAAGTTTTCACCTCTCTCTCCTGTATCCTCTTTTTCCTCTTTTTTCCTATCTTGACATTTACTCTTGGAACCCAGCCACTATGTCGTAAGGAAGTCCTAGCCACCTGGAGCACAAACCATGTGTAGGTTTTCCAGCTGACAACCCCTGGAAAGGTCTAGGCCAAAGCCAGCATCAAATTGGCAGACACTGTGAACAACTGAGCCCTCAAATAATTCCAGATGTTAGACTTGTCATTCCTGCTGACGCCATGTGAAACAATAACGAACTATTTCCACTGAGCTCTACACAAATTGATGATTTATGATCAGAAAATATGTTGTTATTGTTTTAAGCCCCCACCTTCAGATTTTTCTTAAATTCCTCATATTTGGAAACCATAAAATATAATTATAAATAATGGTCAAAGAGTTGAAGTTACACAGATTTTTAGAATTCAACTATAGTGGAAGAGCTACTCATCTACTGATGCAGTTAAAGTGATACTCAGAGATATATTTATACTCTTAAATGAATACAAAAAGTAAATTCAACATAGATGAGCTTACCATCCAATTATATGAATAACAGAGCAAACTCAAAATGAGTCAAAGAAAGGAAGAATTTTTTTTAAAGAGCGGACATTAATGAATGAATAAACAAAGGAACAAGAAAAAAAAGGAGTTAAAATAATAGCTAATATTTTAACATTTCCCAGTGCCTGCTTTAGGCACATTATAGGTATTTCTTTAATCCTCTCAACAACCCTAATATTACCTCTATTTTACAAATGAGGAAACATACACAAAGAGAAATAAGAGGTTAAATAAATTTCCCCAGGCTATACAGCTGCTAAGTGACTGAGCCAGGATTTGAACGTCAGCAGTCTGACTCCAAAGATGTCAGTAGTTACCTACTTATTTCTCTTTCTCTCCTCACCTGGCAGTGGATGTTAACAAATATTTTAGTTACTGCCAAGCTCATAAGTGAAAAAAATATTCCTTAATTTTACAATTTACATTTTGAAAGCACTAGTGAGTCTGATCAATTTTTCACATATTCATTGGCCCTTGCATATCTTAGGTTGTAAAATAGACTTAAATCCATATTGAAATTCTGAACATGATAAAAAAGACTTTTTTCAAAGAAGACATACAAATGGCTAGCAGACACATGAAAAGATGCTCAATATCACTCAATACCACCATCAGGGAAATACAAATCAAAACTACAATGAGATATCACCTCACACCTGTCAGAATGGCTAAAATTAACAACACAGAAAACAACGGATGTTGGGGAGGATGCAGAGAAAGGGGAATCCTCTTACATTGTTGGTAGGAATGCAAATGGTGCAGCCACTCTTGAAAACAGCATGGAGGTTCCTCAAAAAGTTAAAAAGAGAACTACTCTATGATCCACCTATTGTACTACGAGGTATATAACCAAAGGATACAAAAATACTGATTCGAAGGGACACATGCACCCTGATATTTATAGCAGCATTATCAACAATAGCGAAATTATGGAAAAAGCCCAAATGTCCAATGACTGATGAATGGCTAGAGAAGATGTGGTATATATACACAATGGAATATTAACCATTCATAAAAAAAGAATAAAATCTTGCCATTTGCAATGACATGGATGGAGCTAGAGAATATTATGCTAAGCAAAAAAGTCAGAGAAAGACAAATACCATATGATTTCACTCAAATGTGGAATTTAAGAAACAAAACAGATCAGTATGGGGGAAAGAAACAGAGGCAAACCAAGAAACATACTCTTAACTTTAGAGAACAAATTGAGGGTTGCTGGAGAGGAGGTGGACAGAAGGATGGGTAAAATGGGTGAAGGGTATTAAGGAGGGCACCTGTGATGAGTACTGGGTGTTGCATGTAAGTTATGAATCACTAAATTCTACACTTGAAACTAATATTACACTATATGTTGATTAACTGGAATTTGAATAAAAAATTGAAAAAAATGGTATTCATATCAGAAGAAATCATGTCTTTATATCATTTGATATATATATCAATTATATCAATTGATATCAATAAATGGGTATCAATATACACTCTCTAACAATACCATATTTATTAATTCTCTGTTAATACCTATTTATCCATACTCTTGGGGAAGGGAGAAATTTGGATTCTCATCTTTTTTTTTAAATGTTTGTTTGTTTGTTTGTTTGTTTAGAGAGAGCATGCATGTGGGTGGGGGAGGGGCAGAGAGAGAGGGAGACAGAATCCGAAGCAGGCTCCAGGCTCTGAGCTATCTGCACAGAGATTGACATGAGGCTTGAACTCATGGACTGCAAGATCATGACATGAGCCAAAGTCAGATGCTCAACTGACTGAGCCACCCAGGTGTCCCTCATCTTATTTTTTAAACAAAAATCCCAGACAGCTCAAAGATGTGAATGTAAATTAAACCACAGAAACACTAGTACAATTGCCAGACATCTAGTCATAAATTTGAAAAGATGATTCAACCATAGCAATAGACATTGGCATAGAAGGGTCAGGAAAATATTTAAAAGAAGACAGTCTAGATAACATGCTATACAAACATCTCAAGGTAATTTCTTATATAAAATTAGACCTTGAAATCATTAAACCTTATAAGATGATGATAACTTATCCTCTAGAATCCAATGCTTCAATACAGTGCTTTTATTAAGGTCTCTGCTAAAAAACAAAGAGGGATTTCTTCTTGCACTGTATTATTATTTGTTCTTCCAAGATTTTATTTAAATTCAAGTTAGTTAACATATAGTGTAGTATTGGTTTCAGGAGTAGAATTTAGTGATTCATCACTTAACATGTAACACCCAGTTCTCATCACAACTGCCCTCCTTAATGCCCATCCCCCCACCCACTGCCCCTCCAGCAGCCCTCAGTTCTCTATAGCTTAGGGTTTGCTTCCCTCTCTGTTTTTATTTCATTTTTCCTTCCCTTCCCCTATGTTTTTTGTTTCTTAAATTCCACGTATGAGTGAAATCATATGGTATTTGTCTGTTTTTAAATAATTTTAAATAATTAGCAAATCCTCTTCCCCTTCAATATCTTGATTTTCTATTCCAGTATTTTATTATATACATGAATAGAATGACATCATAATTCAAATCCATTTTGGAATCAGATATGATATAATAATAAAATAAAATTCAAGATTCCTTGTAGAAACAAGGGTTTTAAGTGTGTATATTCTTTGCTGTTTGTAAAAAGAACACTAATATGTTGGGGAACTAATGCTATAGTGGGCCTAGAATGGAGCAAGTGGAATTGGAGAACTATATACAAATTATGAAAGAAAAGTGTAGAAGCAAATATACTTTGTAACCAGGTGACCAGAGTTTTACTCCTACCACAATTAGTATACCACAGACACCCAGCCTGAAGCTAGAAAAAAATAATGGAGATTTCAGTTTCCTTACTTTCAAAAGGACTATGTCTCCCTAGAAACACCTTCCTGCTGAGAAGTGAGCCGCAATTCAGAAGAACTTACTATATGTTATTACATCTCCTCACTTCCCTATTGGTCTAGTGACATCTTAGATATTTACAGTTTGGCTATAAATAAAATAACTTTGACAGAAAAATGCTGTGAGGAATTCAATCTAAATCATCACAACTGTAAAAAAGAAACTCCAGTACAGATATCTAAACAGTCACTTTTTTTACCCTGGATAATAATAAAAGATATAAATTCTGTTCTACAGATATAGTCTTACTGACATAATACCCTAAATCATAAACTACATTCTTCCCCCAGAAAAACCCATAATTACAAAAAATATTATGCTCTCAATGACAGTTTAAAATCAGTTCTCTCATTAGGGCACCTGGGTGGCTCAGTCGGTTAAGCAACTGATTTGGGCTCAGATCATGATTTTGCAGTTCATGGGTTCGAGCCCTGCATTGGGCTCTGTACTGACAGTTCAGAGCCTGGAGCCTACTTCAGATTCTGTGTTTTCCTCTCTCTCTGTCCCTCTTCTGCTCTCTCTCTCTCTCTCTCACACACACACACACACACACACACACACTCTCTCTCTCTCTCTCTCTCTCTCTCTCTCTCTCAAAAATAAACATTAAAACAAATTTTAAATCAGCTCCCTTGTTAATTAAAAATTTTCACCCAGTAATTCTTAATAACTTATTATAAGGGGAATTATATATAAACTTAGATTTTACCTCTTTCAATATCATCCATCGGAGATGCTGGGGACATTTTGTCTTCAGATGGAGAATGTTTTCCAAGATTGGGAGTTCTAGCTGAATTCCGCATTTGTTGTTGCTGTTGCTCTATACGATACTGAATTTTACTACTTCCTTCAACTCTGCAATTCAGAATATCAAAGGTCAAAACAGGGATGATAGAAATTTAACAATTACAACTAACAAAGTTACTAAAATTGACCACTTATTCTTTTCTCTAGAAATCTTTAAAATGATATTCAAAAATTAAAGCATGAATTTAGTTCATTTTTTAACAAATAGTTATTTAACAAACACTTATTGAACTCTGCTATATGTATGGCATATACACAGATCCACTGAGGGAATACAGATGTGAATAAAAACAAAACTGCTCAAAATTGAAGAGATGAGACATACACAAATGACTAAAATAAACTGAAATTATACAAAAGTGTATAACAAGTACAACATGCTCCCTAAATTCTAAAATTATCATTTGTTAAAATCACTTCCATATTTAAAAAAAATTTTTTTAATGTTTATTTATTTTTGAGAGAGAAAGACAGAGCACGAATGGGAGAGGAGCAGAGACAGAAGGAGACACAGAAGCCCGACATGAGGCTGGAACCCACAAACCGTGAGATCATGACCCGAGATGAAGCTGAACGCTTAACCACTGAACCACCCAGGTGCCCCTCTTTCATATTTTTTATTCCTAACTTTAAGACACATTACTAAAGGAGATTTGTATACTTTCTTTTCAATGCTTTTGCGAACAGAGTATATAATACAATTATGCTTGACCTCTGTCTCTTCAATTGCCAATCACCCAAATCCCGTCAGTTCTTCCTTCAGAATATTTAGAACCTCACTGTTCTCTTCATTCCTACCTTCAAAAATTGTGGTTTATTCATTTTTATGTTTCCCACATTGTTTCATTTTAGTCAGCTTGTTTGGTGGATTAATGTTTTAAACAAATGTAAGCATGTCAATCTACTTATACACAGGCACAGAAACAAATTACTGCTCTATTAAACAGATCCTACTCATTGGCTCCAAATAAGTCAGATATATCCCTGCTTTCAAACCTTGCCTACAACTTCATGTTCTCTCTGATCAATTAAATATTTTCTAAACTTTCCTACCAATAAAGATTACCTAAGCAGGAAGGGGATAATAAAAAAAGAGCTTCCAAGGGTCCTTCCCTGATCTGAAGTTGAATTTGGAAACTCACATTTAACAAGTACCCATGGTAAGTCTTATCAAGTATGTTTGGGAGGAAAAGCCCTAAATCTTTTTTTTTTGTTTCTTTTTGTAATTTAAATTCCAGTTAGTTAACATACAGTGTAACATTAGTTTCAAGTGTACAATCTAGTGATCCAACACTTCAATACAACAGCTTGTACTCATAAGTGCTCTCCTTAATCCCATCAGCTATTTAAACTCATCCTCCACCTACCTCCCATCCAGTAACTGTTTGTTCTCTATGGTTAAGAGTCTGTTTCTTGGTTGCCTCTCTCTTTTTTTGGCAATGATTGTTGTTTTTAAATTCCACATATGAGTGAAATCATATGGTATTTGTCTTTCTCTGACCGATTTTGCTTAGCCTGATACTCTCTAGCTCCATCCACATTGTTACAAATGGCAAGATTTCATTTTTTGATGGCTGAGTAATATTCCATTGTGTGTGTGTATGTGTATATATATATAATATTATATACGTTATATATATATATACATTCCATTGTGTGTGTATGTGTATATATATATAATATTATATATGTTATATATATATACATTCCATTGTGTGTGTATATATATACACACACACACATATATATATACATTGTGTATATATATATATGTGTGTGTGTGTGTATACACACACACACATACCACATACATACATACATACCACATCTTCTTTATCCATTCATCAGTTGATGGGCATTTGGGCTCTTTGCATAATTTGGCTATTATTGATAATACTGCTATAAACATTGGGGTACATGTATCCCTTCAAATTCTTAACCTCTCAAGACATCAGTAAAGACTCCCAAATGTTCCAATCAATGAGAACTTCTCGATTCCTTTAAGTCCGAGAACAATTTTTGCCTATATTCTTTGTATGGCTATTAGTGTAGGTCTCTTACATTACATGACAATGCACCACCTATTTGCAAACAAGAATTTGAGATAGCTATATTCTTACTGACTTTTTAAATGGAATGATCTGTTAATCCAATTAAAATGCAGACATGTTGAAGCTAGTATTTGTATAGGAAATTTTCTTTTTCTAGTTCTTTACATATTCTAGGTGCTCAATAAGTTTTTACTAATGATGATGAAATTATTTTGGAGAGTGTATAATGGCTTCTTTCAGTTCAGCTTTATGAAAGTATCTACAATAGAGTAAAATGTATACCTACGCATATAGAAAACTTTCAGAAACAAAGAAAGCTTTCATAGATCATAGGAAGAAGTGATAAAAGCTTTTGGCTAAGGATCTCCGCCAAATTTAAACTTGGAAAAAGATTAAAACATTTTGTACCACAAAGAAAGAAACTTTATATAATAATGTGACTTAACCCAATACTTTTTTTCACTAATATTTCCTTAGCAACTTCTTTGTTGATAAAGTAGTTTATTTCATAAACCACATATCTTTTTCTTTTTTACTTTTTTTTTTTTTTAAACGTTTATTTATTTTTGGGACAGAGAGAGACAGAGCATGAACGGGGGAGGGGCAGAGAGAGAGGGAGACACAGAATCGGAAACAGGCTCCAGGCTCCGAGCCATCAGCCCAGAGCCTGACGCGGGGCTCGAACTCACGGACCGCGAGATCGTGACCTGGCTGAAGTCGGACGCTTAACCGACTGCGCCACCCAGGCGCCCCAACTTTTTTACTTTTTTTTAATGTTTATTTATATTTGAGAGAGAGACAGAGTGTGAATGGGGAAGAGGCAGAGAGAGAAGAGAGACAGAATCTGAAGCAGGTTCCAGCCTCTGAGCTGGTAGCTCAGAGCCCAATACAGGACTCAAACCCATGAGCTGTGGGATCACGACCTCAGTTGAAGTCAGACGCTTAACTGACTGAGCCACCCAGGCACCCCCTACATACCTTGTTTTTTTTACAGTGATGTTGCTGCTGAGTTTTTCTAGTCGACATTCTCCAGTATCATGGTTAATAATTAAAATGCATTCCTTTAAGTAAGGTTTCTTTGAACCTTTGAAAACAGTTACTGGTGGAGTTGAGCCCTGTTTAAAAAGTTAAATATTATTACTTGAAATCTGTCATAGAAAGTCATTTGGGAAGGCCTTCAAGATCTTCTGTGTTTCTCAACCTATGTTATACCTCAAGTCACCTAACTACCTAAGTTTACTACTCTAACAAGTATTCGTAGGAAAAAAGAGATGAAGCAAGGCTGAGGTCTCAAACCTGCTATTACTGAGAAAAGGGAACAGAGGAAGTACTTGCCCTGTCTCATTAAAGATTGTCAACAACAGACAATTGGGGTTCAATTCTAATGCATAATATATTTTACAGATAAGGGAACAGAAGCCCTGAATCATACCTCCTACCCACCTTCTTCTTCCTTCATTAGTTTAGTTTTTAAAATCTTGTTATTTTATTAAAGTGGTGCTTCCCTATGCAGATTACTATTACACTAAACTCACCAATTAATTTTAGCATCATTAAAAGTGGGACAACCAGACATAATATCCTGCACGATGTAATATAAAAGAAAGTAAACAGCATCACCTATAAAGTATCTTGCCTAAAACACACACACACACACACACACACACACACACACACACACACACACA
>NW_024412403.1:68226552-68265155 GCF_014898765.1 Herpailurus yagouaroundi | reverse complement strand
ACACACACACACACACACACACACACACACACACACACACACACACAGTCTAACTCACATCCGGCCTTTAGATATATCTATCAGTTTACAGGAAATATAAGAAATAGACGAATAAATGAATAAGATACTCCCAGATAGTAACCCAAGGACTCCAAATTACAGTTGATAAGAGATGTGCACCATATTCTTCTTAAAGATATTTGCACTTCTACTTAGAATAGAATGTATCTTAAAATTATAATACATTGTTGTACTTTGAATTCCTGAAGAATAAAGACTAGATCATAGTTTTGGTTGTTTTATTTATTTCTCCTAGTACCTAAAGTAACAAATGCTTCAGAGATACTAAATGGATGTTGAATATGAACAATATGAACACTTTGATCCAAAGTTAAATAAAGCCTTCATAATCTCTATACCTGCTGTCCACATTTTGAAACAGTTCTTAAAAAGTAAAGCTTTTTTCCTGGGGTGTCTGGGTGGTTCAGTTGGTTATGTGTCCAGCTCTTGACTTCAGCTCAGGTCATGATCTCTTGGTTAGTGGGTTTGTGCCCTGTGTTGAGATTCTCTTTCTTGCTCTCTCTCTCTGCCCCCTCCCCTGCTCATGCACTCTGTGTCTCTCTCAAAATAAATAAATAACCTTTAAGAAAATTAAAAAATATATAAAAAGTAAAGTCTTTTTTTCTTATTAAATTGAGCACCATTCCTATTTTATTTATTTTTTTAAGTTTATTTATTTATTTTGAGTGAGTGAGTGAGAGAAAGATAGTGAGATAGCAAGTGGGGGAGAGGCAGAGAGAGAAGGAGAGAGAGAATCCCAAGCAGGCTCTGCACTGTCAGCATAGACCCCCATGCAGGGCTTGAACTCATGAACCATGAGATCATGATCTGAGTCCAAATCAAGAGTTGGATGCTTAACCAACTGAGCCACCCAGGCGCCCCACTATTCCTATTTTAAACTTTAATTCCTGCCCAGTCCCTTATTCCATACCCCTAGAAAAGAGTATTAATGTATTAAAACATCAGGAAACTCCTAAGAATATGAACTGTCTTTGCCTCTCAATAACTTTTGTGAACAAATAAAACTGAAGTCACAGGCAGCCTGAAATATGAGGACTCAGTCACCGTGAGAACTGGGGGAAGAGAGCTCCAGGAAAGGGGAGCAGCAAGTGCAAAGGATCTGAGGCCAAAAAGATGAAGTGAGAGGGAGGGGATGTGAGAGAGGGAGACGAGCTTGGCAGATGGATAACTATAGATCCCCACAGGGCCTTGCTGGCCATGGGGGGTGGGGTGAGTTTGAGATTTATTCTGAGAGCCATAAAAAGCACCTGTTGGGATGAGCACTGGGTGTTGTAAGGTAACCAATTTGACAACAAGTTTCATATTAAAAAAAAAAAAAAAAAGAAAAGCATTTGGAAGCCTCTAAGCAGAAGAATGGAACTAGATTTTAAAAAGATTGCCTTGTATGAACATGTGTGAACATCTATAGGGTGCTAGACACTGTTTGAAGTGTTTTATATGTACAATATTAAATTCATTCAATCCTCAAAAAAAAAAAAAATTAACTACTGAATACATCCAATCATCTCCATGTTTACTGCTATTACCCAACCTCAGGATCCAATCATCATCTCACCTAAGTTACCATTATTCACCTCCCTACTCACCTTCCAGTTTTGTCCCCCATCTGTTGACAGGCAAATTTGATCATGCCTGATTAGGAATACCAGGAAAGGAAATTAGTCAGTAATGGGATGAAAAAGTACAATAGTACTCCCAAAGAAATACAAGGGAAAAAAAGAAGAGATTCTTAATGAAACTAATAAAAAACAAAAGATAGAAAATAAAGTAAAATAACTAATAAACATACTATAAGATGATAAATATAAAAATCAACTATGATAAATATAAAAATCAACTATATCAACTTTGAACTAAGTGTGGATAGAAATCTAATAAAAACGGAAAGTGTTGAACTGGGCTTAAAAATTATTCTGTTATCAGAAACCCATGGGGGAGGGGAAGGAAGAAAAAAGAGGTCAGAGTGGGAGAGAGCCAAAGCATAAGAGACTCTTAAAAACTGAGAACAGGGGCGCCTGGGTGGCGCAGTCGGTTAACCGTCCGACTTCAGCCAGGTCACGATCTCGCTGTCCGGGAGTTGGAGCCCCGCGTCAGGCTCTGGGCTGATGGCTCAGAGCCTGGAGCCTGTTTCCAATTCTGTGTCTCCCTCTCTCTCTGCCCCTCCCCCATTCATGCTCTGTCTCTCTCTGTCCCAAAAATAAATAAACGTTGAAAAAAAAAAAAAAACCAAAAAAAAACCTGAGAACAAACTGAGGGTTGATGGGGGGTGGGAGGGAGGGGAGGGTAGGTGATGGGTATTGAAGACGGCATCTTTTGGGATGAGCACTGGGTGTTGTATGGAAACCAATTTGACAATAAATTTCATATATTAAAAAAAATTATTCTGTTATCAAAAGATATATTTTAAAATAGTTATATTTAATATTTTTAAAATAGTTATATTTAATGTATTTTAAAATATTTTAAAACATCAGCTAAATAAAAGAAAGATTCTATGAACATGCAAACAAAAAGAAAGCAAAGTGGCGATATTAATATTAGGCAAGGTAGTATTTAAGCTTAAAAATCACAAAAACAAGATTAAAAATATTATTATATAATGATAAAAGATATAATTCATTTAAAAATATAACTGCAATAGGATGTTAAAATAAAATGAGTCCTAAAATAGGTTGAGGTCCCATGAACGTGGTGGCTATTTTCTCATTTGAGCTAAATAAACTCAGTGGATGGAATCAAACCTTCCAGGTTCATCCTGGATGAATGTTGCCCAAGAGGGTGGTTTAGAGTGGCATAGCAGCCCATCTGACATATGGAACTTTCACAAGTCCAGTGTTTGGGGGCTGAAGTCATAGGTAACCTCTAGAGATGCATTTCCTACATAATAGTAAGTGTGGTTGAAAGTTTCCAGTGGACTATTTCATTGAGGCCTACAAAAGTATTCCATAAGGTGGAGTCACCACTAAAGAATGCCAAACTTGGACAGCACCAATGATAAATCATAGCAAGTAAGTCTTTTCCATTCAAAATTCAACATTTTGAAATTTTACAGTAGTCAATTATAATTACTCATAAGGAAGAGAGATTTGTAAATTCCCACTATTAACCAGCTTAACAGCCTCCATTTTTTGTTAGTTTCCTATTTTAATGTTTACTTATTTATTTTGTGAGAGGGAGAAAGAGAGAGAGAGAGAGAAAGAGAGCACATGCACCCAGCGTGTGCCAATGGGGGAGGGGCAGAGAGAGAGGGAAAGAATCCCAAGCAGACTCCACGCTCAGCACAGAGCCTGATGCTGCACTCCAGCTCACAACTGTGAGATCATGACTTGAACCAATATCCATAGTAGGACACTTAACTGCCTGAGCACCCAAGCATCCCATTTTTATTAGTTTCTTCTACGTGGTACTACTAAAGAAAACCTAGAGGAATGAAAATTAGAGAATCTATCCTATCTGATGGGCATTAAAGAGGGCATTTGTTGGGATGAGTACTGGGTGTTATATGTAAGTGATGAATCACTAAATTCTACTCCCCAAACCAACACTATGCTATATGTCAACTAACATGAATTTAAATTAACAAAAAATAAGAATTTTGCAAAAACTACTTTACAAAGGTCAAGAATTTATCAATGTCAAGAAGACTTGGATTTGAAATCCAACTATGTGGTTTATAAGCTACCTAACTTTGGGACAATTACCAAACCTCCACACGCCTCAGTTTCCTCATTAGCAAAATGGCATCAGGAAGAGTTCCTAAACCATAGGTAGTTGTGGGGCTTAAGTGAGCTAAATCTTTTTTTTTTAAGTTTATTTTTTTATTTTGAGAGAAAGAGAAAGCATGAGAGAGGGAGGGGCAGAAGGAGAGTGAGCCAGTGAGCGAGCAAGCAAGAATCCCAAGCAGGCTCCACACTGTCAACACAGAGCCCAACATGGGGCTCGAACTCTCGAACCATGAGATCATGACCTGAGCTGAAGTCAGATGCTTAATCAACTGAGCTACCCAGGTGCCCCAGTGAGCTAATTCTTATAAAGAACATAGAATAGTACCCTTTACATACAACACTTGATAAATATTAACTACTACCATATAAAAAAATCTACTCTTTTGAAGAACTTCCAGAAACTGAAGGTACTCAAAAGTATAGTATAATAAAAGTTCTATTTTATAGGATGACTCCTAGCTTTTATTCATTTTTACCTGTATGATGAAAGCCAAGTTCATAAAGAAAATAGAGAATCTAAATGCCTCAAACTAAAATCATTACATTCCTGCAAAATTAAGAACTCTGAAGAAATGTAAAACTCCTACTTGTTTAAAGAAGTTCTTTAATTAAGGGAGGAAAACCCACAAAGTGAATTTGAGAATGTAATTTCTATTACAATTCACAATTGTCCAAGAACTATATGGCCAGCAGAAAAATATATTTGCTCTTGACAGGTGATAATTTTAACTATTCTCTTTCATTTCAGCTGTCTAAAAAGAGTTATAGGATAAAGTTTAAATTCTTTTGCTTTACACATTAAGCCCTTTATTATCTGATTTCTAATACCTGTCCATCTCCCATTGTGTCCCTAGTAGACTCCTTCTGACCTAGCCATAGTGGCTTTATGTAGTTCTTCAAATGTAACAGAGTCTTTTGTTGCCTTGTTTTAGCCCATGTATTTTTCTTTTCTCTGCCTAAAACATTCTTCCCTCTTTCCTTTACCTGAGTAACTTCAACTCTCCTTCAAGACAGCATACCCTGGCATCTCCTCTCTCTCTGCTGACTGAATTATTGCTCTTTTGTACTTCTGTAATATTCTACGAATACTTTTATGACAGCCCTTACATTTCTATATTTTGTAATCAGTAATTTCCTGTCTTCCTAACTAAATGGTAATATTTCTTAGGACACTGACTATGTCTAGTCTTCTGCTATATTCTTAATAGCTACCTAGCACAGAAGTTACCACATAGAAGGTAAATATATATACATATATGGCCTACTGTCCATCTGTCTCTCTTTCTCATGCACACATACACACACACAAATATTGAGATATATTCTTTTTGGACATATCTCTGGTGTCCTGGGGGCAAGGAGTTACATCTTCCTAAATTATTTCTTTGCTGTTAAAGAAATTTACAATTTGAAGCCTTGAAAGCTTCTTTCTATAATTGTCATTCTTTTAAGAGACATTTCAATTTTTAAATTATTTTTAATTTATTATTACTTATTTTTTATTTGAGAGAGAGAGAGAGAGAGAGAGAGAGAGAGAGAGACCATGTCAGTGGGGGGAAAGGGCAGCGGGAGAGAGAGAATCCTAAGCAGGCTTCACACTCAGCACAGACCCTGACACAGGGCTCGATTCCATGATGGGGGAATCATGACCTGAGCCAAATTCAAGAATTAGATGCTCAACTGACTAAGCCAACCAGGCACCCCAACAACTGAGATCATAACACGTGGTGGATGGTAACTCTTAATTGAATAAGTATATGGGTGATTGAGAAAAGTTTATTAATAAATGTAAAAATCCCCATCTGCTTGCAGTAGAAAAGCAGTGCGGGGGTGGGGGGGGGGTGCCTGGGTGGCTCGGCTCAGGTCATGATCTCACAGTTTGTGGGTCTGAGCCCCAGCTGTCTCTGTGCTGACAGCTTGGAGCCTGGAGCCTGCTTCAGATTCTGTGTATGTTTTTCTCTCTCTGCCCCTCTCCTGTGCTCTCTCTCTCTCTCTCTCTCAGGAATAAACATTAAAAAATTATAAAAAATAATTTTGACTGATAAAAATAAGAAAAAGATAGAAGACTAGGGGATAGAGAACTTGCTTGCTCTACCTCTAATCATGACAAATAATGTCATAAATGCATATAAGAGAATGTAGATGAACTAGCACAAAACCATTTCCATTAAAAAATTACACAAAGACAAAAATCTCAGTCTGTGCTTTCTCTATATGTTAAAATAAAATGTTACAGTCTTTGTGTTCTCTGAGAATAGGTCAAGTTGGTATAAAAGAAAAAAAGAAACTTAAGCTGAATGCTAAGAAATTTCTAACTCAAAGATTGAGAAAACTAGACCATACAACAAATAATTTGTATATCTGTGTAAACAGTATTTCACAGTGTTACTTGGAAACATCTGGAAATTTTTTAAATAGACAAAACTTTGGTTAAAGACCTAGAGTCTTTCTTCTCCAACTCATTCCCCCAAATTATTGATAAAATCACTCTAAAAGCACAAATTCAATCATGTTACTACTCTGCTTAAAAGCCTCTAAAGGCTCTGTAATACCTATGGGATAAAATCTAAATTCTACATTAGAACTTACATTAATTCATTTATTCCGCAAACTTCTTGTTCTTTCTCTATCAGAGCCATTCACATAACATCCCTTCTACCTAGGATAGTCTACTCCCTTTCTGCCTGATGAAATTCTACCTGCCTTTTAAGATTCAGCTCAAATAGCATGTGCTTTGTGAAGCCTTTCAAGATTCTACCAGGCAGAATATTTGATTCCACATATGTGCTTGCACAGAATTTTGTACATGCTCTAATGTATAGCATTAGATATTTGTATGTCTTTCTGCTATAGCAGACTAAGACTAAAAGGCAGGGGATATGTTCTTATTCCTAGTTCAGAGTACAAAATCTGGCTTATAATAATAATTTAATAGGTATATGTTTAGACCTCCAATTGTTTCAAATCATCTGATGTGATAGTTCTTAAAACTTATTAATGGATCAAAGGTGGTTTTTTTTTTAAGTATTTTAAGGGGTGCCTGGGTGGCTCAGTCAGTTAAGCATCTGACTCTTGATTTCAGCTCAGGTCATGATCTCACTGTCATGAGATGGAGCCCAGTGTCGGGCTCTGTGTTGGGCTCTGTGCTGCGTGTAGAGCCTACTTAAGATTCTCTCTCTTCCTCCCCCTCTACCCCATCCCTACTCATGCTCACTCTCTAAAAAAAAAAAAAAAATGAATAAATAAAGTATTTTAAGACTATTTTTCCTGAAATAGCTTAAAATAAGTGTTTGGGTTTTTTTTTTTTTTTTTTTTTTTTTTTTTGCTTTGGTATATTTGTTAATTACTTTAACTATCACTACATGAATTGTGCAGTTATTTTCATTTAAATTTAGTATAAATACTGCAAAAGGATCCTTTAAGTCCAAACACATGGAAGTACTCACTTCTATATTTGGCAGAGTTATTGTCACCTGTTCACCTTTGCCGACTTCAAGCTCTCCTTCACAAGAAGTGTCAATGGAAGCAGGTTTGAAGTCATCTAAAAATAGAAACAGATATGGATTTTTATAAGATGGAGCAATACCTGGGTACCTGGATATCAAAGGGGTGCCTGTGTGGCTTAGTCAATTAAGCATCCGACTTCGGCCCGGGTCATGATCTCATGGTTTGAGTTTGAGCCCTACATCTGGCTCTGTGCTGACAATGCAGAGACTGCTTCGGATTCTGTCCCCCCGCCCCCCGCCCCTTCCCTACTCATGCTTCCCTCCCTCTCTCTCTCAAAAATAAATAAACAAATAAACATTTAAAAAAGTGTGAGCATGTTTCAGAGTGATAAATCATTTTTTAATAGCCAGTAATTAAAATGGTTTAGGAGAGTCTTCATACTACAAATAAAATCCAAACCAGTTTGGAGATACCTATATCTATATCTATATCTATATCTATATCTATATCTATATCTATATCTATATCTATATATCTAGATAGGTATATATCTATATCTATATCTAGATATACCTATCTAGATATATATATATATAGAGAGAGATATAGATATATATATATATCTATAGATATATAGAGATATAGATATAGATAGGTATATATAACTCTGAGAAAAAAAGAAATAGCTGAACTCTACAACAGTATTCCTCAAACCATGTTCCCTCTGGATCCTGTTTAGACTGCAACCTAGGCTAAGATGTTCCACTGCTAAAAACTACATAATGTCAATGTTTTCACAATTTGCTAACAACTTATATTAGTAGAATGCTTTCAATTTTCAGTCTTTTTCTCCCATAATTTTTCTTAAACCACCGTGGGTGCCTACTATCACTTGCTTGCTGTTCTAGCAGAATACAAAATTAATGAATACGTGGCAAATACACATTCATGGGAAAACTTAAGAAAAAGCAATCACTGAATTTAAAAGTTTGAGTTTTTCATGGATTTATTTGCCACTAAAGGATACATAAATGTAATCAAATCTGCAGCTTCAGAATACTTAAAATAGAATTTCATTTTGAGTTAAATCATAATTCAAATGATGTTATTAAAATATATTACCCAGAAGAAATTTAGGGTGCTCAGATATTTCACATGCTGAACAAGTTTAAAACCTCTAAGATATGAAAGCCATTTAAAAACAATTCATATCAATACATATTAAGGACTGATAATTCTGATACAGAATTCCTCCAGTTATATACATTTTTCCCAGGTTAACTCTTTATTAAAATATAGCAGACATGCAAATTAGAATGTGAATCATAAGCTTGATGAATTTTCACAAAGTGGCACGAATGTAATCAGCAACCAGACCAAGAAATAGAACATTAGCCTCTGAGAGGCCTCTCCCAATTACCCCTACTCCAAGAGACTGATCTTTATATTAACAGGGAAGTACCCCCAAATGTCTAAATCCAAAGTACTGAACATTTATTAGAATTTAGAGAACTATAATAGGTAGGTCTTGTGAAAGGAGAATCTTCTAGTGCTCATCAAATGATCTGCTGTCTATAAACAAAAGCTGGCCGCTGCTTCTCAATGACAATTATAATGGCTAACATTTATAAGGAACACTTCCTGCCAGGCACCTTGTTAGCACTTTATATTTAATTCTTTAACAACTCTATGAAAAGAAATGAAATTCACTCTTATGTTCCTTAAGCACATATAAGTATAAACAATTCACACTAAGTATTCTTTATAGCATGGTTTATTCTTCATGTTGCTTTAATTCAGAACTGAAAACATGCAATAAGTATCTCTCAAATCTTGATGCTTATTTCCAGATTTTAAGAAACAGATTAAAAATACATAGACAATATGAAAAACATGAAAGAATTTGATTTACAATAGTAGTACCATTGAGGATAAGGATTAGACTGAAAATAAATTGGGAAGTTTGTTAGTAGCAGTAAGGTAATGACAAAGATAAAAAATAATTAAGGTGTTAAGTTTTAGATGCTTGAAAGAAGTTCTAGGGAAATAAGTGTTAGTTAATATCAATTAATGAAAAGACAACAATACTAAAGAAAAAAATCAGAACTGAGCTTGAGTATCATGGAAATAAAGAAAGTAGAAAGCAGAAGACAGAAATAGCCAAGAGAATAAACAAAGATACAAAACAAAAACAATAACAGCAATAACTTATGTGTTAATTACTTTATTTTAAATTTTTTCTTAATTACTTTTATCTCGTAGCCTTACGAACATTCTCTAAAGTTGTGAATACTCCTATGTTACAGATACAGCAAATGAGGGTAGAAGAAATCAAGTCCCTTACCCAAGATCATGCAGTTAATATTTGCTAAAGCCAGAATAAGGAACTATCAAATTTAACTAGATGAAAAAGATAAGAGGTTGACCAACAATGAATATCAGTCTTATTGATATCAACATTAATGGAGAAAGAAAACAAGTTCAATTTGAGCTAGTAAATACCATTTGTTATCCTAAAGTGAGAACTTCATTTTATAAGGATGTATACATAATAAATGAAGTAACTTCCACTTAAAGTATTTTAATATAAGTAATTTATCATCATGGCCTATGGGATACCCACAGTAACAGACTTTGTTGGTTTTAAAATGTCCTCAACTTCCTAATTTTAACTATCCTTTAAGGTTTTGCTCATCAGTGTAAATACTCATATAAACATTCCTCAATCTTCATCACTCACATCTAATCACTATGTCTTCTTCCATAATATCTTTCAGAGCCATCTCCTATTCCATCTCCTATTCTTGCTGAAGTCAAACTAGTTTTCAATCAACAGAAAGCTACAGCTTGACCATCTGCTTTTCTCTGTTTTTGCTCTTAGAATGTGAATCCTATTTCAAAGTCCCCTCTTCCCTAAAGTAGTCACTATGTGGGGCCCTTTCTCTACTCTCCAAAATCTCAAGTTTTTTGGTCTTATTTTATAGCATTTACCTACCACTCATCAAAACCTAACATAAACTTCCTGGTATTATTTACCTGTTTCTGTATATGCCCTACTGGACTGTAATTAAAAAAATTTTTTTTAATGTTTATTTATTTTTGAGAGAGAGAGAGAGACAAAGTGCGAGTGGGGGAGGTGCAGAGAGAGAGGGAGACACAGAATCCAAAGCAGGCTCCAGGCTCTGAGCTGTCAGCACAGAGCCTGACGCGGGACTCGAACTCACAGACTGGACTGTGAGATCATGACCTGAGCCAAAGTCAGACGCTTAACCGACTGAGCCGCCCAGGCACCCCAGAACTGTAATTTTGTAAAACATAATGCTTCATACTTTAATTCCTCCTGAGTTATGGCTCCTAGCATAGCGCCTTTAATATAATGGGCACATATGAGATCTTTGTAATTGACCCTGGTTCATATGTTTATCCCTCTCTGAACCAACTCCAAACTTATTTTTAAGTATAAACTTATTTCAGCTAAATTATGTGCAAAAGACTTGTTTTCTAATTGTCTCCTGAGGATCAGATAAATCTGTATTTCAAGACTCTCATTTCTTTAAGGTAGATACTGCCATATTTGTTTTGTACTTTTCACTAGCACATTTCTGTTCTCATAGAGGGCACTCATTACTTAATATTTGACAATAAAGGAATCTCTACAATAAATAGGTAACAGAAATGACATCCTAGAGTAAAGCCAGGGTCTTTTGATCTCCCATATTTTTCTGACAGTGACACAGAGGACAATATTGGGAGACCTGTTGCTTAACTACAGTTAAATAATGCTTTAGAGGAAAAGCCAGAAAGGTAATTCAAGGCAGTGAAGCAGATCAGTGGGGAACCACAGTGACCTAGAGAATGAATAAGCCCAATCTCAAGAAGACAACCACAACTTGGATCCAGCCAACTCCTGTCAAGAGGAATATGGGTTTGGTGAGGCCAGGTTATCTTCTGATTTTTTAAAGAGAAGCTGGTAATCCAGATTTCTGTATAAAAGATCTTGATTTTTACATATTTACAACTAGTTTATGCTAAAACAATAACTGTGTGGGTCAAACAAAGCATCTCTAAAGTCAAACTCAGCCAACAGGCTGTTAATCTATAACCTCTGTTTTAGTGTTTAAAACTGATTATTTTTCTTTGTAACATATCATCACTTTAGATCTTCACAACAATTCTTTGAATTGATTATTCTCACCCACATTTTACTAATGGGAAACTCTGCTAAAGTAATGAAGCCAGTTAAAAATCAAATCAGGAACTCAAGCCACAAACTCTATCCACTCATATAGCCTCTTTGCCTTATTATATATCCACAGTTCTTTTTTTTTTTAATTTTTTTAACGTTTATTTATTTTTGAGACAGAGACAGAGCATGAATGGGAAGGGTCAGAGAGAGAAGGAGACACAGAATCCGAAGCAGGCTCTAGGCTCCATGCTGTCAGCACAAAGCCCGACGCGGGGCTCGAACCCACAGACCGCGGGATCATGACCCGAGACGAAGCTGGATGTTCAACTGACTGAGCCACCTAGGCGCCCCATATGTGTCCAGAGTTCTTAACTTTTGTGTGTGTTGGCAGGGGAGCGGGGGTTGTTAGGAGAGGAGGAATAGTCATAAGTCCCTATGGGAATCTGATGAAAATTATAGACCAGCCATAAATCCTCTCTACAGAAAAAATACATATATGAACATACATATCAAATACTGTATAATTTCAAGAGATTCACAAGTCTCTGAAGCCTTTCTATAGATGTCTATAATATGAGACAACTATAAGAGATAGTAATGTACCCAAAATATCTATAGCTTTATTCAATGATAAGCATGAACTCATAATCAATAAATCTATCAAAACTATTCTGAACCTATTTACATTTCTAATTATTTTACTGTTAGAATTAATAAGTTCTACTTTTTATTACTTGTTATATTAATTAGTATTGCCTTTTATTTACTTTCAAACAAGTTTTTTTTAAGAATACAACTTTTGTGTTTCAATGGATTAAGTATAATTCTAGAATTACAGAATTTGTTAAGTAATCTCATGTTTTCTATATGTTTCCAAATATCAAATGTATTTTCTAGGTTGCTATGATTCCAGACTATATAGTTTATTTCTTTCAGTTCTCCTTGGTTTGGAAACCTCACCACCAATTTTACCATTTATTTATTCACTGTGGATATCCTTCTTCTATGTTATTTTTTTCAGGTTTACAGTACAATTACTTATATTACATATAGAGGAGAGAAACATTTCCTACTCTGTATTAATACTTTTTCAATCAATGTTGATCACTTTTCTGATTATTTTGGCTGTAGTGTCACATAATGTCAATATCTTCAAAAAAGAATCACAATTACTATCATAAATTTACTTCCTCGTATTTGAACTAATTCAACTAACTTGAAAACCCATATCCTTTCCAATATACCACATTTATCAGAGAAAATTAATTGTAAATATAATTTTATTTTATTTTTTTTAATTTTTTTTTTCTTTTCAACGTTTTTATTTATTTTTGGGACAGAGAGAGACAGAGCATGAACGGGGGAGGGGCAGAGAGAGAGGGAGACACAGAATCGGAAACAGGCTCCAGGCTCTGAGCCATCAGCCCAGAGCCTGACGCGGGGCTCGAACTCACGGACCGCGAGATCGTGACCTGGCTGAAGTCGGAAGCTTAACCGACTGCGCCACCCAGGCGCCCCAATTGTAAATATAATTTTAATCCAATTTCTCATTAATGTACTTTCTAATGTTTGCTCACACCAAAGCTTAACAACCACTTTTGTGGGAGTGGCTCTACATGAAGGCTCAATCTTCCTCACTGACCATGAGTTCATCAATTACTGTCAAGCAAAAAGTGGTATCATTTACAAACTTAGGAATTTCAATGTTTATTACCTTATCTAGATAGAAATTGTAAAATTAGCACTAGCCCAAATTCAAAATTTATTTTAGTGGGTCCTGTTACTCAAACTCTTCCACCCAGTGAAGTATCTGCTGCTAAACATTGAGCTTACCACTTACAGAACATCCCATGTCTTCCCTACCACATGCCAGACTATCTTTGTGTTAGGTTTTATTGCCAAGCCTTGATAAATGCTTTTTGAAACTCTAAGTAAATGACACTCATTGGCACTCCTCATACACACATGAATATACCCTTTCAAGGATAATGGTAACTATTATTTATTCTCTATGCACCAAAGACTATGCCAGGTTGTTTATGCAATCTTATTTAATCCTTACCATTTATATATTAGAAAATGAAGGCTGAAAGTTTAGAGAATGTTCCAAAAGGTACATTACTTATTTGGTAGTGGAGGCCAGAATTCACAACCTGTTTTGTTAAAAATATTAGGCAGGCATACAGAGAAAGACAGATACCATATGGTTTCACTCTTATGTGGATCCTGAGAAACTTAACAGAAACCCATGGGGGAGGGGAAGAAAGAAAAAAAAAAGAGGTTAGAGTGGGAGAGAGCCAAAGCGTAAGAGACTGTTAAAAACTGAGAACAAACTGAGGGTTGATGGGGGGTGGGAGGGAGGGGAGGGTGGGTGATGGGTATTGAGGAGGGCACCTTTTGGGATGAGCACTGGGTGTTGTATGGAAACCAATTTGACAATAAACTTCATATATTAAAAAATATATATATTAGGCAGGCATAATTACCCCTGTACATAAACGTAGAATATTACTTTCTCCCAGATTACACTGACTTGAGTGTTTGTTATAAATGAGGTCCACTTGCCCTGTAAAAAAGTAAGATTTCTTGTTCTATAGTTTCCATCCCTTACTCTGAGTCATTAAGAGTGAGGATCATAAGGTAGATGAAACTGTCCTCAAGGATAATGTTTGGTTTTATTCAAATAAATCTAGAAAGATTCTGCCTGCTTCAACAAGAAAAAAAAAACTAAGGCCAAAAACTTTTCTAATGTCTTCCACAGCACTAAGCGTGTATTCAAATATCTGGGTATATTGTGATGGTTATTCCTATGGTTGTTTTGTCTTTTTTTTTTTTCTTTTCATTCTTATAGCCAGATCAACTGATTCTCTGACTCTAAAGGCACAATTCCAGCATAGTGAGAACTTTTATAAATGAAAAGCTTTGAAGCACCTGCAGAGAGCCTTTCAAAAGCTGTATTTTATCCTCTTTGTTTGGGATTCATGCCCTTAAAAGAGTATATCCAAATTATGCAAAAATTTGTTCTTAAGCAAATCTTTATAATCTTAAACCTTATGATTTGAAAAATCACTAAAAGGCTACTTTAAACCTGAGAAAGAAGAGGAGAAAGGAGGTACTATTTGCAAGAAAGGCATGGAGAAACCAGGTTATCAGCTTTATCACACTTTTGGAAAATGGAAGTGAAGGAGAGAAACTGCACAGCTAGCACTAGCTGTCTCACTGTGGGTAACCTTGGAGACAGAGAACCGCAAAGCAGAAAAAACAAAGGACACTGTTGAAGATCTGTTGACAAATATTTCCCCTGTTTATTCTACCAACTGGATGTTAATTTTGCTTAACAAAACCCTTTCATAAAATGTAAATATATTCTTGGAGAGTTAAACCCATTGATCTTTATACCTTTACCCTGGGTTACTTTAATTAGATCATATACAACTTAACCAAACTTCTGGAGAATGTTGAGGGTTTTTTTTTTTTAATGTTTATTTTTGAAAGAGAGAGTGCAAGCATGGGAAGGATGGAGAGAAAGAGGGACAGAAGATCCAAAGCTGGCTCTGTGCTGACAGCAGCAACCCTGAGAGATGGGGTTGAAATCATGAACCCAGAGATGATGACCTGAGCCGAAGTCCAACGCTCAACCAACTGAGCCACCAAGGTGTCTCAAGAAAGTTGAGCTTTAATGGGGTGTTTTGATTGAAACATGGAAAATCTCAGCAAAAACCATGAAGATCTCTGGACAGTCTAAGAACACGATGAGTGAGAAAGGTGGAATGATGAGACACTAAAGAAGAACAGGACAGGGGAAAGGAAGTGAAAAAATAGCTACTTTACAATTTTGCCACAGAAAAATAAGAGGTTATGATTCAAAGATCTCAAAGTTTCCTTTCCGCTCTATAATTCTGAGGGTTATTATGCAAAGAATGAAATGTTTTACATACCAAATCATAATATGCTATATTTTCCTTCCTGGAATCTATACCATCCAACTATTAAAGCAAAAGAGATCCTTTTTCTACCTGAACATTACAGAGTGTAATTTACCAGAACTACTTCGAGAGGACAACCAAAAGGAAATCAAAAGGAGAGATCATAGGGAAGTAAATACCTTTCTAAAAAAGAAATGCATAACACACCCTCCAAGACTTTGATAATCAGTATTTGATAGCTGAACGAAATCAGGGGTCCAAAAGAGCTACAGATTACTGGAATGGTTTAGAATACCTACCCAGGAACACACTAAACAAGAACTCTCATCAGTCAGCGACAGAAAAAGTGAAGAAGGGAGGGAATATTTCCCTACCAGCCTCAAGGTACTACCTTCACCCTGCATAATTGTTCGGTCCTTTGCATCCTTCCATCTGTCACCTAACTACCTTCCTATCACCTCTGCATTATACACCAGTCACGTCGTCTCCACAGTCACCCGTGCGGATCTCCTCCACAAAGTTTCCCTTTCTGCTTGTTGGTCTCACTTGAATCTCTCTGCCCAGGGTTTACAACCGACACCTGCTCAACTCTGGCTTCTTCCACGAAACCCCTAGGACTTCAGGCAGGACAGCGGTTAGCGCCGGTCACCCCATTCTCCAGCAGAGTAAGGAGGTTTGTGGGATCACAATTCCGAGAAGTTTAATGTCTCCACGTCCCCATCCCCAGAGGTCCCCCTTTCTCCCGGGGATCGTCCTCACTCACAGCG
This sequence comes from Herpailurus yagouaroundi, assembly GCF_014898765.1. Taxonomy (NCBI): domain Eukaryota; kingdom Metazoa; phylum Chordata; class Mammalia; order Carnivora; family Felidae; genus Herpailurus; species Herpailurus yagouaroundi. The sequence continues at coordinate 68,249,023 of NW_024412403.1, read as the reverse complement.
TACAGTGTGGAAGGCGCAGCGCGGCTGCTTCTCGAAACTCTCGCCTAACTTGAGAACCCGCTCGCGATGATCGATGCGCGAGGGTCCCGCAGCTCCATTCATCATTATCCCCTGGCTCCGACTTTACCTCCTACCTCCGCCACCTGCGCTCACTGTCATCTGCCACCTCATCCTGAAGCAGCTGCACTTGCTGAGGCCAGGGCAGCCACCAGACTCCGCCCCGCGCCTGACGCGCGCGGCCCCCCAGAAGCCTCTCGCGTGCTGATTGGCTGCGTGGAGAAGGGCGCCCCGCCCCCTAGCTCCGAGGATCCTGGTCCCGCCTCCAGACCCCTTCCCGCGTTGCGACGCAAGCCGCCTGGGAAAGGCCGCGCAGCTGAGGTGCGTGGTGGGAGGTGGGCCCTTCGGAGGAAGAACGCGAAGACAGGGTGAGGTAACCCGCCTGAGGTGGCGACTGGGGAGAGGGAGAGTCCGGGTGCTGGGAGGCCTGGTGGGGTTCTGGGCCAAGTATCCCGGTGCTTAGGAGTTCCTAACGGGAGTATCTGTGCCTTTTCTGTGGAGATGTCTAGTGGAAACTGAGGCCCGGGGAGGGGCGGAAGCGGGGCACAAGTCCTGGTGTTTTGCCCCAAGGCCTGGTAGCGCGGAAGCTGGGTCTAGAATCCGGGGTGAAGGAGCCTGCGACCTCAGACCTTGAACTTGACTGGAGGCGACGCCGTTACCTCGTCAATCAACTCCTGATTTCTGTTCCAGAGGAAGTTCTCGGGAGTATTAGGATCGAGACGGGATGAAGAGGATGGGGGGAAAAAGATTACAAGTTAGAAATCACGGTGTTTAGGATCAGTTGCAACGAGATTGCATCCGGTAGCCTTCTTTTATTTACTTCCTTCACAGTGATCTTTGGAGGCAGTAAACGGCACGACCAGGAAGACGAAATTCCCAAAAGATCAAGGTCAGTTCGTGCTGTGCAACAGGGTAATAGCATTAATAATTGAAAAATACTTGTTTTTTTTTTTTCCTGTCAAAAGTTCATGAGTTTAATGGTAAAGATGAGGGAAGTGTTATATTAGAAGAGAAGCACCCAAGAGAAAGTTTACAGATGGTTGCCATAACGGGTGGTTGTTTTTCAGGGTAAGTATGTAATCAAACTCTACCCCGTTGCTTAACCTATACCGTAGCCAAATTTGTCAATTTATTGTTCTAGGCAAGTAGGTGAATGTGTTTCCCTAAACCTATCTGCTTGTGTAAATTCTTTTATAAAGTGTATTCAGACTGTTTGGTGTGGTAATTAAGTGCTTCAGGTTCTGGAGCCAGAATTTTTGGGTTTGAACCCTAGCTTCATACTTTACAGTGTGACTTCATGCAAACTAAAGTATACTCATCGTTAAAATTAGGGGTGGGGGGAATGATAGTGCTTATTCCTTAGAGTTGTTAAGAGGGTTAAATGAATTAATACATGAATGGATTTAAAACAATTCACAGCACATAAAGGTCTCCAAATGGTTTTCGTTATTGAAGTATAACTCTATTATCTGGCAACATTTTAGAACCATCCTTGGTTTCTGCTTTCTTTTCTAAATCTTGAATTATTCTAGAAAGTAGGAATTTTGTTTACTGGTAAGAAAACTGGTTCAGAGAAGCCCAGTCCTCTGACTCTCTGGTCTGTTTTCTTATCATCTGTGTCATCTATTTGGCACTTAAAATATTTTATATAATTATTTTACATATACGTATATGTGTGTGTGTACTTTTCTTTCCCAACCGACACATGAACAGGGACTCTGTCCTGTATAAAATCTTTGTGATCTATGTATCTAACATAGTGCTCTACACACGTTTGGTGATGATAATGTTTCAGTGATCTTTTATTATGTTAGCAACAGTGCAACAACAGTGCTTTAAGCCTATTTTACATGAAAAAGATTCCAATTAGAAATCTGAGGTTTCCATAATCCTAATAAAGAGAAAAGCAGAGTCAAGAAATTGACTTTCGGAGTGCCCAAAGTTTGTGCATTCATTCATTCTTTCAACATATGTTTATTAAGTACTTACCAGGTATGGGCAAAGACACTAGTCTAGTCTCTGGGAATATGGCAGTGAACCAGAGAGATAAGAAGGCAGCCACCAAGGATGGTATGAGCTTTGCTGTCATGAAACTTACCTTCTAGTGTGAATTTTCACCAAACGTATTAAAATGAACCAGGTTGTACGAGTCCAGGAATAAAGAAAAAACCAAAAAAAACTAACCAAACAGGTTAATGAACTAAATAGAGTTGGAAAATACCCCAAGTGACATTTCACATTGCTTTGTTTAGGTCTACTGATGACATATTACCTCAGGAATTTATAACAGCTGTATGCATTTGTTCTTTTCCACAAATCTATATCCTCATCTAACTTAAAAAATATTGTTATATTTCTGTCTTACACCATTCACAAATAACTTAAATGTGTATTGAATATATAAAGATATAAGTAAATGAAGATCTAACTAAAACAAACCCATAAACGCACCAGAAAAAAAGTTGAGACTATATTTTATTTATTTATTTATTTATTTTTAAATTTTTATTTAATTTATTTTTTTAATTTACATCCAAGTTAGCATATAGTGCAACAGTGATTTCAGGAGTAGATTCCTTAATGCCCCTTACCCATTTAGCCCCTCCCCCCTCCCACAACCCCCCAGTAACCCTCTATTCTCCATATTTAAGAGTCTAAGAGACTGTATTTCAACTCTTAGGGTTAAGGAGGACCCTTCTAAGAATGATACCAAAGTAGAAGTCATAGAGGAAAAGATTGTTATATTCGACTACGTGAAAATTGTGAAACTGTGGTGAAAACACCATAATGAAACTTAAAAAAAAATAAATGACATAAATTGTTTACACCTAGTATAAAAGATAAAGGTTCATATCCATATATGAAAAGCTGAAAGCTTCTACAAAAGAATAATCCAGTAGGAAAATTGTTGAAGGATATGAATAGAAAATATATGAAAGAAGAAACAACCAGTGAACATGAAATGTGCCTAACTTGTCTAATAATCAAAGCAATACAAATTAAAGATGATATCATTTTCCATCTAGTAGATTGGTAGAAATGTATAAGATAGCAGTATGTATCAGTGAGGGCATAGTAAAAAGAACACCGTCATATGTTGTTAGAGGAAGTATAATTTGAAACACATATTTCAAAGAAAAATTTGGTACCATCTAATCAAAATTTAAAAAATTTATATCCTGCCACCCAGCCATCTGACTTCAAGGGAAATTCATCCTGCAAGATACTAGCATGAGTGCGTAAAGATGTGTACACTCATAGTCATTGCAGCATTGCTGGTAATAGCATACTCTGAATGACCTCCAATAGAGGGAATGGTTTAAATATATTTTGATGCACTCTTACAAAGGAAGATAGCATAATGCAACCATTGGAAAGAGTGAGATCACTGTATCCACTCTCTTGGGAAGTAGTATGCCTACTGTGTGACAGGAGTGACACCAGGAGTTTTGCTGGACTTTCTTTGAAATATTTTCAGAAAATTTATATTTTAATGATTTATATTTTACTTAAAACGGATGACATTTCTATGCTTATTTTATGGCCAACTCCTCAATATAAAGGGCAGTTTTGGTGCCAATTTTGAAGAATAATACCTAAAAATAAGTGAGTTAAAAGTATGTCATCTGTGTTTTTTATTATTTTACATGGAAGGGAATATAATGAACATTGTATCTAAAACCACAGACTTTGGAGTCAGACTGATCTGGATTTGAATACGGACTCCACCAGATGCTGGTGGAACCATGATAGGTTCCTTCAAAGTTTATTTTTCATATCTGTAAAGTGAGATGATTACAGCCTCTACCTCATAGTCTTGTGAGAAGTAAGATAATGTGTGCAAAAGCACTTAGTACAGTGCTTAGTTCATAGTAAAATAATATATGTTGGCTTTTATTGTAAGTGAAGATTGTACTTTTTGTTAAATGATACCGTTGAGCTTTGAGTGTGGTAAACAGCAAATTGAATTGGGATGTGTCTTATATTTAATTTTAAGGTAATTGATTTTATGGTGATGAAAAAGAATGAAATCTTGCCATTTGTAACAACTTGGTTGGCACTGGAGGGTATTATGCAAAGCAAAATAAGTCAGAGAAAGATAACACGATTTTACTCATGCATGGAATTTGAGAAACTTAACAAGACCTTAGGGGAAGGGAAGGAACAAGAAGAGAAGAGACAGGGAGGCAAACCCTAAGAGAACAAACTGAGGGTTGATGGGTGGGTGGGCAAAATGGGTGATGGACATTAAGGAGGGCACTTGTTGGGATGAGCACTGAGTGTTGTATGTAAGTATGAATCACAGGATTCTACTCCTGAAGCCAAGACTACACTAATATGAGGATAATAATAATAATAACAAAGATAATTTGATTTACTATGCTATTTATTAATAAGCTTTTGTTATCTTATAATTACGTCCCATTTCTGAGTTGTGTGTTGAGGATCCCCAAGACCAACCCAAGGTTCAGTGATTCACTGGGAGGGCTGACACCTCTTAGGATATAGTCGTATTTGTGGCTGTGATTTACAGTGAAGGGATACAAAGCAAAATCAGCAAAGAGAAAAGGCAAATGGGGCAAAATCCAGAGGAAAACAGGTGCAAATTTCCAAAAGTCTTCTCCCAGTAGGTTCGTATAGGACACACTTAATTCTTCCTGTAATGAACTGTCACATTTTGAAGTGTTGTCTACCAGGGAAGCTCACTAGATACTCAGTGATAAGGGTCTTTATTGGAGGTGGTCTATAGGCATCGTCTACTACCAAGTACCAGAATTCCAAGCTTTTGGAATGAGAGCAGGCATTCTGCATAAATCACATTGTTTTCACAAACACTTTAGGTACAGTGAGCCACTCTTGTTACGGAATGGTGGAAACCCTTCTGAAATCCCAAGTTCACCAGCCAAGGGCCAACTTTGTCTCAAGCTATGTTAGCTCTTTTCTGCACATTCAGTGTCTCTTTTATGATCAAAGAAATTAATTTCTATCCCAGGATTATTGTGCAGATTAGAGAGAGTGAATGTGGAGTATCTAGCACTGTTCCTGACTCCTAGTGCGTGATAAATAATACCTGCTGTAGCTGTCATAGTAAGTTATAGGAGTCTCTAGCTCTTTATAGGTATTCCAATTAGAAACATTAGAATCTCCTGTAAGGAAGAAATTGAAAAATCTATCCTTCACTTCTCAAAGCAAACAAAACAAATTTTATATTGAAACTATTTTTCAAACATTATTTAGGGAGCAAATGTTTTAGGGCTGTTTGACCTTTATCTTTCTGATTCTGTTAAAATATAGGCGATAAGAAATGAAACCAACAGGTACAGACCCAAGGATCTTATCTCTAGCTGCCGAAGTTGCAAACAGTCCTGAGCAGAACGTCCCTATTATACTGTTGAAGTTAAAAGGTAAGAAAATCTTTTTGTGATTGGCTAACACTATTTAAGGAACAAAACAATTCCATCACGGGTATAGTTTTAGCATTTGTTTCTGATTTGTTCAGAAAAATCTTAACATTGTGATAAGAAAGTGCTATGTTTCCTTTTTAAAGTAATTTTAGTTATTATTCAAACTATAAAAATACAAAAGTCTTGGATTTATTGAGCAGAAATAAGTATATCTTCTTTCCTTTTGCCTTAGAAATAATAAACAACACACCTTTAGGAAGCTCAGAGTTGAAGAAAATAAAACAAGATATATATTGTTATGACCTCATTCAGTATTGCCTTTTGGTCCTCAGTCAAGATTGTTCTCGAATCCAGGGTGGTTGGACTACAATTTCCCAGCTTACACAGATATTAAGGTAAAATGAAGCAATGAGTCCTCCTGTTCTTGAGGGATATAGTAGTAGATTCTTATTTTCAACATTTGCTTCTCTTTATTCATCTGCTTAACAAGAATTGGCAACCTTCTGTGGTAGGTTATGGTTGTACTTTTCCTCCTTTATACCATATATTACTCTTTGTAACTGTATTTGTGAATATTTCACTATCTAAAATTTTGCTACCTAAGTCCTGTGAAGATGGTGATCATGTCTTTTGCTCACCACTGAGTCCCAAGTACTAAACAGACTCTTTATTCACTAAGGAATATATGAAGAAATGAAGATTTTTAAGGCACTGGCTCTATACTGGAAAAACTTACAGTAGACATGGGATGACAGTCATGTGACTTTATCATACAAGGCTAAATGAAATAGGTGCTAAGATGAAAGATGTAAGCAAAGTACTATAGGAGAACAGATACAAAAGCTAGTCATTTTATGTTGTATTGATTTAGCTATCTCAATTGTATATTTCATTAGGTAACCAAAATCCTGTCCATAAAATTTAGAAGATCAAAATCTTTTATTTTTAAAGGAGATAATAAAATAAACCAGTTGTTCTCAATGCCTAAGCCACTTTCTAATTAAGTAACTAAACACCTGTATTACTAATTGGAATCTTACCTTTCAAAACTGCTCATTCCTAATTTGTTACTACATAAAGGCTGGATTCAATGTGTATAGTTAGAAAAAACTATTAACAGATACACATATCTTAGTGGAATCCAAGTCTTAAGAAATCCCCACGTATGGGGTGCCTGGGTGGCTCAATCGGTTGAGTGTCCAGCTTCAGCTCAGGTCATGATCTCAGTTTGTGGGTTTGAGCCCCACATCGGGCTCTGTGCTGACAGCTTAGAGCCTGGAGCCTGCTTCGAATTCTGTGTCTCCCTCTCTGTCTGCTCCTCCCCCGCTCATGCTCTGTCTCTCTCCTTCAAAAATAAATAAAAACATTAAAAAAAAAATCCCCATGTTTGTGCATATACAAAAACATAATTTTTTAAATTAATGTCCACAATCAAAGTAGGTACTCTTAAATAATTTTTCGGAACGAAAGTAAAAAGAGAAACTGATACATGTGAATGTTTGTCCATAAATTTTAGGATTGATGTGCAAAAACAAAAGTACATTGAGTGTTAACCAGCTAAATTTTAGCATACTCATATGTAGTCACTATTGCTTATCAGTGTCATCTTCACATGTTGAAAAGCCTCTAACAGCAGTGTTTACTCATTAGAGATCAGTCTTGGGTGGGGGACTCTTGTTAGTATTAGTCTACACCAGTACTTTTTATTATCAAGAGCTTTGAATATACACATTTCATAACTAGGGAGTGACTTTTATGTGAAGTTTCAAGAGGACTCATTTCTCTAAATGACTTTATCTACTTTAACATAAATTGTAAAGTGTCCCTAATAAAGCAAGGTTTTTGTGGTTTACTCTTCTGATATAAGGAATGTGTAGTCAGATATTTTGCAGTTTAAGAAAATAGATCTATTGGAGAGTAGAATTGGTATTAGAGTATTTGATTTCTTCATCTGTCCCTTGTAGACTAATCCTACCCTGGGTATTTTTCAGCTATCAGATGTCTCAAAGGTATCAACACAAATGTTTTTCATGAATTAGACTCCCAAGGTATTGTATTGCTTTTAGAGTGTTTATAGCTCATTCACTGAAAACTTGCCTTGTTTCTCTTTATTGTGAATCAGGTGTATTTTGTTTCCCGAAAAGCTGACAAGTAGGTTTTTAGGACATATGAGTCCTAGCTCTCAGTACAGACAAAGTTCACACCACTGGACTTACTTCTCCAGAAAGTTGTAATGCTAATTTTCCAGCAAAAGTTCTTTATTGGCTTGACAACAAAAGAGATAACTAAAAATTCTCATTAAGGCACAGTGTTGTCTATAGAAGCTCTAGCATTCAACTGAAATTTATAATTAACACAAACAGTCACAGACTTGTGCTCTTATTTTAGTCATTGCTGTGTGGGCTTGGAGCCAGGAGAAGATGCAGAGGAATTTTACAATGAATTGCTTCCATCAGCTGCAGAAAATTTTCTGGTTTTGGGGAGGCGATTGCAAACATGTTTCATCAATGCAGCTAAGGTATATGTGTTTATTCAGGATTTTAATAGCCAAAATTCTTGAGAAGATGTTCCACATTATTTTTCACATGTGCAGTATTTGGCTGAAAGTACAATTAGAATAGTGGACCCAAACATTTTTGAAATTATAACCAAAAAAGCCTCTATGTGTGAAATTTTAAAGTGCTGGCTGAAGTATACCATATGACTTTTTGAAGAATCTGCTTTGCTTCTCAACTTTGAGCAGCACCCATAGACATTTATTTCCATAGCATCTTTCTAAAATACACCTACTTAACAGTAGAGGAAAGTATTGTTCTGTGGCCCAGCACTTTTCTAATAGCTTCTGTGGCACAGAACAATAAAGGTGAACTTTCTGTTTGATCTTTCAGATCTTCTGTAGTCAAAATATTTCAACTCAAACATAGGGCTTACTAAGTCCAGCAAGTATTTCTTAGGTGGATTGTGCTAAATGCTGTATGTACTATTTTTTTTTTTAACCCACAGATTACTTAGAAATATGTTGCTTAATATCCAAATATTTGAGAATTTTCTGTTTTTAAAGTTTTTATTCAAATTCCAGTTAGTTAACATGCAGTGTAATATTAGTTTCAAGTGTACAGTTTAGTGAGTCAACTTTCCATATAACACCTGGTGCTCATCACAAGTGCACTCCTTAATCCCCATCACCTATTTAACCCATCCTCCCACCCACCTCCCCTCTGGTAACCATCAGTTTATTCTCTATAGTTGAGTCTTTCTTGGTTTGCCCCTCTCTTTCCCTCCATGATTGTTTTATTTTTAAATTCCACATATGAGTGAATTTTCTTGATATTTTATTGTTACTAATTTCTACTTTAATTCTGTTGTGGTCAGATAACATACTCTGTATCATTTCAATCCTTTGAAATTTTTTCGAACTTGTTTTATGGCCCTTTTATCTTGGTGAATGTTTCATTACAAGCAGTCCTTGCTTTGCACAGTGCTATCTTGGTTGAAACTCATGAATATCAGAAACATGTAAAGATTTTGATATGGCACAAGTTTCATTTAACATGGTACCATGCAAAAAGTAAGGACTGCCTATATACTTGAATGTGAACTCTGTTTGTTGTGTGGAATGTTCTGTGAATATCAGATCAATTTAGTTATAATACTTAAAGAAGTCGTAAGTGTACACAGCTGAAACTTCTTTATCTTGTAATATTTCTTAGCTATATGTACATTTGGCCTACTGCTATATTAAATTTTGAACAGATTAACAACTTTTGGAAGTTATGAAGAAAAATAACTAGGTCATCATGGGATATTAAATTTCATTTGAGGTGCTTTAAGTATAAAGAATAGACATAGTCTTATACTTAACACCTAGGCTAATAAAGTCGGCAAGATATTTAGATATTTCTTTAGGAAACATAAGACAGCTCTATTTTTAATTTAAAAAACAACAAATTAAAAAATTATGAATGAAATTGAATGAGACATACAATATGGATGAGATAGTAGTTTGAGTATAAGAAGTATTGTTGACAGGGGCACCTTGGTGGTTCAGTTGGTTAAGCATCCAACTTCGGCTCAGGTCATGATCTCGCAGTTTGTGAGTTCGAGCCCCATGTTGGGCTGTGTGCTCTCAGCTCAGAACCTGGATCCAGCTTTGGATTCTGTGTCTCCCTCTCTCTCTGCCCCTCTCCTGCCTATACTGTGTGTGTGTGTCTCTCAAAAATAAGTAAACGTTAAAAAAATTTTGTTTTAAACTATTGTTGACAGAGAATTTAACTTAGTAGTAGAGTATATAGGCTTTCTATGTAATAGGTCACAAATTCTTCCAGCATCTCCATTGGCATTTTGAGGTTGGTAGCAATAAATAAATTTTATATATTTCTAGACTTAATTCAAGTCAGTTAAAGCAGCACAAACTATGGGAATTTGTGTTAGACTTGATTTCTTTTCCTGGCTGTGCAACAAATTAACTATGAGTTCTTGGGCAGATGACTTGATTTCACTGTACCTGTTTTCTCCTTTGTAAAATGATTTCTTTTTTCTTTTAAATTAAAAAAAAATTTTTTTTAACGTTTTATTTATTTTTGAGATCAGGAGAGACAGAGCATGAACAGGGGAGGGTCAGAGAGAGGGAGACACAGAACCTGAAACAGGCTCCAGGCTCTGAGCTGTCAGCACAGAGCCCGACGATGGGGAGGCTCGAACTCACAAACTGTGAGATCATGACCTGAGCTAAAGTCAGACCCTTAACTGACTGAGCCACCCAGGCGTCCCTGTAAAATAATTTCTATCTCATGAATAGTTCAGACCACTAAGACAGCTTTATGTTTTCTTGAGAGTATTTTTATTTAATATTAGGGGCAATAGTAATTACGGTCTTTTCATTTATATAGTCCTTTAAAACTTTTCATAATACTTTCCTATTCTTTATTATGGTATTTGTATAGAAACGAAAACTCCTTCAGTAATACATTAAAGGGGGTAAACTACAGCAAAAGAGGGCCATTTTACCACAGAACAAAATGAAAATAGATAAAAAGGAGATTACAGGGGTGTCTGGGTGGCTCAGTTGGTTAAGCATCCAACTCTTAATTTTGGCTCAGGTCATGTTCCCAGGATGGTGGGATCGAGCCCCATGTCGGACTCTGTGCTGAGTGTGGAGCCTGCTTAAGATTCTCTCTCTCTCTTTCTCAAATAATAAAAAAAAAAAAGATTACAAGAAAACTGAATTTATGAGTTTTATCTACCTAAGTGTTTCCCAATCAAAAAAATATTGGGGGCACCTGGGTGGCTCAGTCAGTTAAGCATCCAACTTTGGCTCATGTCACGGTTCACTGGTGAGTTTGAGATGTGCCTTGGGCTCTGCACTAACAGTGTGAAGCCTGCTTGGATCCTCTGTCTCCCTCTCTCTGCCCCTCCCCTGCTCATGTGCTCACATGTGTGCTCTTTCTAAAAAAATAAATAAACATTAAAAAAAAAGCCAAACTCATTGTCTAAAGAACCAAACACATTAAAAAAAAATTTTTTTTAATTAGCTAACATATAGGTATTAGATCACATGGTGGGACATACACAGAATGATCTGGCCTAAACTGCAAACTGGTTAAAATATACACACGTACACATACATTTACATGTTGCCATAAGAAAAATACCTACCCCAAAATTTTGAAGTGACTTAGGGTAAATTTTGTTAACCAGTCTCAGAAGACATGAATTTATGGGTGGCATTATCTAATGGTTTTTTAAGGAAAAAAGGAAGTCTAAGGACTCTGCACTATTCTTTGAGATTGACAACAATGAAGATTACCACGCTCTTTCTGCTGTGTCTTTTGGTGAAACCGGCAAAGGCACTTTACTGGACTAAGTATTTGTTGACCTAATGCGACATTTCTTTCTTTTTTAGATTTTGGTTTTTTTATTGTTGTTATATTTAAGTTAGCACATGTCTATTTAAGCACCTACCTAGCCCTGTGCTAAAATAATAGGAAGAAAATGCTTTTATTATTATAATAATCATTGCAATCATAATGCCTTTGCTATTGTGATCATTACTTTTGTGCTAGAGTACAAATGTTTAAGACCTGGGTAAAATTAGTGGCCTTTATACAACTTTCCACTGAAGTTACATGGCCAGTAAATGACAGAATTGTGAACAAAATCTGTTTCTTATTTGCTATTATGACATATATTCTAATCTACTAATCACCCTATTTTCCAGAAAGGAAGAATCAGAAAAAATTGTCATTTATTTGTAGAATAAATACTGATTGAACACTTACTAAGTTTGGAACTGTTTTAGACACTGAGTGTCTAATGGAGAGCCAAGTAACTTGGTCTCTGCTCTCATGGAGTTATAGATTAGAAGCTGCAACTGAAATGTGCTAATAATAATGCTTTACATGCTGACATCTACATTTACATATAACAGTGATTTTCAAACCTAACTGCATAATCAAATCAGCCACCTAACTTTGTAAAAATACAGATGTTCAGACTTTGACTTTGGAGATTCAAATTGTTTGGGTTAAAGCCTGTACATGGATATACTATATTTAATTAAAAAAAAAAGCTCCACAGTGATTCTGATGCATAGCCAGTGTTGAGAAATCCTAATATATCAACTTGTAGTTCTTATACAGTTTATATATTGTCTCATTTGACCTCTGGGTAACAACCATTTCTCTAGTAAGTAGAGTAGGTAGGTATCACCAGCCTGTAACACAAGTTTTATAAATTAAGAAACTAAAGGCTACAAGATCATAAATAACTAAGTAAGATCCAGCAACCAGGGTCTCTTGATTCCCCCTGAGAGAAGTTTCTCTTCTTTTTTTTTTTTTAATAAAGCAATTACAGAAAAGTAAATTGGGTTTGTGTGTGTGTTATGTGTATTAAGGGTGAAGAAAAAGATGAATTACTACGCTTTTTCCAAATTGTGACTGATTCTCTCTTCTGGCTTTTGGGAGGCCATGTTCAACTCATCCAAAATGGTAAGAGAAAAGATTTTTAAGGTAACTGATAATCATTGTAAAGTACCTGCTAACAGCTTTTTTTTTTCTAAAAATAAATATCTCATTAACTATATAGATAACCACAGTTAAATGAAACTACGTTGAAATAACCACACACACAAAAAAAATAAAAGCCCATCTGTACATTCCAGTTTTAAATAGTCAGCATTCACAATGTGAATATTAAGGAGAAAATTGCTTAAATATTATTTAAATATAATTTTTTCTTAGCTCTTTCTATTTAGCAAATCAAAGATAAGGATTAATGATATTTTTTAAATTTTTTTTAAAGTTTTATTTTTTAATTTACATCCAAGTTAGTTAGCGTATAGTGCAACAATGATTTCAGGAATAGATTCCTTAATGCCCCTTACTCATTTAGCCCATCCCCCCCCACAACCCCTCCAATAACCCTCTGTTCTCCATATTTAAGAGTCTCTTATGTTTTGTCTACTTCTCTGTTTCTATATTATTTTTGCTTCTCTTCCCTTATGTTCCTCTGTTTTGTATCTTCAAGTCCTCAAATTAGTGAAGTTGTATGCTATTTATCTTTCTCTGACTAATTTTGCTTAGCATAATACCCTCTGGTTCCATCCACATAACTGCAAATGACAAGATTTCATTCTTTTTGATTGCCGCGTAATACTCAGCAGGTATACTTGTGTGTGTATATATATATACACACACCACATCTTCTTTATCCATTCATCCATTGATGGACATCTGGGCTCTTTCCCTACTTTGGCTATTGTTGATAGAACTGCTGTAAACATTGGGGTGCACGTGCCCCTTCAAAACAGCACACCTGTATCCCTTGGATAAATACCTACTAGTGCAATTGCTGGGTCATAGGGTAGTTCTATTTTTAATTTTTTGAGGAACCTCCATACTGTTTTCCAGAGTGGCTGCACAAATTTGCATTCCCACCCGCAGTGCAAAAGAGATCCTCTTTTTCTGCATCCTTGCCAATATCCGTTGTTGCCTGAGTTGTTAATGTTAGCCATTCTGACAGGTGTGAGGTGGTGGTATCTCATTGTGGTTTTGATTTGTATTTCCCTCATGATGAGTGATGTTGAGCATTTTTTCATGTGTCGGTTGGCCATCTGGAAGTCTTCTTTGGATGATAATTTTAACAACTTAGGGAAAAAGTTTTTTCTAAGCTCCAAAGATTGCATCTGTATTTTAGATTTAGTGTGAGAGAAATCCCTATGTACAGAGCATATATGATTTAATTCATAGCCTAACTATTCATGTAGGAGTAAACTTTTATATATTGACATTTTACTGAACTTGATAGTTATTTTATAGGATATTTCTACACTTGAGAAATATAAACATGTGTTTTATGTTTTCTTAAGACTGGGGAACTAATCTTTAATGATAATTGTGGCAACATTCTATCCTTTTGAAAGATTTAATCTAAGATAAATGTAACTATAAGAAAAATATAAGAACACTGACTTTTTTTAGAAGGTGAAAATAGAATTGAATTTTTATTTTTAATTTAATTTTTTTAGAATATTATGCATGCACATAAAGAATCAAATAGTTCTATAAGGATGGTTAAAAACAAACCCTGGCCCTTGTGCCTCACTTCATTTCCCATTTTCCAAAGGCAGCAACTAATTATTGCAACAATTATTGCAACTAATACTTTGGGTGGTTATATCCTTTTGAAACTAAGTAGACCCAGAAACCAGGTCCTCTGAAACCCTGATGAATAGTCTCTCTCCCACTCTCTCTCTCTCTCTCTTTTTTTTTTTTTTTTTTAAATTTTTTTTTTCAACATTTATTTATTTTTGGGACAGAGAGAGACAGAGCATGAACAGGGGAGGGGCAGAGAGAGAGAGGGAGACACAGAATCGGAAACAGGCTCCAGGCTCTGAGCCATCAGCCCAGAGCCCGACGCGGGGCTCGAACTCACGGACTGCGAGATCGTGACCTGGTTGAAGTCGGACGCCTAACCGACTGCGCCACCCAGGCGCCCCCTCTCTTTTTTTTTTAAATACGTAGTTACTTCCTTTTCTTTTAAAGCATTATCTATTAATTTCCCATTATGAAACAAATATTATAAAGTTCTCAATTTAAACAACTGTTTTACCAAAAATATAAAGTACTTAGTTTTACTATACTATAATGGGTGGTAAAAGGCCTAGTAAAATGAGAGATAGCAAGAGAGAGAATACTTGAATAACTTTTAAAATATGCTGTTTTTTTCTTCCAGAAATAGTAATGACAACAAATGTGACTGTTCCTCAGGTTATTCTGTAGATTTAAAATATCAATAAAGTTTGTATTAAAACTAAATTACATGGTTGTGAGATTCATATACAAAAAAATAAATGGGTACAAAATTGGGGTCTCCTATAACCTTTCTCTCTAAAAAGAATTAGCTCTTACAGAAATGGCAGACTAAAAGTCTGAGACAGAAAATATGCAAGGTAAGCCTGAAGTATTTTGTATACCAGATAGAAAGGAAGCAAGCAAAATTTATTGGGATTATAAAAAATAAAACAAGTGAATAAAAGCACACACACACACAAAATTTATTGGGATTCTGTGAAAAGGATTCAGGAGCCAAAATAAGGAGGCTTCTATTAGCCAAAAGTGGGAAATTAGAACAGTAATAAGGATAATAACTACTGAGGATAAAAATATATCAACTATTTAAAAAAATTACCATTAAAGTCTACTAGGGAACCAATTCATTTTGAAAACTGGTAAATTAAGAATCCAGAGTTTCTCTTGCCTTTTCTTATGTCTTGATGAGGAGAAATTTCTCTTTATAAAACTATTCCAATAGGTGAAAAAGGTAAGATAGATATTGCCATTGTACAACTGTTAGTAAGTGAACAGATTTAGGAATTAATCATCCATCACTGTCAAAATTTGAGAAGTACCTCCTAATGGCTCAGCATAACCTCACATATGAAATGTAGATGTCAAAAATTCAAACCTGAATCATTTTGATCCTCTAGCTCCAATGACCCATTTATAGAAGGTCAGAGAAACACTAAATTACACCCCAGGAATGCAGTTAGCAAATCTAGACTATGGGAACCTCCTAAGACAATTGATATAGTTTTGTCAACAAATAAATTGTAAGAAAAAAAAGAATCCATAGTTTAAAAGAAATTTGAAAGATAACCAGTTACTATGTATAATATTTGTAATTGTGGAACTTATTTATATCTTGATTCAAACAAACTTTAAAAATCCACAAAATAATTGGAAATTGGAGCACTGACTGGATATCTGATAAAATTAAATCATTATTCGGGGCTTCTGAGTTGCTCCATCGGTTGGGCGTCCGACTTCGGCTCAGGTCTTGATCAAGATTTCATGGTCAGGTCATGATCTCATGAGCCCCGCTTGGAGCCTGGAGCCTGTTTCAGATTCTGTGTCTCCCTCTCCCCCCCCCCCCCCCGCTCACGCTCTGTCTCTGTCTCAAAATGAATAAACATTAAAAAGAAAAACATTATTCAGTTTAGATATGGTTATGTTTTATTTTTTAATCATATCTTTTGGGAGTATATGTTGAAGTATTTGTGGATAAAATAATTGATATATTGGATTAGCTCAAAATAAAATGGGAGGCTGGAAGTGGATAGGCTAGGTGAAAGATGATTGGTCATAAGTTGATCATTGTTAAAGTTGAATGCATGTAGAATCATGATATTATTCTCTCTACTCTTGTGAAGGTTTGAAGCATTCATTATAAGAAGGTTAATTAAATGGGCACAAGTATTTTTGTTTGGGGGACCAAATAGTTATCTCACACTCAATAAAAACAACTACACTTGAAAAACAGAACAGAGGCTCCAAAAATAAATTATGTAATAATATAAAACAGTGTAAAAATAAAATGGAATGACTAAAATTATTTTAGCATGACTTTTTCCAGTATAGAAAAAAGCTCACACACACACACACACACACACACACACACACACACACACCACACACACACACACACACACACACACACACTGCATATCACGAGTTCAGTGAATTCAGAATTACAAAGAGTTACTAAGGGCAAGGCATAGTCAGTTAAGCATCTGACTTTGGCTCAGGTCATGATCTCACAATTCGTGAGTTCTAGCCCTACTTTGAGTGAGCTGGAGCCCTGCTTTGGGTGAGCACAAGCCCCACTTCAGTTGAGTCCTGCTTCTCTCTCTCTGTCTCCCCCTCACTCACTTACGCCCTCTCTCTCTCTCTCTCTCTCTGAAATTAATTAATTAAAGAGTTACTAATAAAACATCTTTAAGTAGACAAAAAGGAAATAATATACTTATTCCAGTTATAAAAAAGAAGTCTTTTACTGTTGAAGTAATAGAAAATAAGAAGCTATAGAAGTATTTAATAGTGGAATTTTTTTTTGAAGTTGCTAAATGTTAAAAAAATTGATGTTTAATAAAATATTGAAATATTGGACTTTTTAAATGGAAAAACAGTAATTAGTATGTGAAAGAAATCAATATATTCTTTCAGGAGAAAGAAGAGGCAAAGAGTAAAGTTGTTTTGTGGAAGCTAGGATAGTATTCACAGAATTGGCTTGCCTGCACGCCTGATCCCACTTTAATTGTAATTCTGATCAGTTAATGGAGAAGGGAGTAGAAACTGACATTTACTGGGAACCTATTCAGTAGGGTAGGTTGTAGGACATTCAGCAGTAGTCTATGAGAGAGCTATTCTTGTTTTACAGTTGAAGAAATGGGAGTTCTGAGAGGTTAAGCAACTTACAGAAGCATCCAGTGTCAGGTCTTCAAAACTGGCTTCTCAGAACCTAAAAATTATAAACCAATAAAAACAAACGTTGTTTTGTAAATGATAATTTCATTATTATTTAAGACAAAATGTTAGCAAACATGGTATATTATATAACAGTTGTTTTAAGGATGTAAGCCACTGTTTACAGTCACATGTACCATTTCCATTCCTTCATATTCTCTTTTCTTCACAGGAAATTTGATTTCATTCACTGAAGTTTATTGCTAGAAAGATTCGAATTTAGGATATGTTTTGTTTTATTTCTCATTTAATGGGAGATAACAGTAGAGTCTTAGGGTAGTATTTGTGGATGCTTTCTGTTTATAACTTTCATAAAATGGAATCACTTTTTTATGGTTACTGAAACTGCCCATCTTAAAATCTTCTTTATTGTAAAGTATACAAAGGCAGGTATTTTAGTAGAAATGGTCATGCTTGGATTTGATTTTGAAAATAAATGAATCTCAATTGTATCATAGAATCTTTGTTTTAATTTTTTTCTCTTCTTTTAGTACTACAAAGTGATCATTTCTTACACTTACTGCAAACTGACAACCTTCAAATAGGATCTACAGTCATGACTATGCTACAGAACATACTACAAATCAACAGGTGATTTGGTTTTACAAAGTGTTTATTAAAGTATTTATAATTTTTAACTTTTGGTACAGAAGCATTACCAGTTTTATTCCAATTTTGCTGAAATCATCAATTACTTATGACTTGTACATGATACTTCAAGAACTCTGTTACTACCATTGTCTTTCAGAGAAAAAGAATATAAAATACCATAAAAGACTGGAAATTAATTATTGAATTGGTATCTCAGAGCTTAAGAAGTTTGTAGACAAATCTCAGGCTTAGAGAAGAAATATTTATGGTGCTATCTGAACAAAAATATTGAGACCACAATAAAAAAATGCTTAATCATATATTTATTTAGCAAACTGCAAGCTTACCATTATGCCAGGTGCTTTTCTTAGAATGGCATAAAAGAACTGATAGACAGTTTTTCCAGATTAAAATGGAAAAAGAATTATACACAGTTATAATAATTGATTCTTCCAGTTCAGTATGGATTTATTAAATGTCTATAAAGTGTCAACTATGTGTCTGTCATTGGGTTCCCAAAGTTGATTAAGATAAAAAATTTGCTTTCAGATAGCTTACAGTATAGCAGGAGACCAACCCACAGACATGATTATATTTAGCATATTAAGTTACAGTTATAAAGGTGTGCACAAGTGTTAGGCTCCTAACCAAAACCAAGGGGTGATACTTCCTCATATGGTAACACCTGAGGAGAAACTTTAAGAATGAAAAATCAGCTGGAGAGGAAGAAGAGAAAGGCAGAGGTAATAACGTAAGCAAATGCACAAAGAAATAACATGATACGGATGAAAAGTAGGTACAATTCATCATTGCTGGCATCTACAGTTTGGCATGTGGAGGTGACTAACAAGTTCTGCAGACTTAAGTCATGAAGAGCTTATATGTTGTGTTAAGGAAATTTAATCTTATAGGAAATGGGACTATTAACAGATTTTTAAAGTGGATTAAAATAAGTGTATTTCACTTACATTACTCAGGTCACTATGTGGAGGAAGAATTTAAGGGGGACAAAACTCTAGACAAAGAAGGCAATTAGAAGAAGCAACTACAGTAATCCAAGTGAAGTAATAAAATTTTGGCCTTGGGCACTGGTACCAAATAGATTAAAAAAAATATTTTAAAAACTAATGAAAACCATCAAGACTTTACTTCCATTTGTGATTGAAATGGAATAATTGAAATGGATTTACCCTACCACTTGAAGAAAACAAACACCAGGAAAAACATAAAACAACAGTTTTCAGGAAACTGGACTTAAGTCAATGAAAGAAAAGTGAGCCCTAAGAGAAAGGAATTAATAGGGTGAACCTAATAATTACTTTAACTCCTAGTATTGAGAGGGTTTGCAGACTGTGGCACAGGGAGGGGTATCCTAGCCAGGCTGAGTTGAAAAGGTGAGAGTCTGGGGAGAACAAAATAGCTGGAGTTCATAAGACAGAACACCAAAGAAAAGAGCTACATGCAGAGAGAGCCCCAGAAATCAGAGTCTCCTTCAAGTATTTGGTAGAGTACTGATTGGCATATACATGTGAAGAAACTACTCAATGTCTGGGAAAACAATAATCCAAAACAATGAAAAGGAACAGTCTCAGAAGTTCACACAGAGCCAAGAATATTGCTTGACTCCCAACAGCCAGGTGGAAAACCTCATGAGTAACAGAACATTGAGTACTCAGTAAGGTTTCATCTCAGTAGTGGGGGGATAATTAGCACTAGACTGAACACATTCTGGACCTTCCAAACAAAAGCACAACCCAAAAGGATCAAATTATTTACAAGTAACTGCTCTGGTTTTTGAACATATCTTTATCTTAAAAATCTTTATGGTAAGTTATACAAAGTAGGAAGTATGGCAGAAATGGTCATGTTTTGATTTGATTTTAAAGGGATGAGAAAATCCCACCTGTGCTGTCATAGCATCTTTGATTTCTTTTTTTCGTCTCCCTTTTGTAATAATACAAAGTGATAATATCTTACAGTTTCTAGTAAAGATGTTCAGGTAGGATCTACAATCATAAATGTGCTATAGAATATACCACAGATTATAGGTGACTTGGTTTTATAAAATGTTACTGATCTTTTAGTTTTGGTCAGAAGTATTACCAATCTGATACTAATTTCACTAAATCGTTGGTTGCATATGATTTGCATATGGAACCTGAAAATCTCTAAACAGAAGAAAACTCAAAAATATTTTTAGGAATGCACAAATACCTGGCACCCAACAAGATAAAATTCATACAAGTACCTGGCATGCAAACATGGAGGAAAATAGGACCAATAATGAGAAGAATCAATTGATGAAGACTGACATATATGTTAGAATTAATAGACAAGGACATCAGGATAGTTATGGGATAGTTAGGATAGTTAACTATATTCCAAGTTTTAAAAAAGTTTAATAGAGGGGCGCCTGGGTGGCGCAGTCGGTTAAGCGTCCGACTTCGGCCAGGTCACAATCTCGCGGTCCGTGAGTTCGAGCCCCACGTCAGGCTCTGGGCTGATGGCTCGGAGCCTGGAGCCTGTTTCCGATTCTGTGTCTCCCTCTCTCTCTGCCCCTCCCCCGTTCATGCTCTGTCTCTCTCTGTCCCCAAAAAAATAAATAAACGTTGAAAAAAAAAATTAAAAAAAAAATGTTTAAAAAAAAAGTTTAATAGAGACCTATATGATACAAATCCCAGAGTGAACTTCTAGATATGAAAACTACAAACTCAATATGAAAAATACACTAGATAGGATTCATAGCAGATTAACATTGCAGATTAATGAACTTGAAGACATAGCAGTGGAAACCATCCAAAGTGAAACAAAAGGAATAAAGAAAGAAAAACACCTCAGTGAACTGTAGAGCTGATGTAGGCATAATTAGAGTATATAAAGGAAGTAGTAGAGTTAGAAGAAAATATTTGAAGAAACTATGTCTAAAATTTTTCCAAATTCATTGAATACTATAATAATCTTACAAATTTAAAATTCTCCTCAAACTCCAAGGACAGTAAAATATGACACCAAGGTACATTGAGATCAAAGCATTAGAGGGACGCCTGGGTGGCTCAGTCAGTTAAGTTTCCGACTTTGGCTCAGGTCATGATCTTACGGCTTGTGGGTTCATGCCCCACATTGGGCTGTGTGCTGACAGCTCAGAGCCTGGAGCCTGCTTTGGATTCTGTGTCTCCCTCTCTCTCTGCCCCTCCCCTGTTCATGTTCTTGTTCTCTCTCTCTCTCTATCTCTGTCTCTCTTTCTCTCTCTTTCTCTCTCTCTCTGTCAAAAATAAATAAACATTTTTCTTTTTATTAAAGAGAGTGATAAAGAGAAAATCTTAAAGGCAACCAGAGGAAAAAAGATGTTACACACAGGAATGAAGATAAGAATGACAGTAACTTTCTCATCAGAAACAATACGAAGACAGCATCCTTAAAACACTGAAAGAAAACAGCTGTCAAACCTAGAATTTTATATCCAGTGGAAATATGTTTCAAAAACAAAGACAAAATGCTTTTTCAGAAATCACCAGCAGACCCACACACAGTACAAGGAATGTTTAAGGAAGTCCTTCAACCAGAGGAAAGATCTACACCTAGTATTGAAGAATATCAGAAATAGTAATCATAGAAGTAACTGTAAAAGGTTATTTTTCGCATTATAATGATATATGTAATATAATAACATTTGTTTATACAAAAATAAAATGTATTTGAGGGTTTGTAACATGTATTAGTAAAACGTATTACAACAATAACATAAAGGCTGGGAGGAAAGGAATGGAAGTCTGTTATAAACTCTTACACTATAAATAGGTTTCAGGCTATCTGAAAGTTTGCTTTATGCCTCTTTGCTTTTACGAAAGACGTACATTAGTACCTGTTTTTGCTAACCAAAAGAAATTCAAAGACAGTTTTCACTTCTACAAAATGGTAATTGCTTCTTCTCTTTATGCCATTTTAGCTTATAAAAGGTTTTATAAGAACACTCTAGTTTCTGATAGTGGGAGAAACCTGTACATGAAGTAGTATATCAATTAAGGTTGGTAGTATATCACTTGAAGTTAGACTCTGTTGAAGATATATGCTATGAACCCTAATGCAATCAATAAAATAACAAGACCAGGAGTTATAGCTAATAAGCCAAGATAGGCAGTAAAAAATCATAAAGCAATACTTACTCCAAAGTAAGGCATTAAAAAGAAAAAGGCAAGTAAAGGACAACGGAACAAGTACTCACCAAATAACAGATGTAAACCTATACTGTATTAGGTACAAATGGCTAGAAACCCTCAGTTACAAGGAACAGCTTGACAGGTTGGATGAAAAAGTAGGAACCAATACATGCAGTCTTCCAGAAATGTACCTTAAATACAAAAACAGGGGTTCCTGGGTGGCTCAGTTGGTTGAACATTTAAATCTGGCTTCAGATAAGGTCATGATCCCAGCATCGTGGGATTGAGCCCCAGGTCTGGTTCCATGCTGGGTGTGGAGCCTGCTTAAGATTCTCTCTTTCCCTGTCCCCAACTTGTGTGCATGCTCTCTCTCTCTCAAAGAAATAAATAACTGTATTTATATATATATATATATATATATATATATATATATATATATATATATATATATATATATATA
>NW_024412403.1:68183222-68226452 GCF_014898765.1 Herpailurus yagouaroundi | reverse complement strand
ATATATATATATATATATATATATAAATACACACAAATAGGGGCGCCTGGGTGGCGCAGTCGGTTAAGCATCCGACTTCAGCCAGGTCACGATCTCGCGGTCTGTGAGTTCGAGCCCCGCGTCAGGCTCTGGGCTGATGGCTCGGAGCCTGGAGCCTGTTTCTGATTCTGTGTCTCCCTCTCTCTCTGCCCCTCCCCCGTTCGAGCTCTGTCTCTCTCTGTCCCAAAAATAAATAAACGTTGAAAAAAAAATAAATAAAAAAATAAAAACACACAAATAGATTAAAAGTGAAAGGATGAAAAAAGATATACTATGCTATCCCTAGTAAAAAGAAAGCTGGAATACCTATATTAATATCAGAAAAAGTAAGTTTCAGAAAAAAGAATATTCCCAGTGATGGTTATTTCATAATAAAGAATCCGTTCATCAGGAAAACATGTTTATTGACCTAGCAGCAGAGATTCAAGATACAAAGAAAAAATTGATAGATTTGAAAGGTAAAATTGACAAAACTACAGGTAAAGTGGAAGATGTCTAAACCCCTTTCTTGATAATTGGTAGAATAAGTAGGTAAAAATTATAACTACAGAAGATTTGAACAATATCAACCAACTTGATTGAAATTTTTAGAACATTCTACCAAAGAAGACCAGAATGCACATTATTTTCAAATGCAAATGAACATTTACCTAGAGAGGCCATTTGGGGGCCATAAAATAGGTTTCAATAAACGTGAAAGGACTTAAGTCATACAAAGTATGTTCTCTAACTTCAGTGGAATTAAACTAGAAATTAATACCAAGAAGACCTCTGAAAAATCCCCAAATGTGGGGAAAATAATGCATGTCTAAATAACCCAAAGGACCAAGAAAAAAAATTAACTTAGAAGGTATTTTTAAATAAATGGAAATTAAAACACCATATCCCAATTTCTGGGATGAATCTAAATTAAAGTGTACTTAATGGGAAAATTTATACCACTTAATACCAACATAGGTTTCCCCTACTATCTAAAAGTAAAGCATTCATATAAAACGTTTCCTAAGCCAAAATGGTATAAAGCAAAGAAACAATTACTGTTAATTTATGTGGGAAAAAATGTTGTGCATTTAAGACCCCAAAAATAACCTCCCACGTTTTTCTGATAACTTAGGACGTGTCTTGCTAAAGGTTGCACAGAATAAATTGAGGTACAGCAAAGATTCTCACAGACAGTTCAAAGTGATGGCAGCTTGATGCTGAAATACTGAGTGCAGATTCCAGGGAAGGAGCTTCTTGGTGCCACTCTGGCTTTTTGGGATGTGCACTGCCTCTATAACAGCTTGCTGCAAAACATGCTCCAACCCCCCCCCCTTTTTTTTGGTAAAAGCAACCTTCAAGTTTCTTTTAGTTAGCAAAAAACAAGTACTAATGTAGGTATTTCATAGCAGTCATGGGGTATAATGCAAACTTTTGAAATGTTGGGGATACCTGTATTAGAAAAGAAGAAAAGTGTCAGATTATTGCCTTCACCTTCCACTTTAGGAAACTAAGAGGAGGGAATTAAGTTCCAGCAGAAGAAAGAAAATGATAGGGACACGTGGCTGGCTTGGTGGAGTATGCAACTTTTGATCTCAGGGTTGTGAGTTTAAGCCCCATGTTGTATGTAGAGATTACTTAAAAAAATATAATCGTAAAAAAAATGATAAAGATCAAAGCAGAAATCAGTAAAATAGTAACAACAGTGTAGAAGATCAATGAAACCATATGCTGGTTCTTTGAGATGATCAATGAAATTGATAAGTCTGAAACAAGACTGTTCGGGGAAAAAAAAGAATACGACTTACCAATATCAGGAATTAGGAGACAACACAATAAAGTCAATAGACATTAAAAGTACTATAAGGAAATAATGTGAACAACTTTATGCTTATTAAGGTAAAATGGACAAATTCTTTGAAAGACACATACTATTAAAACTTGCTCCAGAAGCAACAACAACAACAAAAAAAGAAGTGATAGATAATCTGAATACCCTATAAGTATGAAGAAATTGATTTTGTGGCTAAAACACTTCCCACAAAGAAAACTGCAGGATTGGACAGCTTTTTCACTGTAATTCTCATAAACATTTAATGAAATAATCCTGAACAAACTCTTCCAGAATATTGAAGAGGAGAAATAGTTTCCAACTCATAATATGGGATCAGAATTACTTGATACCAAACAAAAGACATTATAATATATTGAAACCCAATAATATATTAAAAAGTTAATAAATTTTGAATAAGTTGGATTTACCCCAGGAATTCATGGCTAGAGTAATATTCTAAAGTCAAGCAATATAATTCATCCTATTAACAAAACAAAAAAGGAAAAATATATCATAGTATTAGTAGATACAGAAAAAACATTTGAAAAATCCATTATCCGTTCCTGATTTTTCAAAAAGAATAACAACACGGTACTAGTAGAAGATAGAACTTTGTGAGCCTGATGAAAGTTATCTAGGAAATACTTAATGGTAAAATGCTAAATGCTTTCCCTAAATGATCACGGACAAGATAAGGATCTCCTCTCCAATCACTTCTCTTCAACATTGTATGGGAGTTTCTATCTTTTACAGTCAAGCAAGGAAAGGAAAAGTTATTTGTACAGACAGGAAGAAACAAAGCTCTCTGTATTTGGAAATGACATTGTCATCTATGTAGAAAAATCAATAGACTGTACAAAGAAGCCACTAAAATTAGTGATTGTAGCAAGGGTAGTAGGATGTAAAATCAGTATAAAAATATAAATTGAAGTTTTATATCCTTCAATTAATACTCAGAAATTAAAATTTTAAGATATTGCAACTTAAAATAGCATAGAAATATGAAATGTGTTGGGTTAAATCTGAAAAGAAATGGGAAAGACTTAAAACTTAACACTGCTGAGAGGAATTAAGGAATATGGAAATAAATGGAAAGATACGCTATGTAAATAGATGAGTGGTACAATATTAAGATTCAAATTCTCTCCAAATTTAATTGAATTTAACTTAAAAGACTTTAAATGCAATCCCACTCAAAATCTAATTTTTGTAGAAATTGACAAACTGATTTCTACAATTCATATGAAAACCAAAGAACCTAAAATATAAAATAGCCTAACCAACTTTGAAAATGAACAAAGTTGGAGAGCTAACACTACCCAATTTTAAGGCTTTATAAAGCTAACATAATTAAAACAATGAGGTACTAATGCAAATATATACAAATATATCTATGTATATCTATATCTATGTAAATATATCTATGTAACAGAATAGAATCCAGAAATAGACTTAACACATATATGAACAATTGATTTTCAAAACAGGTGTAAAGGCCATTTAAGGTGAAAAGGATAGTTTTTTAAAGTGTGATGGAACAATTAGCTATTGATATTTAAAGAGAAGAATTTTGATCTATACCTCTTAACCAATACAAAAATTAATTCAAAATGGATAATAGACATAAATGCAAAATATAAACTACAAAAGTTCTTGAAGAAAATAGTAGAAAGCCATTATGACCTTGGTTTGCATAAAATTTCTTAAATTGTTAGATATAACAACAAAAGTAAAATCCATGAAAGAAGAAATTGATTAGTTTAGACTTCATCAAAAATTTTAAAAATCTGCTCTTCAGAAGACACTATTTAAGAAAATGAAAAAGACAAAACAGACTGGCAAAAAATATTTGAAAAGCATGTATCTTAAGTATTTGTATCTGGAATATATACAAACTCTCAAAATTTAAAAAAGGCCCAGTTTGAAAAATGAGCAAAATGGTGCAGGCACTCTGGAAAACAGGATGGAGATTCCTAAAAAATTTAAAAATAGAATTACCCTACGACCCAGCAATTGCATTACTAGGTATTTATCCAAGGGGGTACAGGTATGCTGTTTTGAAGGGACACGTGCACCCCAATGTTTATAGCAGCACTATCAACAATAGCCAAACTATGGAAAGAGCCCAAATGTCCATTGATGGATGGATGGATGGATAAAGAAGATGTGTTGTGTATACACACACACACACACACACACACACACACACACACACACACACAATGGAGTATTACTTGGCAATCAAAAAGAATGAAATCTTGTCATTTGCAGCTATGTGGATGGAACTAGAGGGTATTATGCTAAGCGAAATTAGTCAGAGACAGACAAATATGACTTCACTCATACGAGGACTTTAAGACACAGAACAGATGAACATAAGGGAAGGGAAGCAAAAATAATATAAAAACAGGGAGGGGGACAAAAACATAAGACACTCTTCAAAATAGAGAACAAACAGATAACATGGGTGGCAAATAAGCACATGAAAAGATGTTCAGCAACACTAGTCATTAGAGAGATACGACTCTACACTTGTTAAATGACTAAAATTTAAAACACTTACTGATTCAAATGTTGACAAAAATATGGAGGAATCAACCCTGCTAGCGGGAGTAATATAATAGTACAGTTACTTTAGAAAATAGTTTGTCATTTTCTTAATAAGCATGTACCTACCATATTTTCCATCCATTCCACTACTAGGTATTTGCCTGAGAAAAATGAAAGCATATGTCCATACAAAGACTTGTACACAAGTGTTAATAGCAGTTTTATCTGTAATAGCCAATGACTAGAAACAATGCAAATGTCCATTACAGGTGAATTAACTATAGGTATATCCATACAAGAGACTACTACTCAGCAAAAAAAGAGAATGAACTATTCATACATGAGATAATACAGATGAATATTAAAATAATTGTGCTGAGTGAAAGAAGCTGGGCCAAAAAAAGACATACTGTATGATTCCATTTGTATAAAATTCTAGAAAACATAAACTAATTTTAGTGACAGAAAGTTGATTAGTGGTTGTCAAGGGATAGGCTAACAGGGAGATGAAGGAGTTGGGGTATGACAATGAAACACAAGGAAACTTTGTGGCACAATGGGTATGTTCCCTATCATTATATTGGTGGCGAATGTGTCAAAAAAATTTTATTCAACTTATTTATTAATGAAGGAACCAGTAAGATGTTTATAGGTTCAAAGGAGAATTTGAGGAAGGGAGATTTATTTTATTTTATTTTATTTTTTTAATTTATATCCAAGTTAGTGTATAGTGCAACAATGATTTCAGGAGTAGATTCCTTAATGCCCCTTACCCATTTAGCCCATCCCCCCTCCTACAACCCCTCCAGCAACCCTCTGTTCTCCATATTTAATAAGAGTCTCTTCTATTTTGTCCCCCTCCCTGTTTTTGTATTATTTTTGCTTCCCTTCCCATATGTTCATCTGTTCTGTGTCTTAAAGTCCTCATATGAGTGAAGTCATAATATTTGTCTTTCTCTAATTTCGCTTAGCATAATACCCTCTAGTTCCATCCACATAGCTGCAAATGACAAGATTTCATTCTTTTTGATTGCCAAGTAATACTCCATTGTGTGTGTGTGTGTGTGTGTGTGTGTGTGTGTGTGTGTGTGTGTATACACACCACATCTTCTTTATCCATCCATCCATCCATCAATGGACATTTGGGCTCTTTCCATAGTTTGGCTATTGTTGATAGTGCTGCTATAAACATTGGGGTGCACGTGTCCCTTCAAAACAGCATACCTGTACCCCTTGGATAAATACCTAGTAATTCAATTGCTTGGTCGTAGGGTAGTTCTATTTTTAATTTTTTGAGGAATCTTGAGGAAGGGAGATTTAAAGAGGGGTTTGTCAAAGGAATGTAGAAATGAATTTGCTAATAGCTAAAAAACCTAATTGATGTCTTATAAAACAGTAGATAGTAACCATTACAGTTACTTTTTCTACTGGACAAATCCATTTGTATTGTTGATTAAGAATCTGTTTGCATTGCTCTCAGATAAGAATCACTGTTACTCGTTTTTTGTAAGGTTAGCTTATCAAGGTTAGCTTACAGAATTGCAAAATATCCTAATCAATAGTAAACACATAGTCAAGCAAAGGTACACACCCCTAGAAAATCACATACTCCGTAGGGGCAGGTGAGTGAAAGATACCCAGTTATTTCTTTTGGCTGTTTCCAAGTTTCAGATAAGTTTTCATCACGTAAGTAGTACAAGAAGATAATTGTTCATGTAATGAAGGAAATACCTAAGGAAAGATAAATTCCTCCTATATTAAGTCCATGATAATTGAATTCCTATAGGATTTTTCTCACATCGTTAAGCAATGAACCATGTACTGTCTTGTGATTTTCCTCTTATTGTTGCTTGTAAGTTTTTAAATCATCTATGTAATATTTTGCGCGTTTATCTTTCCTCTGCAATTTGATTATAGGTTTTTCAGAGAGGGCATTCAGCTGCTTTGTATTCCCTGTTTTACCGAGCATGGTGCCTTGCACACAGTAGGAATTCAATAAATAATAATTGATTTAATGTGATACATTTGTGGAACTAAGCTCTATGTTTAAAAACTGGGTTATTTTCTTGCATTTGGCCACAGTTAGGCATAAAGTTGCTAAAACTTATGTTTAATTTTTATGATACCTATACATCCATTAGTAATGGTACATTCTTTATCTTTTTATTTTGTTCTATTAGGGGTGATTTACTCCGGATAGAAGGAAAAACACTACATTCAATTTTAGATGAAGTTGTTTTCAAGCTTTTATCAACTTCTAGCTCTGTGATAAGAAGTACTGCTGCAAAGCTTCTACTGCTGATGACTGAAACCCATCAGGAAATTTTGATTTTACTGAGACTAAGTGCCTGCTACAAAGGTAGTGCATATATTCTTTATTTTCTTGAGATTCTCAAAAAGAAATTTTTATTGATGGTTTACAAAATTTCTGTATTTTTTAAGGTTTTATTTAAATTCCAGTTGTTATGCAGTGTAATATTAATTTCATGTGTACAATTTAGTGGTTAAATAGTGTTGGGGATTAAGAAGTATGCTTGTGATGAGCATTGAGTGTTGTATGGAAGTGTTGAATCACTAAAATTCTTGTACTTTAAAAAACTCAATAACTGGTGTGTGTAGATAAAACCCTATTACAACAGATACCAATTCAGGAAAAAGTCTTTATGTAATCAAGCTGTCTTTGTGTCTCAACAGATGGCTTATGGTGCTTTGTTGATGAGGTTACAATGGATACTTCTCTGACAAAAAAAAGTTGTGTATTGAATATACTATGTAGTATAGTAAAATAATGACCAAAAAGACTGGTGACCTTAATAAGATTAACTTTACTGGAGAAAATAGAGCTATGCTTGAGAGATTGACAGCCCTTTTGATCTTTACATCAATTTATAATACTCTTCAGTATTCACTGAATACTTTTCACTGCTTTTTCTCAAAGCAAACAAAAAGTCTTCCTCACATCCAAAATTATATATGAATAAAAAGTCAGAAATTTGGAGGAGGAAAGGCTCAGCACAACGCCACTTCCATATAATAGCTTTCATTTAATTGAAAATTTACTATGTCAGTTATAGTTCTGTATACCTTATTCTACATTAAAATATTTAAAAACCCTGTGAGATATCCTCATTTAAAAAATTTTTTTAAATGTTTATTTATTTTTGAGAGAGAGAGAGACAGATCATGAGCAAGGGAGGGGCAGAGAGAGAGGGAGACACAGAATCTGAAGCAGGCTCCAGGCTCCGAGCTGTCAGCACGGAGCCCGACGTGGAGCTCGAACTCACGAACTGTGAGATCATGACCTGAGCCGAAGTCAGACACTCAATCGACTGAGCCACCCAGGCACCCCAAGAGATATCCTCATTTTATAGCAATGGAAGCAGAGCCATGAAAAAATTAGGTAATTTATCCAGAATCCCACAGATGATGGTGTTATTGGTTTTGTTTTTAATTGCCAAGCAAAGTTCTGTTAGGTTTGTTTTATTTCTTTGCAACCCGGGGCCATGAATTCATTACACTATATTTTCTTATTCAGCATGGTCAGGAAATAGGTTTCTAGTTCTGAATGTACTCACTAATACAGGGCCATATTATATGGAAATTTTTAAAGATTACAACATTAAATTATGCTTTTAATATCCAGACTGTTACAGTGGCCTTCTAATCATGCTTGATGATTTGGAAAGCACTATTTAGTAGCTTACCTTCCATCAGTCATTACTGTGAACATTGTAATTATTTTGTTATAGGAATAAAGATGGAAAGAAAGTGCCAGTAATAGTATTCTCCAGTTGATATTGTGCCAAATAGTCATTTTTAAATTTTGTAATTTGATTTATTCTATAGAAATGTGAATGTCTAATAGAGTTCATTATAAAGGAATTTCACCTTAACAATTCATCTCCCTTTATTTTCTCAATAGTAGAACTTACTCAGTTTCCTCAAGATATTTTACAATTATTAAACAGAGAGGGAGGCAAACCATAAGAGACTCTTAAATACAGAAAACAAACTGAGGGTAGATGGGAGTGGAGAAAATGGGTGAAGGGCATTAAGGAGGGCAATAGTTGAGATGAGCATTGAGTGAGCATGTTAAGTGATCAATCACTGGATTCTACTCCTGAAGCCAAGACTACACTGTATGTTAACTAATTGGAGAATAAATAAAATTAAAAAAAAAATTAGAAAAAAGCTATTTTACAATTATTAATACCGCTGAGAGCTTGAGTTTTGAAGAGAGTATAAAGACATGGTCAGATCTGTATAGTGGCCTCCCCAATTATATACACCAAGGGCATTTTACTTTATTTACAGTGAATACTACAATACATCATTTCAACATGCTTACAAATAGTACTTACTTTATAGCTTATACTACTTCTGTGTTTTATTTTGGAATGAAAATGCAGTATTTATAGCACTTCTATAATAATTGCTCAGTAACCTATTGATTTGCCCCAAATTACATACAATACTGTATATTTTTATTTAATAAATAGCTTTATTTAAGAATGACTAGTAACCTGTTTAAATGCTTCCACAGTATAGTCATTTACTCAGTATGCTATTTATTTTTAAAAGTGTTTCAGCTTAAGGTATTTATGTTGAAACAGGTAAAAAATTCTGTATCTCTCCTCTTTGATTTACCACAATGATTCCACTTAAGATACTGAGGAGACAGCCTTTGCATCAGATATTACAAGTGATCATATAAAATCTCTTAGGACAGAGAAATATCCTAAAGACTTCAATCTAGAAGTCTTTGAGAAAAGGAAAAAAAAATCATGTAATTAATCTTACTGTTGTATTCATTTCTTTCTAAACCAGACTTTTTAACCTCAAATTAATCCTGATTAGATAGCAAATCATATTTTATTTTATATGTACCTTTGTTATTCCATTTCAGGACTCAGAAGTCTACGGAATAAGCAGAAGCCTGGGACAGAGTTTAGTCAAGAACTTGGACAGCTCATTGCCCTTTTAACCCCAAAGGTCTATCAGGAAGTAGAAGAACAGGTAATAAATTCTAAAAAAATAACTTGTGTATTTGCTAACATGTCAGTAAACATTTTAGTTTCAAAATACTGGAGAGTGGTAGCTTCTTGAATTTTTTATTTGCTGTCTCTCCCCCATTCTTTACTTATCTCCTCAAATATTCAGAGCAGCTGTAGTTTGATAGGGTAAGAGGTTTCTGTGGACCCGATTTTTAACCTTAGAGCCTTTTTTCTTTTTTAGCCTGTTCAAAGAGTTATTCATACCCTTGAATGCTTGAATAAATGAGGTCAGGCATAAGAAGTCAAGCAGAGGGGAAAGCATTTAAAATCAGAACTATGAAATCTTTATAAAAAGAGTAGAAGTGAGATTAATTAAGGAGAATCCAGAGATAATCAGACTGTATCTTGAACACATTCTAGATACTGCCTGAGAACCTAGTGTATGTACCTCTTTTGGCAGGTCGGGTTTAATATTCTTAGACCTTACCTGTCCTTGTCCTATGAAATTGCCTCCTCCCCAGTTTATTAGAGGTAGAGATTAATACTTGCCCAGGCCTGATATTTTGAGAGGTAAACTTCTAAACAAGATTTTCCTAGAAATGTCTCTATATTAATTCTGGCCTTTAATTTCAGAAACTACATCAAGCAGCTTGCTTGATTCAAGCTTATTGGAAGGGTTTCCAAACTAGAAAGAGGTTAAAGAAGCTTCCATCTGCTGTGATTACTTTGCAGAGGAGTTTCAGGTAAAAAGTTCTGGTGAGGCATGATGATCTCAGAGGATAGATATATCTTTTTACACTATAGCTGAGTGAAAACTTAAGGTGTTTTTTCCCCTCAATTTTTCTAGTATGTTTCTTTTACTCTTTTTTTTTAATTAAAGGATAGTTCACATACAATATTACATAAGTGTCAATTATACAAAGTGATTCGACATTTATATACATTGTAAAATGATATCATGATAAGTCTAGTTATCAACTGTCATCACACAAATGTATTACAATATTATTGACTATATTCCCTATGCTATACTTTACATCCTTTTGACTTATTTATTTAATAACTGGAAGCTTATGCCTCTTTTCATTTATTTTGTCCATCCCCCTGCCTGTCTCCCCTCTCTGGCAACAACCAATTTATATCTGTTTTTATAGATCTGTTTGTTTTATTTACTTTGTTTTTTAGATGCTACATATAACTGTAGAATCATATGGAATTTTATTTTCTCTGACTTAATTTCACTTAGCATAATTCCCTCTAGAACCATCGATGTTATCACAAATGGTAAGATTCCATTCGTTTTTATGGCTGAGTAATATTCCATTGTATTTATTTTATATACCACATCTTCTTTATCTGTCTAATTCATGGACACTTATGTTGCTTCCATATCTTGGCTATTGTAAATAATGCTGGAGTGAAGATGGGGTGCATATCTTTTTGAATTCATATTTTCATTTTCTTTGGATAAATACACATAAATATATTTGCTGGATTATGAGGTATTTGTATTTTTAATTTTTTTAGGAGCTTCCATACTGTTTTCTATAGTGGCTACACCAATATACATTTTGACCCCCATGCACTAGGTTTCCCTTTTCTTTCATATCCTTGCCAATACTTGTTATTTCTTGTCTTTTTACACTAGCCACTCTGACAAGTGTAAGGTAATACCTCAGTGTGGTTTTGATTTGCATTTCCCTGATGATTAGTGATGTTGAGTATTTTTCCATGTGTCTTTTGGCCATCTGTATGTGTTCCTTGGAAAAATGTGTATTCAGGGTCTCTACCCATTTTTTAACTGAATTTTTTAGGGGTGATTTTTGGTTTTGAGTTGCATGAGTTCTTTATATATTTTGGATATTAACCCCTTATCAGATATATCATTTGCAGATAATCTTCCCCATTGCTTTTTGTTTTGTTGGTATTATATCACTGTATAAAAGCTTTTTAGTTTGACATAGTCACAATAGTTTATTTTTCCTTTTGTTTTCTGAGGAGACAGATCCAAAAAAAAAATTGCCAACACTGATGTCCAAGAGTTTATTGCCAGTGTTTTGTTTTAGGAGTTTTATGGTTTCATGTCTTACATTTAGGTCTTTAATACATTTAGAGTATTTTTATATAAGAAAGTGGTTTAGTTTCATTCATTTGCATGTAGTTGTCCAATTTTCCCAGCCACCATTTGTTGAAGAGACTATCATTGTATATTCTTGCCTCCTTTGTCACAGATAACTGACCATAGGAGTTTGGGTTTATTTCTGAACTCTCTATTCTTTTTCACTGGTCTACATGTTTTTGTGCCAGCACCATACTGTTTTAAATACTAGGGCTTTTTACTATAATTTGAAATCTGGGAACGTGATACCTCCAGCTTTGTTGTTCTTTTTCAAGATTACTTTGGCTATCCAGGGTCTTTTGTTGTTCCATACAACTTTTAGGATTCATTTGTACTAGTTCTGTGAAAAATGCCAATGTAGATAGAGACTGCATTGAATCTGTAGATTACTTTGAGTAGTATGGACATTTTAATATTAATTCTTCTAATCCATGAGCACAGTATATCTTTCCACTTGTGCCATCATCAGTTTCTTTCATCAGTGTCTTATAGTTTTCAGAATACAGGTCTTTCACCTCCTTGGTTAAATTTATTACTAGATATTTTATTATTTTGATACAATTGTAAATGGGATTGTTTTCTTAATTTCTCTTTCTGCTACTTCATTATTAGCATATGGAAATATAACAGATGTCTGTCAATTAATTTTTTAACCTACAAATTTAATGAATTAATTTATTCTAATAGTTTTTTGGTGGAATCATTAGGATTTTCTATATATAGTATTACATCATTTGGAAACAGTGATGGTTTTCTTCTTACTTCCCAGTTTGGATGCCTTGTATCTCTTTTTCTTATCTGATTGCTATGACTAGGACTTCAAGAACTATGATCAATAAAAGTGGCAAGGGTGAAATCCATGTCTTGTTCCTGATCTTAGAGGAGAAGCTCTGTTTTTCACCATTGAATATGATGTTAGCTATGGGTTTGTCATATATATCCTGTATTATTTTGAGGTATCTTCCCTCTAAACATACTTCATTGGGAGTTTTTACCATAAATGGCTTATTGGATTTGTCAGATGCTTTATCTACAAGTGTTGAGATTATCATATGATTTTTTTCCTTTGTTAATATGGTATATCATATGGATTGATTTGTGGATATTGAACCATCCTTGCATCCCTGGAATAAATCCCACTTGATCATGATTTATGATCCTTTTAATGCATCATTGAATGCCATTTGCTAATATTTTATTGAGGAATTTTGCATCTATCTATGTTTATCAGGGTTATTGGCCTATAATTTTCTTTTTTTCCTTTTCTTTTTAGTGTCTTTGTCTAGTTTTGGTATCAAGGTAATGCTGGCCTTGTAGAATGAATTTTGAAGTGTTCCTTTCTCTTAAATTTTTTGGAGTAGTTTGAGAAGAGTAGATACTAACTCTAAATGTTTGGTAGAATTCACCTGGGAAGCCACTGATCCTGGACTTGTGTTTGTTGGAAGCTTTGTTGATAATTGATTTGATATCATTACTAGTAATTGGTCTGTTAAGATTTTGCTTCTTCCTGATTCACTCTTGTAAGATTGTATATTTCATTTTTTGTGGGTTCTATGTTGTCTAATTTGTTGGCATGTAATTTTCCAAGTAGTTTCTTATAATCCTTTGTACTTCTATGGTGTTAGTTGTAACCTCTCTTTCATCTGATTTTATTTATTTGGGCCCTCTCTTTTTTTCTTGATGAATTTGGCTAAAGGTTTATTTTGCTTATATTTTTGAAGAATCAGTTCTTAGTTTCATTGATCTTTTTTTTTTAATTTAATTTATTTCTGCTCTGGTCTTCATTATTTTTTTCTTCTATTAGCTGTGGGATTTTTCTTTTTCTAGTTGTTTTAGGTTTAAGATTAGGTTTTAGATTTTTTTTTTTTTTTTAGGTAGGCCTGTATTGCTATAAACTTTCCTCTTGGAACTACTTTTGCTGAATCCTATAGATTTTGGAATGTTATGTTTCCATTTTTATTTGTCTCAATGTAATGTTTTATTTCCTCTTTTATTTCTTTGTTGACCCATTGTTTATTTAATAGCATGTTGTTTAGCCTCCACGTGTTTGTGTTTGTTCCAGTTTTTTTTTCTTGTAATTGATTTCTAGTTTTATACCATTGTGGTTGGAAGAGATACTTAATATGATTTCAGTCTTAAATTTGTTGAGACTTATTTTGTTGTTTAACCTGTGATTTATCCTCAAGAATGTTCCATGTGCACTTAAAAAGAATGTGTAGTTTGCTGGTTTTGGATGGAATGTTCTGTGTATATAAATCCTTCTGGTCTAAAGTGTCGTTTAAGACCACTTTTTCCTTATTGATTTTCTGTCTCGATGATCTATTCAGTGACATAAATGGGTTATTAAAGTCTCTGCTATTATGTATTACTGTCAGTTTCTCCTTTTACATTTGTTAATAATTTGCTTTAAATATTTAGGTGTGTCTATATTAGGTGCATATATTTATATATGTAATATATTAGGTGAAAAAATATATACGTTTACAACTGTTAAATCCTCCTGTATTGATTTCTTCATCATTATGTAATGCCCTTATTTGTCTCATGGTCTTTGTTATAAAGTCTATTTTGTCTGATATATGTATTGCTACTTCAGCTTTCTTTTCACTTCATTTGCATGAAATATCTTCTTTCCATCCCTTTATTTTCAGCCTGTATGTGTTTTTAGGTCTGAAATGAGTCTCGTAGGCAGCATGTAGATGGGTCTTCTTTTTTATCCATTTAATCATGCTGTGTCTTTTGATTGGACATTAGTCCATTTACATTTATTTTTATTTTTTTTTATTTTTTTTTATTTTTTTTCAATGTTTATTTATTTTTGGGACAGAGAGAGACAGAGCATGAACGGGGGAGGGGCAGAGAGAGAGGGAGACACAGAATCGGAAACAGGCTCCAGGCTCTGAGCCATCAGCCCAGAGCCCGACGCGGGGCTCGAACTCACGGACCGCGAGATCGTGACCTGGCTGAAGTCGGACGCTTAACCGACTGCGCCACCCAGGCGCCCCTCCATTTACATTTAAAGTAATTATAACAGGTGTGTACTTATTGCCATTTTGTTCATTTTGTTCATTGTTTTTGTGGTTGTTTTTTTTCTTCTCTTGTTTTCTTTTCTGTGATTTGATGACTTTTAGTGGTATGCTTGGCTGTCTTTATTTTTTGTGTAGCTGTTATAGATTTTGGGTTTGTGGTTACCATGAGGTTCATATATAATGCTCAAAATTATGGCAGTCTATATTAAGTTAATGGTCACTTAAGTTTGAACACATTCTAAAACACTCTCCCACCACCATGTTTTTGACATCATATTTTACTCTTTATTTTAGTGTCTCTTAACTAATTATTGTAGATACACTTGACTATTACTTTTGTCTTTTAGCTTTCATACTAGCTTTATAAGTGGTTCGTCTACTGTCTTTACTATATGTTTGCTTTTACTAGTGAGATTTTTTTCTTTTCATAAATTTCTTCTAGTTATGGCCTTTAACTGCTTAAAGAAGTCCCTTTTAATATTTCTCGTAAGGCTGGTTTTTGTGGTGATGAGCTCCTTTAACTTGTGTTTGTCTGGGGAACTCTATAGCTCCTTCTATTTTGAATAATATTGCTGGGTACTCTTGGTTGTAGGTTTTTCCTTTCAGAACTTTGAATATATCATTCAACTCCCCTCTGGCCTGCAAAGTTGCTGCTAAATATCAGCCTTGTGGACATTCCCTTATTACATAACTAGTTTCTTATCTCTTGATGATTTTAAGATTCTCTCCTAAATTTTTGACATGTTAATTATTGTGTTTCTTGGTATTAACTCTTTTGGGTTAATCTTGTTGGGAGTTTCTGTGCTTCTTGAACATGGATGTATGTTTCCTTCCCCAGGTTAGGGAGTTTTCAGCTACTATTTCTTCAAATAAGTTTCGTACCCCTTTCTCTTACTCTTCTTCCAAGACCCCTAATATGCAAATGTTAGTACATTTGATGTTGTCCCAGAAGTCTTTTAAACTATTCTAATTTTTTCAAGTTCTTCAGTCTTTTTGCTGGTTTCTACTACATGGTCTTCCAGATTGCTCTTTGGTTTTTCTGCATTGTCTAATCTGCTGTTGATTTCCTTCTAACTTATTTTTCGTTTCATTTATTTCATTCTTTAGCTCTGATTAGTTCTTTTTTATATTTTCTATCTCTTTGTTGAAATTCTCACTGTGTTCATCCATTCTTCTCCCAAGTTTGATGAGCATCTTTATGATAATTACTTTGAACTCTTTATATGGTAGATCACACTTTTTGTGTAGTTCTTCTTCTGAAGTTTTGTCTTGTTTTTTCATTTGTACCATATTCCTCTGTCTCTTCATTTTGCCTGACTTTCTGTGTTTGTTTCTATGTATTAGGTAGATCAATTGTTGGTCTTCAAAGAGTAGCCTTATGTAGAAGGTGTCCTGG
Organism: Herpailurus yagouaroundi; assembly: GCF_014898765.1. Taxonomy (NCBI): domain Eukaryota; kingdom Metazoa; phylum Chordata; class Mammalia; order Carnivora; family Felidae; genus Herpailurus; species Herpailurus yagouaroundi. Next base: position 68,210,512 of record NW_024412403.1, on the reverse strand, counting down.
AGGGGCCAGAAGCACAGTCCTCTCCAGGTCAACAAAACTAAGTGCAACAGGGGTGTCCCCTGTATTGACTTCATGCACTTTCCTTTTGATTGGGCTGCAACTGTTGTGGGCACACTGGTGGGTCGGGCTGTCTACAGCTCCCCCTACCAGCCAGTTTGGGTGGGCTCCAGTCCAGGCCATTGCTTTCCACTGGATGCAGTGAGGCAGAACATGCTTTTATGAGGTGCTAGTCGCAGCCAATGCCACCTGCCAGTTGGTGTGGTGAGTCCACAGGGCAACGCTGGGGAGTGGTATGTGATGCTAACAGAGTAGATGGGAGAGTATCAGAAATGGAACCCACCAGTACTTCCATTCCCAGAGAAAGTTCTTACAGATCCCTGGTCCTCCAGCACATACCCTAAAATCAGTCAGGAAATCACTCAGCTTTCCTTTACATATAGCTGAGGCAGTTTTCAAACTGCTGCCTCTGTGCTGGGTCTCAGAGCAAGTAAGTTTGTGCATAGACCTTTAAGAATACAGTCTTTGTTTCCTATAGCCTCTCTGCTGTCCCAGAATTATGCTCCACTGATTTTCAAAGCCAGAAATTTATGGGCACTTCTCTGGATGAACATCTCCAGGGCAAGGTAGCCTGATGTCGGGTTTGAAACCCTTGCTGCATAGGGAAGACCTCTATACCTGTGCCATCTCTCCCCCTGTGGGTCACTGCACCAGATCTCATCTCTGTCTCTCCTACTTTTCTCCATGTGCTTTGTCTTTATATCTTTATCTGTGGAATAGCTAATCTTTAGGTTGTTCTCAGAGAGTTGCTCTGTATTTAGTTGTAGCCTTATTTTCTGGGGAAGGAGATGAACTCAGGATACTCCTGCTCCACCAACTTGCTCCTCCAGCTGTTTCTTTTACTATTGCTTTCATTCTTGTTCTGAAAACACATTTCTGAGTACCAGCACTCCAGTAACTAGATGTACTTTCAAAGCAAAGGACATAATGAAAGACAAAAATCTGATGGACCAAATATATAGTCTTACTCACTTGATAAGACACTTTTTGTGGGCCAAGCCTACAGAGAGAGGCAGTGATAGTCAATTATTTTATTTAACCCTTGAAGTAAAAAAGTGCCTTAATTGTTCATATGTAATTATGGTAAAAACATGTATGAGTTCATAATGGTTTTAGTATGTTCACTTGAGTTTTATCAGTAAATATGGCACAGATAGGTATTGTCATTTAGATATGACACAGTTTGTCATTCATCCTTGTTTCAAGTGGACCAAAAGTGAAAATACTGACAGCATATTATTTATGACTGACCCATCCAGATTCTTAGAGCCAATGGAAAGAATAACACACACACACACACACACACACACACACACACACACGCACACACACACACGTAAATGACTTAGCTCCTAGTCATTTGTGATGAAATAGAGCTATCTCAAAGGTGATTTTCATGTAGCCTTAGACTTAAAGCTAAATTTTCATTTACTAAAGTGAAACTTGCATATTCCAGAAGTCAGTTTTTTAAGAGAACTAAAACTAGTCTTTTAATAACTACAGCTGCATTTCTCAGTTACAAGTTTTTTTTTAAATAGTGAGCTAAAATTTAGATTTAAATCATTGATGAAAATTTCCTTTAGAGAAGAGTTAAAGATAGATTATTAATATTGGGCATGAGTTTTTTTTTTTTTAACATGAATTTTTTAAACATGTTTCAATTGCCTAATATATGCCAGAGGCCATGCTAGGTATTGGAAGAGTTAAACAGACTTGATTTTGTATTCCACCTCAGCAATTTATGGGCTAAAAGACCCTGGACAAGTTGCCCAACCTCTTTCATCCTCAAATTCTCCATCTATATAATGGCGATAATTGTGTACCTCCCAAGATTAAAATAATATAAAGGGTGCTTGTTTTTTTTTTAGCATATTACCTGGAACTTAAAAAAATGATAGCGGGGAACTACATATGGCACATTTTTTGCCATTGAAGATTTACAAATCTAGTTAGACAAACAAATATATCAAATGAATAGTACTTGTGAAAGGCAATTATAATCCATTCCAGCATTGCTCATGGTTTACTATGTATCCTACAATGAATTTCTTTAAAAACATTTTTAAAAATATTTCTTTGGTCAAATAAATATGGGTAATGATGAATATTTTGAGAGTCACAATGTATATTATTCTCTTCAAGAATCTGAGATGTTCTTGGCATAGCCTTGCCTTCTGTGGTGAACTCAGAGTATTTATTACTTATGAATTCTACTTGCTATCATTCTCGGCTCTCTGCCCTCTTACATTTAAAGGTACCCCCATAACATGGATTCAGACCTTTAATGTTTAGTCTCACAATAGTTGTCAAATTTGCCCGTCTACTTTTTCTTGTAATATAAAAATCTATATTTAAAAGTACCCCAGGATTGCCGATTCTGTTCACTTAAAAGTATAGTTATAGATTCTTTTTTTTTTTAATGTTTATTTACTCTTGAGAGAGAGAGAGAGAGAGCAACAGAGCATGAGGAGGGGAGGGGCAGAGAGAGGGGGAGACACAGAATCCGAAGCAGGTTCCAGGCTCCGAGCTGTCAGCACAGAGCCGGATGCAGGGCTGGAACCCACGAACTGCAAGATCATGACCTGAGCTGAAGCTGGACGCTTTACCGACTGAGCCACCCAGGCACCCCTGGGTTCTAATTAATGTTACACTATTTTAAAATAGAAACTGCATTGCTTTATATAACAAAACCAGTCCAGTTATAACTATTTCCGTTAAAAGAAATTAGCTGTGAAGCCAAAATTAATTTAAATATCATGTTATAAACAGTTTGTTTTTTTCCAGTATTTTGAGTTTGAAGTCTTAGAACAGATTGAAGTATAGTTTTAACCTTTGGGTTTTATTTAATTTTTTAATTTCAAGTTTGTTCAGGCTTTAGTACCTTTCCTCTTTTACTAGTTGAAATAATTTATGCAAATTTTTCTTGCTTCCTTTGTGACTGAGCTTTCTGCAAAGGTTATTTCTGTCTCTTTGTGGTCAGGTCATTATCTCAGGGTAATTTTTCCCTCCCATGTTTTTTTGGGGAGGAAGGAACTGCCCACCACTCATAATTATGGACCCAGATTCATCAGAACTTTTTAAATTCCAGCAAGAGGCACTCTTGTGTAGTCATACCCTTATTGGTGTGCCTTCTTAGGGGTTTCTTTTCTTTTTTTCTTTTTTATGTTGTGTTAGATGCCTTTTGAACTGTCTTTTTTTTTTTTTTAAACTGAAGTGTGATTATTAGTTTCAGGTATACAGTGTAGTGATAAAATCACTCTATACTTAGGCTGTGCTCACCACAAGTGTAGCTACCATCTGTTACCACACAGGCTATTACAATACCATTAACTGTATTCCCTATGCTGTCTGTACCTTTCATCCCTATTAGTTACTTATTCCATAACTAGAAGCCTGTACTTCCCACTCCCCTTCACCCATTTTGCCCATCCTCTCACCACTTGGGGGTTTCTTTTTTACTGAATCATTTTTTATGGTCAGAAACTTTATTTAATGTTAAGTGCTCTTTTCCTCAGCAAGGTTTTCTGAAGCAGCTAATAGCTGCACCAGTTATCTTTGGGAAACCACACAACCTACCTACCTTTATCATAGTGCTGACATTTTGGTGTCTTTGTTTTTTTTTTAAATTTTTTTTAACATTTATTCATTTTTGAGAGTGAGAGAGACAGAGTGTGAGTGGGGGAAGGGCAGAAAGAGAGGGAGACACAGAATCTGAAGCAGGCTCCATGCTCTGAGCTGTCAGAACAGAGCCTGATGCGGGGCTCGAACTCACGGACAGGGAGATCATGACCTGAGCTGAAGTTGGACGCTTAACCAACTGAGCCACCCAGGCCCCAATATTTTGTGTCTTAATTATACTTGTTTCACTTTGTAGGGGAAGAAAAAAATGTTTCCTCTACCTGTCTTAGGTTCATTCCCTGGGGCTCTGAAAATTAGACTGACAAAAAAGGAAAACAAAACAGATTAACAAGAGAAAAACAGTTTATTAATGTGTGCAGTACACATCCTGCAGAAGAAACCTCACATAATGAGTAACTCCAGTGAGTGGTTTGGGCTTGGGTAGCATCTTAACAAAGAATAATAAATTCATAGAGAGGTGACAGGTAAAAACAAAAGGGATTTTAGGCTTCCAACATCAGGAAATTATGGGAAGGTAAATATATTTGGAAAACTAATAGCATATGTGGGTTATTTGTCTAGATCTATCTTGGCACCAACTTTCCATCTTCTTCATGGCCATAAAACTTCTTTGGGAGGGGGGATTTATAGCAGTCTTCATTTCTGAGAGGCTTCTGCTTTTAGTTTGATAAAGTATGCTCAGGGAAGACTCTTTCTGTACTGGCAGATTCTCATTTGCCTCTCTCTCATTTGCCTGCTCAAAATTAATCTTTATGCCAAAGTAGCATATTCTGCTACCTTTCAACTTCTTGAAATTGAGCTTCTGAAGGGCAGAAATATTATCTATTCTCTGTTCGCCTGAGTTGCAGTATCAAGCAGACAGCAATCACTCTTTATAAATATTTGTTGAGTTAATGAACAGAGCCCATCAACTATTTTGGCCATGAACTCAATATGGTGTTCCCCTAGTTCATACTTACTATTCTGCAAAAGAGGAATTCCTAGAGAATTCCTGATATTTTGGCAGTAGATCGTTTGGTCACTCTTTGATGGTAAAGATTCATGTTGATTAAATGTAGATCATGGAATGTACTTATATAAATTATCTTGCAAATATATCTGATCAGTCATTTCATTTATAGAAGTACAGTACAGTTGTCAGATGGTCAAATGCCTATTCTTTCTTACAAAGAAACTAGTTAAATGAGTACTCAAATTTTTTAGTGATTAAAGGAACTCCTAACTAGAACTACAGAGTAAGTAGCTACTAGTAACTAACTAGAATGTTCCTAAGTGGGAGGAAAACATTCAAATTCAAAATCACATTAATTCCTAATAAATGTTTTCAAACATGAATAAAGCATGTGAATCCAGAAACACATATTTATCATTTGTCATTTCAATCACTGAACCTCACTTTTCTACTATATTTCTGTGTTTTACTTCTGCACACACCATAATCTTTTCATTTTTGCCATATTTTATAGCCTGTATGCTTAAGCTTTTACCCAGACACAGTTTTCTGACAGATTAAATGTCCTAGCAATTCAGTTTTAATGATTACTAGGTTTCTCATACTAATAGTAAATTTAAAATAATAATGCAATGTTAAAGATGATAATCTATAAACAATTAGACAGTTTAAAAGGAGATTTTGTTTAGGGACAGTTGTTCTCTTTTATCCTCCGTAAGTAGGTAAAGGGCAAAACGTCCTTACTTATATGCTGTATACAACCCACAATTTTTCAGGGAGAGTTCTATAGGAGAGGCAAGTTTACATCAGCATTGTTTGAGAACGTAAAGACCCCTTACTTCATTTCCAAATTTTGGAAAGAGGAAAAGACACTTAGAAACTATTTAGCTAACCCTACATCCTCTCTAGAACCCCTTCTCCTTTTGGCACACATGAACTTGAGGTCTTCTCTACCTTTCTTAATAGGGTAATAAGAAAGACATTTTGAAACAGACCTTTGACTCTTGACAAAGTGTACAACTAGAAAAAACCCTTAAGTTGTAATTGGTAGCAGTTAGGGAATACTAAGAAAATAAGCAAAAATCACACACAAAAAATTTTATCAGAATAATTTTGTGAGTTTTCCTCTTCTGTTTTAAGAGATTTTTAAATTGCTTTATTCTTGTTTTTCCTTTTCCAAAAGAAACTGAATTAAAAACCATTGTAACTCTCAATAACTATACCATTTTGAAGTCTGCCTGTCTACAAAGCTATAGCCAAGGTACCTCATTTCTGGAAAAAGAATCTAAGAACAAATGCTTTTGAGTGAGGCACAAGCAAATTAAGTCTATAGAAGTAAAATAAATAATGTATTTGTCTCTTCTTAATCCTTTTTTGATTTCTCTTTCTGTGGGTATCTGGAAGCATTTTGAGTATATTTATTATAGGTTAATACTTGTGATCTCCTTGCATAGTGATATAGGAAGCAAACTGGACAGAAATGGCTAAGGACAAATTTTGGTGAATAAAAGCAGATAATATACAAATACTAATTAAGTATTTGTGGCCACATGAAAATTTCATAATTGGTTCTAATAATAAATGTTATTAGTCAATAATTGAGAAATAGATAAACATGAAGAAAATAAAAATCATTCATAATCATTTCGTGCAGTTAAAATTGCTATTGAATTTTTTTAAATATATGTAATATGTATTTTTAACACAATTTGGAATGTTTTCTATATCCTGATTTTATTTATTTTTATTTTTTTATTTTTTTTTTAATTTTTTTTCAACGTTTTTTATTTATTTTTGGGACAGAGAGAGACAGAGCATGAACAGGGGAGGGGCAGAGAGAGAGGGAGACACAGAATCGGAAGCAGGCTCCAGGCTCTGAGCCATCAGCCCAGAGCCCGACGCGGGGCTCGAACTCATGGACCGCGAGATCGTGACCTGGCTGAAGTCGGACGCTTAACCGACTGTGCCACCCAGGTGCCCCTATCCTGATTTTATTTTTACTTGAAACTAGATTTGGGTCTTTTCCCAAGTTGCTAAATTTGGAAAATTTTGAATTTTTTATCTTTTTATTCATAGACTCCTGTTCAGTGAATGAGCCAGTAATTTATCCAGTTCCCTATTGTTTTCAACTTGTTACAGTTGTAACAAGGCTGCATATATATAATTACTAGTGAGGTTAAACATTTTTTCATATACTTCTTAAATGGGTGTATCATTTATGAAAAAATTATGTATAAGTTACTTATTGTTTCTGTCACAGATCTAAACGAAGCAAGATCTTACTAAAGCTAAAAAGGCAGAAAGAAGAAGAGGATCGCAGATTACAGTTGCACATTCAAAGACAGAGAGCCATGAGACTGTCCCGAGAATTACGGCTGAGTATGCTTGAAATAGTTCATCCAGGTGTGTGGCAATGTCAATTTTCTAAGTGTAAAAATATTTAAAGCATCTTTTAATGAGCCAGATTTCCCACTACCTGATTTTTTTTTTCTTTTAATTTGGACTGTTTCCCTGTTTCTCCCTTTTCCAGGTAAACCTTGTTAAATCTCAAGTCAAAAAGAAAAGTTACTATTTTTTCTGATTAAGGCCTATTATTGATGATGAGCAGTCTCTCAACTAGTTTTCATATCTTTTGGATAAATTAGTGAAACATAAAAATATGTGATAGCTTTAAAGATAGCTTTCAGAGACATAGAGAAAGAATCCCCTTGACCCTAAGTAAGGAGTTTGAATATTGCTACATTCTGGCATCTGAACTTTACTCATACACCAGTATAAACCTTGTGACATCTTACCACCTTTGATACACTAAACTGAGATTAATATTACAGTCTGGGGATTGGAATGGTTTTAAGATTGTTTTTGTTCTTCCCCTTCCCCTCCTACCACTCACTCCCAGTGTTCTCCACTACCCTCTTATTTCTCATTTTTTCCCTTAAATATAAATGTTTCATAGTGTTCCATCTTTACTCCTCACTCTCATGTTGCTCTTTCTGCAGTATCTTATCCGTAACTATAGCTTCAACTACCAGCTGAGTGAACATTCAGATCTTGTTTGCATCTTCACCCTCCCAAGCTCTAAACCAGCACTTCCTAATAAACCTTTTTACAAAATGAAATGTTCTTTATTTGCACTGTTTAATATGGTTCCCACTGGCTAGACATGACCATTGAGTACTTGAAATATGGTTAGTGCATGCAAGCACATGAATCTTTAATTTCGCTTTATTTAAAGTAGCTATTTGTGGTTAGTGTCAACTATATTGGACTGCACAGCTCTGTAGCCAGTTCTCTATTGGATAGCTTTACTTAGATATCCACAGGCATCCTAAAACTAGTCATTATCTCCCCACTTCCCCCACCAATTTCCTCTCCCTGTATTCCCCTTCTCAGATAATGGCACCAACAATCCACTCAATTTCCCATCTGTGAGACGCCCTAGAGTTCTTTCTCACGTACAACGAGTCTGAGAAAGGAAAAAAAAAAGTCATCTGTAGATAAGAGAAATTTAGAAGTACACAGAGTAGTTAATACATATACACATTTTGCCTTTTCCCTCTCGTGGTATGGATTGAATTCCTACTATGTACTTGGGATTCTTTTTTCTAAATATTCTTATTATTGGATTATTAATATTAACCCTTTTCTCATTACTTTGCCACAAAAAAATTATATGAATCTTTTCTCTAAAAGAAGCGACATAATCTGAGAAAGCTTTTGGAGTTTTTTTTTTCCTACTATGTTAGAACTACTGTAAAATAATAAAATTGGGGAAATTAATGAACAATATTTAAAGAAACAAATAAAAAGACCATAAGATTGTTGTTATTATCATTGTCCTGATTCCAGAACTTGAGAAAGCATAGTAATTGAGTATGTTGTAATAGTGTGTGTCATCTTTCTAGGTCAGGTGGAAAAACATAATCGGGAAATAGAAGAGAAATCAGCATTGATTATCCAGAAACACTGGAGAGGGTACAGGGAAAGGAAAATTTTTCGCCAACAGAGGCCATCTCTCACGGAGTATAAAGCAGCTGTCACACTTCAGAGAGCAGTGAGTCTAATGTAGTAAAAAGATTACTGGATTAGGAGGCAAAAACATGGATTCAAACCTGACCTTGGATATACCTGCTGTAAAGTCTAGTCACGGAGCTTTTCTGAGTCTTAGTTTCTTCCTCTATAAAATAAGAACCTCTTTACCACTGGACAAACTGATTTAGACACCCAGTCCTTAGTACTTCCATTGAACCTTGAACATCATTTATCATACTGCAGTGTTATTTGTTCGTTTTTTTTTTTTTCTTTCTTGGCCTGTGACTTCCTGAAGGGTAAGGAACTCTTATTTATTGTTGTCAGCCTTCAGCATGTGCTTGGTATATGAATGGATGTTTACCGTACCTTTTTCGCTTGTTATGTGAGTCAGATGACCTGATTTTTGGGAAAGTATTTTATAAAGTGCAAAGCCTGTACCAGTTCAGCACAGATAATTATATCTATATTAGATATAATTGGATCACTGTAATTCTTGAATTATAGAATGGTGTTCTTAATTGATAATTTTCCTGAGATTTATCTGGAGCATAGTAATATTTTATTGCCTTGGAAAAGTATAGCAAACAGGCTATTTATTTCATTCAGTGACCAATTTTCCTAACATCTGTTATTTGCTTATACCTGTTAACTTTCAGGTCTATAGGATTTCGGGTCTATAGCAGTTATCTTTATGATACTTTATTGTTGAATTTTAGGTTAATTTCAGTTTTTTACAGTGATAAATTTTGAATAGTCTCTTTGTTAATTCTCCATGATTAACTTCTTACAAAGATAATTAAAAACCACTCTTTAAAAAATAGGAAAGAGTAAGTACTAAAAAAAATAGGAAAAAGTAAGTAAGGAAAGAGAAGTAGGTAGATTTCTGTTGCCCCCTTCTTCCTCAGACTTTTTGGGTGATGTCAGGCTCTGTCTGAAACAAACAATCCTATACCATCACCAAACAACACTCACACATGCTTTTTACCCTCTGCTACATAAGGCCATCTAAGAACCTATGGATATCCATGTTGGAGATACTTCTTTTAGGGGAGGAACACTTGGGTGCTTTCTAGTACTTTTTATCTCATGGCTTCCTCCTTTTTAAATTCTTTTCTGTCAGAGAATCAACTAGGACCTTATGAAATTGAATTACTACTTTGACAATTTAGATAAGCCCAATATTTTATAAAAGGATCCTGTACTCTAAAATGAGGTACCCCAGTTTGTCCACCGTTCCTTAAAGAAAGAAGCACAGAGGTCGTTATAGAGGAGGATATCTGACAGCTATGAAGGCAAAGTCATTTTGGCTTTCACAATTTTTTTTTTTGGCATAAAAGGAAAAAGATTAGTCATATCTGCCTCATGTCTCCCCCACCCAAAAGAAGGAATACAAGTCTCCATTGTAAGACAAAAAGGGATGGGTCAAGGTCATGTTTTGTTCTTTGCAGCTCACTACTAGAAATAATGGTGAAGTCAAAGCAAAACTAGCCAAAAATAGAAAAGGTAGGAAGAGAATTCCTTTCAAAGAGGGAAAAGAGAAACAAATCATTATGAAGTACAGAGAGGGAAATGAAAGTAGTAGAGAAAATTAGGATAAGGCAATCAGTGGTCAGTAAACAACACATTTCACTACATTTCAAAGCATCCTTTTTTAAGACATACTAAAGACCTGTGTATAGACTATGTCCAATACAGTACCCACTAACTACATGTGAGTACTGAGCACTTGACATGCAGCTAGTCAAAATTTGCATGTGCCATAAGTGTAAAAGACCACATTTTGAAGACTTAGTATGAGAGTGTAAAATACTTCATTAATAATTTTTATATTGAATATATGTTGAAGTGCCAATATCTTTTACATATATTGAGTTATATATAGTATGTTTATATAGCTCAGTATTTGCAAAATATTAATTTTGACTGTTCCTTTTACTTTTTTTATATGGCTACTAGAAAGTTTAAAATTACATATGTGACTTCCATTATATTTTTATTAGCACTACTATTGATCTTAGTAAGAAAAAAAAGGAATAATTAATTAGTTTCACTGAAAGTAGTAGGAATATCATTTCCTTGAACTTGTCCTTTGGGAGGAGCTGCTTTTTAGTGTTTTTGGCAGGAAAAGGCCAGAACTATGTTTTGCCTGTCTCCCTTCCTTATTTTTTTGCAAAAGGAGAGGCATTGTTTCTCATGTAATTAGAAATTGAAAAAACCCTATGTAAACTTGCTAATTTCAAATTACACATTTTTAACCCAGATAATAAGTGGGAGTTCTTTGTAGTGGTATAGTGTTGAAATTAAGTTTGAAGAGTTAGCTGCATTTTCCCTTTTAACAGCTCCATGATTTTCTTCTCTTGCTTTCTCATCTCTTAAGAAAGTTAGAAGGAAGGTGATGGTTGATGGTGTCTGGTCTCTGGAGCCAGAATGATAGTAGTGCTTGCTACTTAATTATAGCAGAAAAGTACTTTGCACTATTATACAAATCCATCACAGACTGACCACAAAAACACTCAGAGAAACCCTTAGCAGTTGAGAAAATAAATAAAAACTGGAAGATAAATAACAATTTCAGAGAGTCCTCAAGTGGCAAAGAATGAAGAAATAAAAGGTTAAGGTGGGCTTTTTTGATCTAGGGACAGAAATTCCTCTGTTCTGGTACCTTTACTCTGATGTTCCCAGCTAATAGCAGGAGGTAGAAGAGAGAGAGAAGGAGAAGCAAGGAAGAAGAATCAAGTAAAGGGAACAATACAAGGGAGAGGGTCTCTTAACAGGAGGATGCAAGCACAGTTGAAGGCTCCAGTAACATACTAAAAACAGGGATATTAGGGAAATTTTATATAGTGAGTGAGAATACTTCCAGCTCTGTTCACCACGCCCTCAGGTCCCTGTGTGCCATCAGCCAGGCTTATCTCTTGCAAACAGTAGATTGAGAATATTTTCTTTGGGAAATCTGAGAAGAGTTACAAGTATGCTCACGATGGGGTACTCCACAAAGAAACAGCCCAGTTCAGTAGTTTTATATTAAAATACACAGTAGATAAGGCCTACCCACCAGCCCAGAATTTCTAACAACTTCTTAGTTTTCACTCTTAAATATCAGCTCAAAGTGTCACTGAATATCTGAGGAAAGCTGAAGCCAAAACAAACAATAAAACTACTTGGTGGAAATAGAGATATTGAAGGGATAAGAAGACTTTTTAAAAATCTGGTAATTCCTCAGAGCTAAGAGAAGATAATGCATGAAACAAAACCAGGGTGCTATATAAAGGGGAACAAATAGAAGAAAAATTGGCAGAAGAAAAAATGAAAGACATAATAAAAAGACTAGGGGGAAAAAATTAGGAAATCCAGAGAGCAGGGCAAAAAGAAAAGAAAACCAGTCCAGGAAGTCAAATATTCAAACATTTGAAACAAAGAACAGAAAAAAACCTGAGGAGAGGAAATCAAATAATTCAGTATTTCCCAGAACTCAGTGTCATTAGTTTTAGATTAAAAGGGCTAACTAAATGTCTAAAACAAGGACAGAAATACACCCACATTTATTTTACATTACTGTGAACTACACTGGGGACACACATACTTCTCAGTAGCAACATTGGAAGCTAAAATATATTGGAGTAAGGCTGTTACATTTTGGAGGGAAAAGGATTTCCTACTAGAATTCTATATCATCTGCACCATCAGTTAAAGATAAGGGTAAACTAAAGAATTTTCACGTATCACAAAGTCTCTAAAACAAGAAAAAAGACAATGTGGAATATAGTAACGTGTAAAGGAAAGATGAAAAGGAGTCGCTAAGATGATGGTGAATGGAGATCTCAGGATGACATGCATCAGGCATAGAGAACAGACAATCCAGTTTTGAGCAGGTCAGAAAGCTCCAGAAAATGTATATCCCAGAAAACAAATTTGATAGAATGCCTGATATGTTTTAATGTATTAAGTAAGCATTAGGACAGAGTTTAGATGCATGATCAGGGGTAAGTACATAGAAAAGTAGTCATTGGAAAACAACACACTTATTTATTCTACAGAAAATAAAAAATGTGCAAGAGAGGAAAAGTAATCATATACTATATGGTTCAAAATTGAATGACCTTTTTGTAGTTATAATTATGTAAGCACTGCACATTGATTTAACTAAATCAATTACAATAATACTGGATGTTTGGGGATGTGGAAAATATGTGGGAGGGCAAGCAATGAAAGAGAGCTAAGCTAAATCCTTATCTGCTATAGAAGAAGGTGGATAGATAATACCCATACTTGAAAAATTGCAGAAAAGTAGATGAAGATAAACATCAAAAGAAGAAGCTGGAAGAGTTAAAGTTGTCTTTGAGGGCGGGAGCAGAGAGCTGTAGTTGTTTTTTTTTATAATAATTCTTATAAAACTGCCACATTAAACAGTAGAATTATATCAATGATTTTTTTTTCTGGAAAGCACTGAATAGTAAAATATTTTATACTTTGTGAGCCATGCAGTCTTGCAACTGTTCAGCTCTATAGTTATAGTACAGAGGAAGCTGAAAACAATACATAAGCAAGCATGAAACATCAATAATATCTTATTTGTAGACAATGAATTTTGAATTTCATATAATTTTCATGTCAGTATATTCTTTTTAAACATATAAAAGTACAAACCATTTTTAACTTTTAAGCCATACAAAAAGACACAGCAGGCTGGCTTTGGTCTGTGGGCCATAATTTGCCAACCTTTTCCTTAAGGCAATGTGAATATGTAACTTTGATGAAATAAATAATACAAGGAGGGGAGAAGAGTGAAAAAAATTGGCCAGAATAATTTCAAATTTGTTTCCAAATCTTGCCTGTTTTAAGACTTCTTGTTTTACCAGGAATTCTTTCTGAAGGACATGAGAAAGAAAATTAAGAAAGTACTTTTGTCAGTAGCCCCCTACTTTATAATTTTACAGTATTTCCTCATTTACCAGGCTTTTTCGTACATACTATCCCTTTGATCCTCACATTCTTGTAGTCTAAGTAGAATTGGGGTGTCTTTTCTATAGACCTAGATCCCTTTCTGTAGAGATCAAGTGACTTGCCCAAAATCATACACAGTTTATAAGGGACAAGTATTGAGACAAGAGCTTACTTCCAGTTTTTTCCTCCTGATTGCTTACTATACTATGTCTCAAATCATACAGTTTATAAGGGACTAGAATTGAGATGAGAACTCATTTCCTATTTTTTCCTCTTTGTTGCTTTGTATACAAATAATACATGAATATATCCTTGTAAAAGATTAAAACACTCCAAGAAAATATCATTAAAAAATCATTGTCCTCCCTCACTCCCATCACAATCCCATCCCTCTCCTCATACACACTCAGAGTTAATAACTTGTAATATGTTTGCTGCTGTATGTTGTAAAAGAAAATAGTTCTATTAGTTAGGAATGAAAAATTACAACTCTTTTTTTGCCCCAGACTCTTAAATTCCTAGCAAAGTGTCATAAGAAAAAGAAACTGTTTGCTCCTTGGCAAGGACTTCAAGACCTCACTGATGCACGCAGAGTTAAACTGAAGCAACAAGTGGATGACTATCTCCAAAGACATCCGGTATGCAGGCTTCTGTGCATTGATAATCAGTGTTACTTTTTGCCAGTGCATGATATTCACCAACAAAGTAGTGTATTATATGTGTTTGTGCATTTTTTATTGGTAAAAGGTAATACAGTGGCTTTACCATAGAGTTAAGGAGTCTTATAATTACATGTGCCATCGTATAGTCAATAACGAAGGAGACTGCTTCAATTCAGTCATCTTGCATAGTGTATCAGCAAAACATGGTCATTGCTTTTTTTTTTTTTTGCAATAGTGCATAAAACTATGTTGAAGCTTCCACAAAGAGTATATATAGCTTCCAGTCAGTAAATATTCGTTGTTAACATATATACCCAAACACATAACACATACATGTGGAAACTGACATCTGCTATTAATGAAACTCCAGGAGCCAATATTATAAAACAGTTGGCTGTTTGCCTCTTATGATTTTATTACTGTAATACTGCTAACACCTTTCTCCCAATAGAAATGTCCATATCTTTTACTTTCTGTAACCACAGTACTACATATCAGGTGTTATTTGCTTCTCCCTTCTGAGTTCTTGACCTTATACTCCTATATGTTTTTGAAGATCATTTTCCTTTCTGCTTTTAGAGTGATTCACCACCCTGTCATTAATTTTAATGACCTATACTTCTGCCAATCACGCTCACTTTCTCTTTTCTTGATGTTTCTCCCATACTTCCACACTTCACTAATTTTATGAGGAAAGTTGGGAGATTATACATTTCAGCCAATCAGAATGCTTATTGCCCTCACTCAAACTAATAACCACTCATGAAGGTACCACTTGCATACTTTTCACATCCGTTTTCTTGTGCTTCCATCGTTTGTCTCTGGGTTCTGTTTCTCCCTCCTCTCTACCCCCTCCTCCCCACATACACACACGTTCTCCCTCTTTCTAAAATCTGAAGGTTCTGGGTGACTAATGTTAGAGGCTAAGAATAATGTTAGGTAGTCCTATCATTCACCCTTTCATTCTTCCAGAGCTCCCAAAACTAAAGAGCCTTATGCAAAAGAAAACAAAAAAAAAACAAAATATAAAAAAACAGAAAGACCATTATAAATAGGAATTAGAGGACTAACATGTTATAGCTGAGCATGTATCTGATAGATTACCACTGGAACAGAACATTGGTAAAAGCAGAATTCGACAGCAAGGCTCAGTTGAGGAGGCATAAGTAAGGACTCCTACTTTTCCTGCCTACTAATCTGAATTTAAGAATTCACAAACTAATGTAGGCCTGTGAAAAAAAAAGATGACAAGCCTGCCCTTGTATTTCTGGCCCTCTGTGGTTACCACATAGAGGTAGACAATAGAAAAAAGTTCTGACTTCTGCTTCTATCCAAGATTTAGGAACAGGGACAGAATTTACTCACTGCCCGAAACAACTGGCGGTGGGGGGGGGGGGGGGGGGAGATAAAAAACGTGAAACAATGGTTTTCAAGTCAGTGGGCATCAGACAGTGAAGGTTAGTAATTCCTGAGAGGGAAGATGGGGTAAAAGGGACTGGATTTACTTCCTGCCTGAAACAACGGGGGGGGGGGGGGGGGGGTGCGGGTAGAGATGAAATACATGATGAAATACATGAAACAATAGTTTCCAAGACCATGGACATCAAACAATAAAAATTAGTAATTCCTGAGAGGGACCAGAGTGAGCCATATGATGACCCTAGCTTATTACCCTGAGAGAGTTTCTAGGTCACAGCATAAGGAGGAGGAACAAAGGAGGAGCTCTTTGGAATCCCATGCTGAGGAGATGAAACTGAGAGTCTGAGGAGAACAAGGTAGCTAGATTTCATAGGACAGAGTACCGGAGTAAAAGGAGATACAAAGAGAACCCCAGATATCTGGAGAATGTTCCCTTGAGTATATTTCAGAATTCTGATTAGTACATGTATATAAGGAAACTACCCAAGGCCAAGGAAACAGTCATCTTAAAAGATAAAAGAGAACAGTGCCTGGTACTCAACACAGGTCCATAGTGCATGTTCCCATCAAACAGACTAGAAAAACTTAATCCACAGGGCATCGGTAAGAATACTCAGGAAGGTCTTGTCTTAGTAGTAGAAAGTAAATAGTATATACTGATGCATTCTGCCAAACAAATCATAAAAGCAAGAGCCAAAAATACCAAAAAAATTTTATGTAATTTAACCACATCTCAGAAAAAGCCTCAAGATTTTTAGAAATACCAAAATAACTAGCACTCAACAAGGTAAAAGTTACAATGTCTTGCATTCAAAGATTAATAAGCATATATAGAGGCAGGAAAACATGACCCATAATGAGGAGGACACTTAAACCACTCTAGAGATTACACAGATGTTAGAATTAGCAGAGAAGGACATTAAGAGTTATTATTATAACTATATTCCATATGTTCAGATTTTAAGTGGAGATGTGGAAGATATAAAATATACCCAAATCAAACTTCTAGAGGTAAAAATTTCAATGTGTGATATGAAAAATGCACTAGATCATTAATAGCAGATGAGACATGGATGAATAAGATTAATATAGTTGAAGGTATAGTAGTATATACTATGCAAAATGAGTCAAAAAAAATTTTTTTTAATTGAAAAGAACATTAGTGAGCTGTGAGTCTTCATGTGGCCTATTAAATGAATAATTGGGAGTTTCTGAAGAAGATAGGAAAGAAAGATAGAAAACATAATGGCCAAAAACTTTCCAAATTATAAATTTACCCCCAAGTCCAATGAAGGCACAGGCACATGGGGAAAAAACAAAACAAAACCTATGCCAAGGCATATTATAATGGGATTCCTCGAATCAGTAATAAAGTAAAAATCTTAAAAACAGAAAACAAAAACATATAAAAACAGATGACATATTTCTCAGCAGGAACAATGCAAGTAAGAAGATAACTTTAAAGTAATTGAAAAAAAAAAGCTGTCAATGTAGAATTCTTTACTATGAAAAATTATTTTAAAAACAAAGACAAAATAACTTTTTCAGACATACAAGTGATAAAGCACTTTGTCACCAGCATACTCACACTACCAGAAATGTTACAGCCTTCGAGTTGTAAAGGATTTACGATTTCTCTTAAAAATGGTACCACAAGAAGTCCAACTCTACCTAAAGAAATTAAGAAGCACTGAAAATGGTAACTACATGGGTAAATATATGACTTTTAACTCATCTTTTAAATCTTTATAAAATATAATTGATTAAAAATTTTTTTTAATGTTTATTTATTTTTGAGAGACAGAGCATGAGTGAGGGAGGGGCAGAGAGAGAGGGAGACACAGAATCTGAAACAGGCTGCAGGCTCTGAGCTGTCAGTACAGAACCTGATGCGGGGTTCGAACCCACAAACTGTGAGAAGTGGGATGCTCAACCGACTGAGCCACCCAGGCACCCCATAATTGATTTTTTTTAAAACCAAAATGTCATCAAATGTTCTGTAATACATACTACAGATTAAATATTTCCAGTTTTGTAGACCATATAGCCTTTATCATCATTATGCATCTCTGCAGCTGTAGATTAAAGCAGTCTTAGATAATATATAAACAAATACTTGTGTTTCAGTTGAACTTCATTTTCAAAAATAGGTAGTTGATTATTTGAAACAAAAGTAATAGCAATGTTTAATGGTGTTTGTAACATATGTAAAAATATAATGCTTTGCAAAAATAGTATAAAAACCAGGAGAGAAATAGATGTATACTATTGAAAAGGTTTTATACTATATGTGAAGTGAGTGGATTGATAATTAAAGATGTATACTCTGAATCCTAAAGCTACCAATAAAGTTAAAGAACAAAAGAGTTATAGCTAATAAGCCTATAAAGGAGATGAAACAATTATAGTCGATTAATCAAAAAGAAAGCAGAAAAAGAGGAAAAATAAAAGAAAGTAATGGGAAAATGAAAAATAATAAAATGATAGACTCAAACATAACGGTATCAATAATTATAATAAATTTAAATGGTATGAATACCCCCAATTAATAAGCAGAGATTGTCAGATTAAATGAACAAGTATGACTTGATTATATGTTAACTACAAGAAACACACTTTAAGTATGAAAAAATAAAAAGAACAAAATGTGCAAACACTAGTGAAAGAAATCTAGAATGACTATATAAATATCACAGTAGATGTCAGAGCACTATTACTAGATTATTACCAGAAGTAAAGAAGGCAATTTCATAATAATAAAAGGGTCAATTAATCAAAAGGACATAAGAATCTAAATGTTTATGCACCTAATAACAGAACTTGAAACTATATGGAGACAACATAGATGAACTTTGAGGCATTATGCTAAGTGAAATAAGCCAAACAGAAAAGAACGAATGTTGTATGATTCTACTTAAATGAAGTACCTAGAATAGAGATGGGAAATAGAATGAATGGTGGTGTCCAGGAGTGGGGGATGGGAGAATGGGGAGGTAGTGTTTAAATGGTACGGAATTTCAGTTTGGAAAGATGAAGAAGTTCTGGAGATGGACCCTGGTGATGGTTGTACAACAATGTGAATGTATTTAATGTCACTAAACTATACACTTAAAAAGTGGTTAACATGATAAATTATATATATATTTAGCCACAATAAAATGCATGAATCAAAAACTGATAGAACTATGATGAAAAGTAGAGAAAGTCACAATATAGAGATTTCAATACCCATTTCTAAACAACTTACAGGATAAATAGGCAGAAAAGCAGCAAGAATATAGTAGACTTGAATGACACTATCAGACAACTTGATCTGGTTGACATTTTTAGAACCCTCCATGGAATGACAGCAGAATACACATTTTTCTCCTGTACACACAGAATATTTACCAAGATAGACCATGTTCAGTGGCATAAAACAAGTCAGTAAATTGAAAAAGACTGAAGTCATACAAAGTATGTTCTCTGACCACAATGAAATTGTTTGAAATTTAAGAACAGAAAGATCTCTAGATATATCATCCCCAAATATTTGGAAACTAAACAACACATGTCTGAATAACCAAAGGATCAAAGAAGTAAAAAGGGAAATTAAAAAATATTTCAAACTGAATGGAAGCATATTTCAGAACTTGCTGATGAATGGATAAGGAAAATGTGTGTGTATATATATCTATAGATAGATAGATAGATAGAGATATAGATATACACACAATGGAATAGTACTCAATGATGAAAAAGAATGAAATCTTGCCATTTGCAACAATGTGGATAAAACTAGAGGGCATTATGCTATGTGAAATAAGTCAGAGAAAGACAGAGATAATATGATTTCACTTATACATGGAATTTGAGAAACTCAACAGATGATCATAGGAGAAGGGAAGGAAAAATAAGATAAAAAACAGGGAAGCAAACCATAAGAGACTCTTAAATACAGAGAACAAACAGGGCTGCTGGAGGGCAGGTGGGTGGAGGGATGAGTTAAATGGGTGATGAGCATTAAGGAGGGCACTTTTTGGGATGAGCACTGGGTGTTATATGTAAGAGATGAATCACTGGGTTCTACTTCTGACTAGGACTACTCTGTATGTTAACTAGCTTGAATTTAAATTGAAACTAACTAACTAACTAAATAAATAAATAAATAAAAATTGAACTTGCGGATTCTAAACCAGTATTTGGAGGGAAATTTATATTGCTGACCATCTATATTAAAAGGAGGTTCAAATCAAAGACCTCAGCTTACATATTAAGTAACTAGTAAAAGGACAAGTTAAACCCAAAGTAAATAGAAGAAAGGAAATAATAAACATTTGAGAGAAATCAATAAAATAGAAAACAAAGACAATAGAAAAAATTTAATAAAACAAAAAGCCAGTTATTTGAGAGGATCAATAAAATTGATAAACTTGTAGGCAGACTAATCAGGAAAAAGAGGAGATACAGATTACCACTGTCAGGGATAAGAAAGGTGACCTCATTGTAGATACTACAGATATTAAAGGATAATGGAATATTATGAACAACTTCATATGTCAATAAATTTGATTAATCTCATGAAATAAATTCCTTTAAAGATAAGAATTACAAAGCTTACCGAAGAAGAAAGAGATAAAATGAATAGCCCCTGTATCTATATATATAGGTAACAAATTGTAGTTAAAAACTTTCCTCAGGAAAAACTTGAGGGAAAGATTGGTTTTACTGGTGAATTTAAGGAGGAAATAGTGCAAATTCTATATAAAGTCTTCTACCAAACTGAAGGGGAGGCAATACTTCTCAGCTCATTTTATAAGACCAGCATTACTCTGACACCATAACCAGAGACATTACAAGCAAAGAACTTCAGAACAATATTTTTCATGCATACATGAAAAAATTCTAAACAAAATTATAAGAAGTTGAATTCAGCAATCTATTGAAAGGTTAATACATCCTGGGATTATCTCAGGGATTCGGGGTTAATTTAACCTTTGAAAATCAATTAAAGTAATTCACCATATTAACAGACCAGGAAAAACAATTGTCATCATATAAATACATGCAAAAAAAATTTCAGCAAAGTAGGAATAGAAAGAAACTTCCTCTATCTGATGAAGAATATCTACAGCTGACAATGATGAAAGACTGGATGCTTCTTTCCTGAAATCAGGAACAAGACAGAATGTCATTCAGTACAATCAAAATCCCAGCAGGCTTTTTTTGTAGAAATTGACAAGCTGATTCTAAAATTCATATGGAAATGCAAAGGACCTAGAAAGGCTAAAATAACTACAAAAAAGAACAAAGTTGGAGGTTTAACACTACCTGATTTCATGAACTATAGAGCTGTAGTAGCCAAAACTGTGGTACTGATATAAAGATTTTAAAAAAATAAATCAGTGGAACCAAAATCAAATCCAAAAATAAACCCACATATATGGCCGCCTGATTACTGACAGAGGTGCACAGTTAATGTGTGGAGAAACTGGAACAATTGGATATCCATATGTAAAAAACATGAACTTGGATCCATATACTGTATCATATATAAAACTTAAAATGGATCATAGACTTAAATGCAAAATCTAAAATTATATAAAACTTCTAGAAGAAAACATTAGAGAAAAGCCATACTTTTGGTTGGGCAGTAATTTCTTAAATACAACAACAATAGCATAATCTACAAAAGAAAAATTGATAAATTGGTTTTCATCAAAATTTTGAACTTCTGTTCTTCGAAAGACACAATAATAGAATTTTTTTTTAAAAAGCAAATATTGGGAAAATATCTTTGCCAAGTATGTATCTGGTAAAGGACTTGTATCCAGAGTGTAAACTCAACAATAAGAAAACAAAGCAAAGCAAAGCAATTTATTTAAATAGGCAAAAGATTTTAACAGACACTTCACCCAAAGAAATTGTGGCAAATACATGAAATATTGACATAAGTCAATAAAGGAAATACAAATTTAAACCATAATAAGATCTTTACACAACTGTTAAAATGTCTAGAACTTTAAAAGTTGACCATGTCAAAGTTTGGCAAGCATGTGAAGGAACTGTAGCTCTCTCATACACTGCTGATGGGAATGCAAAATAGTGCAACCCCTTTGGAAACAGTTTGGCAGTTTCTTAAAAAGTTAAACGTATATCCATCATATGATTCAGTGATCCCACTCTGAAGTATTTATCCAAGTGGAAAGGAAATATATATCCATACAAGCATTTGTAAATAAATGCTCATAGCCCAAAACTAGAAATAACCCAAGCATCCATCAACAGATAGATAAACAAGTTGCTCTATATCCATACAATGGAATACCAGTCCACAGTATAAAGGAATGAATTATAGATACACACAGCAACATAGATGAATCTCAAAATAATTATGCTATGTGAAAGAAGCCAGACAATATACATTGAATTACCCCATTTATATAAATTTTAAAAATGTAATCTCTAAAGTAACAAAATTAAGTCAGTGGTTATTTGGGGGTGGGAAAGTAGGGAATGAAGGATTACAAAAAGGCAATGACACTTCTGGTGGTGATGGATGTTCATTATCCTGACTGTGGTAATGGTTTTCACAGATGTATACATAGATCAAAGCTTACCAAATTTGGGGCACTTGGGTGGCTCAGCCTGTTGAGCATCCAACTCTTGGTTTCAGCTCGGGTCATAGTCTCATGGTGTTGTGGGTTTGAGCCCCGCATTGGCTCTGCGCTCGTAGCACAGATCCTGCTTGGGATTCTGTCTCTCCTTCTCTCTTCCCCTCTCCTACTTGTGCTGTCTCTGTCTCTCAAAATAAATAAATAAACTTAAAAAATTTTTTAAAAACCTTACCAAATTGTACACTTTTGATAATTGTAGTTAATTGTATGTCACTTTTACCTCAATAAAGCTGTATGTTTAAGAAAAAAATTAACCTAAATGCAAAAGAAAAGAAAAGCAAACCTTTTCTTTTAAAAGGGAGAGTAATCCCTTTATAAAAATAACATACCCAAGCAACACATACACAGCAAGTAATTCTGAATCAGTAGGTTTGGTGTGTCCTCATGGTTCTATTTTTTAATTTATTTCTTTTAATTGTAAAATATATAAAACATAAAAATACCAAACGTAAAATTACCATTTTAATCATTTTTAAGTGTACAGCTCAGTGGAATTAAATACATTTACATTGTTGTGCAACTATCACCACCGTTCACCTTCAAAATGTTTTTCATTTTGCAAAACTGAAATTATACCCATTAAACACAAATTTCGTATTCTGTCTCTCAGCTCTGTTCATAGCATCCTTTGATGCACAGAAATTCTTAATTTTGATGGAGGTTCAACTTGTCTGTCTTTTGTTGTGTCTGTGTCTTCAGTGTCATATTCAAGAAATGGCCAAACCTAATGTCATGATTTTTCCCCTTTTATTCTGAGAGTTTTATAATTTTCTCTCATATTTAGGTCTTTGATCTCTCTCTCTCTCTCTCTTTTAATGCATTTTGTATGATGTTGATGCATGCTCTCATTTAAAAAACAAGTATTACTTCAGCCATACTCTCGTGCTCCTGTTTAAGATTGTGTGGCTGAAAAGTAAAGTGTTAGCTGGAGTGGGACTGTATCCCAGATCCAGGAACTGGAATATTTGAGCAAGCTGTGGTGTCAGAAGCTTGATTGGCTTCAGAGTTAAGATTTTCTTATTCTTGTCCAAACTAATTAAGTTCTCTTTAAAGTAGCTGTGTAGCCAAAGGAATATGGTCCTTTAGCTGATTTTTTTCCCTTGTTTTGTGAAACCAGAAGCAGTTATAACATTATGGTTTAGATAAGTTTGGGAGTGGGAGTGAGATAAAAAGCCTGTCAGGTGGGATCTGGAACAGGGGTTGGGCTTGTTATTCCTCTTCCAGGCCAGTATCTTTACCGAACCATTTGTAGTTTTCACTAAGGGCTCTTAATCTTTCCTCTTCTCCCAAAATTCTACAGTATGTGAGGAAGTGAGGTATGGGAATATACCAGAAAGAAACTATCCTCTGAATTTTCATAAAGCTGATTTTAAAAACCTACTTAATGCTTGAACAAGAGTACAAGGTCGAAATCAATCATGAGATTCATTTGATAGGCTGAGATAGCTAAGCATTCCGGAACCTCTGCTAAGTGGTTGGGTGAAACATGTCTCCTGTAATAATTTTTTCTCTTCTTTTTTCCCAGAGCTCTCAGATGTCAGATGTGACTAGCAGAGAGCTCCATTCCCAAGCTCAAGAACAACTGCAACACTACCTTATGGGCAGGGTCCTAGAAGAGAGAGCCCAGCAGCACAGGGAGGCTCTGATGGCTCAGATCAACACCAACATTGAACAATTAATGAGTATGTGCTTGTTTATTTTGGTATCCTAAAATGAACAACCTATGCAAGATTTTGTGACATTGAAAATCTTCAGAAGGAAAATACCATTTAATGTTTATTAGCCTATTTCTTGTCCTCAGAAATTTCTAGATCCAGAACATGCCAGCACATGATCTTTTCAAATAATGCAGATCTCATAACCTCCTTTTTGGCTATTTCTCTAAGCCTTGCTATCATTCATAGATATCAACTTAGACAAAAGTTATTAATTATAAAGATGCTAAGCCCTACTAGCCAAATTTCATTATGTAGTCTCAAAAGCTTTTGATAATATTTTAGAAGTAGATGACAGTAGTTACAGTGCCATTTTATAATTTTTTTTAACGTTTATTTTTGAGAGAGAGACAGAGTGTGAGCAGGGGAGGGGCAGAGAGAGAGGGAGACACAGAATCCAAAGCAGGCTCCAGGCTCTGAGCTGTCATCACAGAGCCTGATGCGGGGCTTGAACTCATGAACTGCTAGATCCTGACCTGAGCCAAAGTCAGACACTTAACCGACTGAGACACCCAGGAGCCCCCATTTTACAATTTTTAATGAAGTGTTTTCACAAAAGTTAATTCATTTGCTTTTTACAACCATAGATACATTTAGGGAGAGATCTCATCCTACATTTCAGTCCACCTATGAAACACTTTTCGTGTGTACGGAGCAGAAAGGACCAGGGTCTTCTGTTTAGTGCCATTACTTGTGAATTTTTTATTTTTCAATAGATGGGTGGCTGGAACTGAGCCTCTCATATATAGGATGGGGTTCTGCTATATTTTAAAAATTCATGTTCTTTAAACCATCCAAAAAAACCTACATCTTTTTAAATTCTTTTCTTTTACACAGTATGGGGGGTGGGTAGTTAATGCCAGCCACAGCTTCAACTTATGAATAGTCATATGCCATCTATAGCTAGCAATGATAATAGATTCAGAATTGGAACCCTATCCCTTGCCTACGAGAGCAGAGTTCCAACTCTATACTTTCCAAATTCCTACTTGTTTGATACATAACTCTTCTACTCACCTGTTTATTTTCTGTTTACTACAGAGGCACCAAGTCTGAAGGAAGCAGAAGGGAAGGAACCTGAGCTCTTCCTAAGTAGATCCAGGCCTGTGGCAGCCAAGGCCAAGCAGGCCCATCTTACCGCTCTGAAGCATTTACAGGCACCCTGGTGGAAGAATCTTGGGGAAGAAGAAGGAGATGAGATTGATGTCCCAAAGGATGAGCTCAGTGTAGAATTAGGAACTTTATTCATTGGTGGAACCAAACCCCCTTAGGGAGCTACCCAAAGAAATGACACTTATTTCAGGAGATTGTATTGGTTCTGCCTCTGGCATACTAGTAGACTAGAGCTATCCTAACTCATTTCCCGAAATTCCTCTCCAGATAAGATTTTCAGGCAGTAAACAAGGAGTTACCTTCTACCTCTATCTCAGTTCTCTTTTTTTTTTTTTCCACATTACCCACGCCACACACAAATTAGGATGGCTTTTATTGTGGAACTAACCTCAGCATGGCATTCTATTGTTAGATGAAATGTGGTAGTTCTTTTGTTTTTGCTGTTTTCCTACTAAACATGTTTTCTAAATAAATATTTTCAACAATTCTCAAAAACTTGTCAGGATTACTTCAACTTTTCACACTTATTGTTTAGAATGCATGTGTTTCTACGAATATAAAAAGTATGTTCTTGGCCTAATTTATTAAGATCAGGAAAAGAAATGGTCATTTGAAGGGCACCGCACTATTTTCTACCAAACAGTGCTTGAACTCATTTTCTATCTTGTTATTTCTAAAAGAACTACATTAAAAAAAAAAGTCCTAAGAAGGGTGCCTGGGTAGCTCAGTCGGTTGAGCATCTGACTTCGCCTCAGGTCATGATCTCATGGCTTGTGAGTTTGAGCCCCATGTCAGGCTCTGTGCTGACAACTCAGAGCCTGGAGCCTGCTTCAGATTCTGTGTCTCCCTCTCTCTCTGCCCCTCTGCCACTCACGCTCTGTCAGTCTCAAAAAGAAGTAAACATTAAAAAAAATTTTTTTAATCCTAGTATTCAGCACAAAAAAAATTCCTTCAGATAAATGCATTTGTTCTGTTAAACTGTGAGAATTGTATAACTTACTGTTTCCCTTTGTCTTATCTCCTATAAAAATCAGCTAAATATAATACTTACTTTGTGTTATGATCCTAGGTACCTATAGAGTTATTTGGTTGCAACCTAATACTTTCTAATTTTCCTATTTATCTTTGATTGTGTTTTAGTACCAGAAGCTACTTCTGTTTGTGTTTGTAACAATATAGAATTTAAATTAAAAACATTTAACAAATCATGGACTCAATATCATGAGGAACCTGTATGATGCTTTTTGTATAAATGAGTGAAAATACCATTATTTCTGGATAGGAAGACCAAAGAGTATAATGTCCATTCCTCCAACATTAAGTTTAGTAAAATTCTAGTCACTATCCTAATGTAATTTTTATTCATAATTGGGAAAGAAATGTACATAATTCATCTGTAATAATCAGTTGAAAGTTCTGATTTCACTTAGAATGTAGAAAGCTAGGTGAAAATGTTGCTCCCCTGTTAAAAATGCCAGATAATCTACAAAAATAATTTTTCTTGAGCCTATCTGATAGTTGAGGCCTCAAGACAACCAAGTAAATAGAGATGTGACTCAATATCTGTGAAATGAGCTATTTCATCTTTAGCAGAGCACAGGAGACAAAGGTAGCTGGATAAGAAGAAATCAACTAAAATTTTTACAAATTCTTAAAGACCAAGTATGGGGTAGCATGTCAGTTTAGAATATCTAGGAGCCTCAGTGGGGAGAATTTAGAACTTCCATCTAAAAACAGGCAAGGTTGGGAGCAGGACAGCAGGCCTGAAGAGATGCCTTTTGTGATGCATGCAAACATGTGATAGGCTGCTGCTGAGTGCGGTGCCCAAATCCCTGCCTGCTTTCCCAAACCCTTTTCTTAAAAGCTTTAGGCTGCTAGAGCAGGGGTAGCAAGGCTCAGAGAAAATCCTACTACATGTAAGAAACAAATAGAAATAAAAACTGTCTCTGGAGGCAGGATAGAAAACACTAGCTCCAGATACTGGTACAGATACAGTATTGCTGAGGGAGGGACAGAAACAAAATCCCTCTCTTGAGAGAGGAAATCATCTTAGCCCCAGAAATCCTACACGACACAAGGCAGATGTCTCCTAATGCTGGGG
>NW_024412403.1:68180420-68183122 GCF_014898765.1 Herpailurus yagouaroundi | reverse complement strand
CCCAGAAACCCTACACGACACAAGGCAGATGTCTCCTGGTGGGGGGGGGGGGGGCGGCGGTTAGAAAACTGCCTGCCAAAGCTAATGACTGCCAAAGAATAGAAGGATAGGAACCCTGAGAAAGTCCTACCTCCAATCACAGGAGAAGAGACCTGGCCTAAGACTTAGGCCAGATCAGGGCAACACAATACCCATGTCCCAGCAACTAGCCTAGCACCAAGTAATAAGCAATGGTACTTTATTACTGGCATGGAGAGAAACCTCCTCTGTGGTAAAGGCAAAAGGGACAGCTGAAAGTGGAGGGTGGAACTGGAGCACTGAGAAACCTTCAAGCTTCCCAGACCCCACTGTAAGCAGGTAACAGCAGCAAAAAAATAATTTGAAGTCCATGGTGCATTGAAGATAAAAAGGAAAACCAAACCCAGCTAAAGTCCTGACTACTGAGTCAACCCCACTGCAATCTAATTCTTATATTTTAAATTCTTATTCTGATTTATAATGCTGTTGTGTTTAGTATATTGATGTAACAAAACAATTCTGCATTACTCAGTGAAAAAAAAATCTAATGCATGTGAGAAAGTGATTTTACCAATCATCAATTTAGATGTCACAATTTAATTTTGTTGGATCACTTGCTTACCCTGTGAGAGTTCGTCTTCTATAGAATATAAAGTACTGAAGAGGGTTTAATACAAATATGAGAAACACAGTTGTTAATATTAGATCCTTATGCATGTAGAGAATGCCTAGAAACAGAAAATTCTGTAGTTAACAAAGTCTGTAGAAAAGCCATTCCCTATTACGTTTTTCTTTTTAGGAATATCCATGTCCATTTAGGTCAGTTTCAAATTATGTCAAAGAGAATCCAAACATACAATTGCTAGACTTAACTTTAATGATTACATTTTGAAGATTCCCCCCCAGCTTTATTAGGTATGATTGACAAAATTGTATATATTTGAAATGTATAATGATGTGAAATGATAATCACAATCAGGTTAAGTAACACCCATCACCCCACATATTTACCTTTATTTCTATGTGGTGTCAATACTTAAGATTTGCTTTCAGCAAATTTCAAGTATAAATTACAGTATTATTAACTATAGTCACCAAGCTGTGGATTAGATCCCAGGAACTTATTCATCTTATAACTGAAAGTTAGTGCCATTTGAGCAGCATCTCCATTTCTCTCACCTCCCAGCCTCTGGTGTCCACCATTTTACTCTCTGTTTCTATGAGTTTGACGGGTTTTTTTTTTTTTTTTTTTTTTTGTTTTTTTTGTTTTTTTGTTTTTCAGATTCCACATATGTATGAAATCATATAGTACTTGTTTCTCTCTATCTGGCTTATTTCATATAGAATAATGTCCTCCGGTTTCATCCATGCTATGGTAAATGGTAGGATTTCCTTCTTCCTCGTGGCTGAATAATATTCTGTTGCATACATCTTTTTTTAAAAAAATGTTTATTTATTTTCAAAGAGAGAAGGAAGAAGAGAGGGAGAGAGAGAATCCCAAGCAGGCTCTACACAGTCCACACAGAGCCCAATGCAGGGCTTGAACTCATGAACCATGAGATCGTGCCCTGAGCCAAAATCAAGAGATGGACACTTAACCAACCAAGCCACCCATGCGCCCCTCATTTATTTATTTATTTAAATTCAAGTTAGTTAACATACAGTATAAGACTGGTTTCAGGAGTAGAATTTAGTGGTCCATCTCTTACATATAACACCCAGTCCTCATCCCAACAAGTGCCCTTCTTAATGCCCAATACCCATTTAGCCCATCCCCCCACATCTACTCCAGCAACAGTCTGTCCTCTGTATTTAAGAGTCTCTCATGGTTTTACTGCCTCTAGTTTTTATCTTGATTTTCCTCCTTCCTTTCCCCTATGTTCATCTATTTTGTTTCTTAAATTCCACATATGAGTAAAATCATATGATATGTGTCTTTCTCTGACTGACTTATTTTGCTTAAACGTTGTTGCAAATGGCAATATTTAATTCTTTGGAATCGTAATATTCCAATTGTATATGTATACACATATACTTCCCAACAACATTTTTTGTATCCTTTGGATAAATACCTAATAGTCCAATTGCTGGGTCATAGGGTATCTCTGTTTTTAATTTTTTGAGGAAACTCCATACTGTTCGAGTGGCTACAGCAGTTTGCATTCCCACCAACAGTGCAAAAGGGCTCTGGTGCTCCCCTTTTTCTACATCCTCACCAACATCTGTTGTTCCCTGAGTTGTTAATTTTAGCCATTCTGATGGGTGAGGTGGTATCTCATTGTAGTTTTGATTTGTATTTTCTGATGATGGGTGATGTTAGTCATGTGTCTGTTACTGATATTTCATGTGTTTGTTAGCCATCTGGATGTCTTCTTTGGAAAAGTGTCTATTCATGTCTTCTGCCCATATCTTTACTGGATTATTTGTTTTTTGGGTGTTGAGTTTGTAGGTTCTTTAGAGATTTTGGATACTAATCATTTATCAGATATATAATTTGCAAATATCTTCTCCCATTCTATTGGTTTCCTTTTAGTTTTGTTGATTGTTTCCTTTGCTGTGCAGAACCTTTTTATCTTGATAAGGTCCCAATAGTTCATTTTTGCTTTTATTTCCCTGCCTCCGGAGAAATGTCTAGTAAGAAGTTGCTGTGGCCAAGGTCAAAGAGGTTGCCTGTTTTCTACTCT
>NW_024412403.1:68133687-68180410 GCF_014898765.1 Herpailurus yagouaroundi | reverse complement strand
AGAAGTTGCTGTGGCCAAGGTCAAAGAGGTTGCCTGTTTTCTACTCTAGGATTTTGTTGGTTTCCTATCTATCATTTAGGTCTTCCATCCATTTTGAATTTATTTTTGTGTATGATGTAACAAAGTGGTCTAGTTTTTCTTCTGCATGTCACACTGTCCAGTTTTCCCAACACCTTTTCCTGAACAGACGGTCTTTTTTCATTGGATATTCTTTCCTGCTTTGTTGAAGATTTGTTGGCTATACATTTGTAGGCCCATTTCTGGGTTCTGCATTCTGTTCCATTGATCTATTTGTCTGTTTTTGTGCCAGTACCATACTGTCTTGATTATTACAGCTTTTTAATACAGCTTGATGTCCAGGATAGTGATGCCTTCAGCTTTGGTTTTCCTTTTCAACATTATTTTGGCTATTTGGGTCTTTTCTGGTTCCATACAAATTTTAGAATTGTTTGTTCTAGCTTTGTGAAGAATGCTGTTGTTATTTTGATAGGGATTGCAATGGCTGTGTATACTGTTTTTGGCAGTATAGACTTAACGATATTTGTTCTTCCAATCCACAAGCATGGAATGTTTTTCAATTTCTTTGTGTGCCTTCAATTTCTTTCATAAGCTTTCTATAGTTTTCAGCATACAGATCTTTTACCTCTTTGGTTAGGTTTATTCTGAGGTATCTTATGGTTTTTGGTGCAGTTGTAAATGGGATCAATTCCTTGATTTCTCTTTTTGCTGCTCCATTATTGGTGTATAGAAATGCAACCAATTTCTGTACATTGATTTTATATCCTGTGATTTTGCTGAATTTGTTTATCAGTTCTAGTAGTTTTTTGGTGAAGTCTTTAGGGTTTTCTATATATAGTATCATGTCATCTGCAAATAGTAAACGTTTCAGTTCTTCCGTACCAATCTGGATGTGTTTTCTTTCTTTCTTTCTTTCTTTCTTTCTTTCTTTCTTTCTTTCTTTCTTTCTTTCTTTCTTTCTTGTCTGATTGCTGTGGTTAGGACTTCCAGTATTATGTTGAACAACACTGGTGAGAGTGGGCACCCCTGTTATGTTCCTAGCCTTAGGGAGAAAGCTCTCAGTTTTTCCCCATTGAGGATGATATTAGCTGTAGGTCTTTCATATATGGCCTTTATGATGTTGAGATATATTCCATCTATCCCTACTTTCTTGAGGGTTTTTATCAAGAAAAGATGCTGTATTGTGTCAAATACTTTTTCTGCATCTACTGACAAGATCATACGGTTCTTATCCTTTCTTTTATTAATGTGGTGTATCATGTTGATTGGTTTACGAATATTGAACCAGTCCTGCCGTCCCACTTGATCATGGTGAATAATTCCTTTAATGTATTGTTGAATTCGATTTGCTGGTATCTTGTGTAACTCTCCTTTTTAGTGGGATCTTTGGTTTTGGAATCAAGGTAATGCTGGCTTCATACAATGAGTTTGGAAGCTCTCCTTCTATTTCTATTTTTTGGAACAGTTTGGGAAGAATAGGTATTAACTCTTCTTTAAATGTCTGATAGAATTCCCCTGGTAATCCATCTGGCCCAGGACTCTTATTGGGAGATTTTTAATTACTGATTCAATTTTTTGCTGGTTATGGGTCTGTTCAAGTTTTCTTCCTGTTTCAGTTTTGGTGGTTTGTATGTTTCTAGGAATTTGCCCATTTATTCCAGATGGCTCAGTTTGTAGGCATATAATTTTTTATGGTATTCTCTTATGAGTGTTTGAATTTCTGTGGTGTTAGTTGTGACCTCTCCTCTTTCATTCGTGATATTATCTGTTTGGGTCCTTTCTGTTTTCTTTTTGATAAATCCGGCTAGGTGGTTATCAATTTTGTTAATTCTTTCAAAAACCAGCTCTTAGTTTCATTGATCTATTCTACTGGTTTTTGTTTGTTTGTTTGTTTCTATATTATTTATTTCTGCTCTATTCCTTATTGTTTCCCCTCTTCTGCTGCCTTTAGGCTTTATTTGCCGTGCCTTTTCTAGCTCCTTTAGGTGTAAGGTTAGGTTGTGTATTTGAGACATTTCTTCCTTCTTTAGAAAGGCCTGGATTGCTGTATGCTTCCCTCTTATGACTGCCTTTGCTCTGTCCCAGAGGTTTTGGGCTGTCGTGTTTTCATTTTCATTGGCTCCCATGTACTTTTTAATTTCCTCTTTAATATCTTGGTTAACCCATTCATCCTTTAGTAGGATGTTCTTTTATCTCCATGTATTTGTGGTCTTTCCAAATTTTTTCTTGTGATTGATTTCAAGTTTCGTAGCATTGTGATTGAAAAATAAGCATGGGGGCGCCTGGGTGGCGCAGTCGGTTAAGCGTCCGACTTCAGCCAGGTCACGATCTCGCGGTCCGTGAGTTCGAGCCCCGCGTTGGGCTCTGTGCTGATGGCTCAGAGCCTGGAGCCTGCTTCAGATTCTGTGTCTCCCTCTCTCTCTGCCCCTCCCCCGTTCATGCTCTGTCTCTCTCTGTCCCAAAAATAAATAAACGTTCAAAAAAAATTTTTTTTTTTTAAATAAGCATGGTATGATATCAATCTTTTTGTACTTGTTGAAGGCTGATTTGTGTCCCAGTATGTGATCTATTCTGGAGATGGTCCATGAGAATTCAAGAAGAATATGTATCCTGCTACTTTAGGATGAAATGTTCTGAATATATCTGTTAAGTCCATCTGGTCCAGTGTGTCATTCAAAGCCATTGTTTCCTTGTTGATTTTGTGCTTAGATGATCTGTCCATTGCTATAAGTGGTGTGTTAAAGTCCCCTACTATTATGGTATTATTATCAATGAGTTTCTTTGTTATTAATTTATTTATGGGTTCTTACAAGTTGGGGGCATAAATATTTACAATTATTAGATCTTCTTGATGGGTAGACTCCTTAATTATGATATAATGGCCTTCTTCATCTCTTGTTATAGCCTTTGCTCTAAAATCTAGTTTGTCTGGGGTGCCTGGCCGGCTCAGTTGGTTAAGTGTCTGACTCTTGATTTGGCTCAGGTCATGATCTCACAGTTTGTGAGTTTGAGCCCTGCATCAGGCTTCACACTGACAGAGTGGGGCCAGCTTGGGATTCTCTCTCTCTCCGTCTGACCCTCTTCCATTCCCTCTCTTGCTCTCTCTTAATAATAAATACAATTTTAAAAACTCTGGTTTTTCTGATATAAGCATGGCTACTTGGGCTTTCTTTTGACCTCCATTAGCATGATAGGTGGTTCTCTATCCCCTCACTTCAATCTGCAGGTATTCTCTCCCAATGCGCCCCAGAGACCGCTACACCATGCTATGCACTCCTGAGCCAGCTCCCTCCTTCTCTGCAGGAGCATGCACCACAGCTCTGCTCTGGAGAAAGTTGTGCACTTCCAAAACCTCTGAGTTTGAGCTCTACATGCTGTTTGCTAAAAAACCTGTGACACTGAAAATTTCTATCTCCCCAGTCTGTGGTCCAGAAAGGTTTTCCTCTTGTGTGAATTCGATGCCACACTCTCTCAATCCCTCTTTCTTTGTCTCCCATTTATCTCTCCTCAGAATGCCCCCCACCCCCAGAGCATTGCAGTTTTTCCTTCCCCCAATTCACTTTCATGCACCTCTCACCTGCCACACTATCTCCCTCCAACCTTGGAGATCCTTCTGCCATTCTGCAGATTGATTTCCTGGGTGTTCCAAGTGATATGACCTGAATATAGCTGTGTTTGAGGGAGGAGGAAAGCCCAGGGCCCTCCTACTTCTCTGCTATCTTAACTCTTCCCCTCTGGGTGCATCTTTATCCATTCCTTCACTGACTGATGTTTAGGTTGTTTCCATATGTTGACTATTGTTAATATTGCTGCAATGAACATGGGAGTGCAAATGTCCCTTTGAGATACTGATTTCATTTACTTTAGATGTATGGCCAGAGGTGGGATTACTAGATCATGTGGTAGCTCTATTTTTAATTTTTTGAGGAACCCCTACACTGTTTTCCAAAATGTCTATAACCAACTTACATTCCCACATAGTATATATAAGGGTTCCTTTTTTTCCACATTCTTACCATCATTTATTATCTCTTGTCTTTTTAAGAAAAGCCATCCTAACAGGTGTGAGGTGTTATTGTGGTTTTGATTTGCATTTCCCTGACGATTAGTGATGTTGAACACCTTGTCATGCACTTGTTGGCCACTGTTCAATACAGTTATGATGTTATCCACTGGGGTTAATGCAAACTCCACAAAGGACACAATCCCCAACAAAACAGCTTTCACCTCAGGTGGCAGCCATAAATTTAGATGTCTACAGGCCACCCACACTTCTGACCAACTGCCTACAAATTTGGGAGTTCCCACAACACTTTCATGTTTGATAATTCACTAGAACAATTCACAGAACTCATAAAAGCAGTATACTTTTGTTTAGTTTTATTATAAAAGTTACAAATCATGTCTAGCCAAATAAAGAATGCTTATGCTTTTTTTAAATTTAATTTTCTTTTATTTCAAGTTTTTATTTAAATTCTGGTTAGTTAACATATATGGTAAAATTGGTTTCAGGTGTAGAATTTAGTGATTCATCACTTACATATAACCCAGGGCTCATCACAAGTGCCCTCCTTAATACCCATCATCAATTTAGCCCATTCCCCACCTACCTCCCACCATCAACCCTGTTTGTTCTCTATAGTTGAGAGTCTCTTATGGTTTGCTTTCCTCTCTCTCTCTCTCTTTTTTCTCTTTCTCTATGTTCATTTATTTTGTTTCTTAAATTCCATATATGAGTGAAATTATATGGTATTTGTCTTTCTCTGACTGACTCATTTCACTTAGCATAATACACTTTAGCTCTATCCACATCATTGCAAATGGCAAGATTTCACTGTTTTTCACGGGTGATTAATATTCCATTATATAATATCTATATAGATATAGATATATCACATTTTCTTTATCTAAGAATACTTATGAAAAGGTCTTATAGGCTTCCAAACATGGACCTTCCATGCACTGTCCCCATGGAATCAGGATGCATTGCCCTCCCAACACACTGATATGCTCACCAACAAGGAAGGTCAACCAAGCTTATTTTTCAGAGATTTTTGTTTGTTTTTGTAACAAGTGTTTATTTAGATAAACACACATACCATATTTTTGGCTTACATTTCCTTATACTTCAGGAGCTTCCATTTAAGATTGTGTTTTCTTTTATCTGAAAAACATATCTTAGAAATTCTTTAAGCAAGCATCGATAAGTTAACATATATTTTTAAATTCCAGTATAGTTAACATACAGTGTAATATTAGTTTCAGGTGCACAGTGATTCAACAATTCTATATATTACTCAATGCTTACCAAAATAATTGTACTCTCAATCTGCTTTATCTATTTCACCCATCTTCCCACCCCACCCCCCACCTTGTAACCATCAGTTTGTTTTCTCTAGTTAAGAGTCTGCTTTTTGCTTTGTCTCTTTTTTACTTTGTTCATTTATTTTGTTTCTTAAATTCCGTATTTGAGTAAAATCCATATGTGAGTATGTGTCTTTCTCTGACTGAATTATTTCACTTAGTATCATACTCTCTAGCTCTATCCATGTTGTTGCAAATGGGAAAATTCCATTTTTATGACTGAATAATATTCCATTGTGTGTGTGCGTGTTTCTTATCCATTCATCTGATGGACACTTAGGTTGCTTTCATAATTTGGCTATTGTAAATAATGCTGCAATAAACATAGGGATACATGTATTCCTTTGAATTCTTTGGGTAAATACCCAATAGTACAATTACTGGATTATAAAATAGTTATGTTTTTAATGTTTTGAGGAACCTCCATACTGTCTTCCACAGTGGCTGCACTAGTTTGCATTTCCACCAACAGTTTACAAGGGTTCCTATTTCTCTACATCCTCACCAACACTTGCTGTTTCTTGTGTTGTTTATTTTAGCCATTGTGACAGGTGTGAGATGATATCTCATTATAGTTTTGATTTGCATTTCCCTGATTATGAGTGATGTTGAGCATTTTTTCGTGTGTCTGTTGGCCATCTGTATGTAGTCTTTGGAGAAATGTCTATTCATGTATTCTGCCCATTTTTAAATCGGATTATTTATTTTTGGGTGTTGAGTTTTATAGGTTTTTTTTATATATTTTGGATACTAACCCTTTAGCCGATATGTCATTTACAAATATCTTCTCCCATTCCGTATGTTGGCTTTTGTTTTGTTGATTGTTTCCTTTCCTGTACAGAAGCTTTTTATTTTGATATAGTCCCAATAGTTTAGTTTTGCTTTTGTTTCCCTTGCCTCAGGAGACATCTAGAAAGATGTTATGGCTGAAGTCAGTCTATCAGGCATATTACTTATCTCCATTTTGCTTAGGTCTCTTGATGTGATTTTGTTTCTTATGACATCTCCTCATTTTGCCTGTCTGTTTCTCTGTGCATTCGGAAAGTCAGCTCTGTGTTTTGCTGTTAAAAGTAGTGGGCAGGGCATGCAATTTTAACAAGGTGGTGCTGGTCCTCTTGCACAGGGACACACAGCTGCTATGGAGACAGGGCAGCCAGGGCCACTCTGCAAAGCATGCAGGCATGGGGTGCAGTTTTTACAAGGTGTATATGTCCTCCCCGGGAGGTGACCAGCTGCTGCTGCCAGGACCAATGCCCTGCAAAGTGCACAGTTGGGAGATGCAGTGTTGGCAAGATTTACACAGGTCTTCTAGGAGAGGGGACCCTCAGTGCTGGGACTGAGGTATGCCTAGGTGGAGGGCACAGGGCCCTGTGTAAGCAACCCCTGTGGTGAGTACTGGTTCCTGCAGGTGGCTGTGTGGTTATGCTGGTGGAAACATTGGGTGAGGAAATGGCACCTGCCAGCTCCATTGTTCCTGAGTAAATCCCTCAGAGAACTCTGAGATCAGTAAATAACTCTCCCTCCCATATGCTCAGCTTGTTTTTCAAACTGCTACTTCTATGCTTATCTCTTCAGGCTGTTTGCTGTCTCTTTAAAGGTGGGAACTCAGCTTTCTTTCACCCTCTGGGCTCTCCCACAGCTGAGCCTGCTGATTTTTAACATTGTAGGCATTAAGTCTCAACCCAATCAATGGTTGTAAGAACTCATGGAATTCAGCACTTCTAGTTTTCAAAGCCAAACGCTATGGGGGTTTGTCTTCCCTGTGCAGGCTCCCTGGTATGATAGTCTCTTTCTCACATTCTCTGCACCCATGGTCCCCTTCCTCCAATGGCCAGAAATGCAGGGTTTAGCTCCCTCCCATGTCTCCATCCTTCCTATCCCCTTCAATATAGCCTCTTCCCTATATTTAGTTGTGGAGTTTGTTCTGCCAGTTTTGGGGTTGTTTTCTTGGCTATTTACACTGATATGAGTGTTATTTAGTTGTACCTGTGGGACAAGGTGACTTTAGGGTCCTCCTACTCCACATCTTCCCCAGAAGTCTAATGTTCTGAATTTTTATTGTTGTTTCATTACATGGGGTGATTGTTTGAATCATTGATCATATGACTGAACTCAATCTCCAGCACTCCCTCACCTCCCCATAGGTTGGGAGGTCAGGCTGATAATATGTGGTTCAAAGCTTCAACCTTTTAATCACATGGTTTGTCTTTCTGACATGATTCACCCCTCCTCCCCATTTTGAGTCCTTTTCTTAGCATAAACTCATGTGTGGTCCAGTGGCGCAACATACAGAACAAAATGCTCCTATCACTCAGGAAATTTCAAGGGTTTAGAAGCCCCATCCCACAACATGGGGCAAAGAGCGCACAAATCCTTTATTATAAAACATCCCCACATTTACTGTCTGATATACAAAGAGTTGTACCCTTATCTGGGCATAAGTAGTGTCTACCTTAGTCTTTTCTATTTTATACATGTCTGAAATTTTGTCAAAAATTGGGACACACAAAAAATATAGGGAAGAAAATAGCTTTTTTTTTTTTTTTCAAGAGATAAACAACTAAACATTAAGATTCAGAGATGATTCAGACGTTGGGACTCACAAAAGACCTCAATAGATATTGCTAATATGTTAAAAGATAGAATGCAAATATTGACAACGTGCATAAACAGATGTGGAGTTTCACAGAAATAGAAACCATTAAAAATAATAGATCAGTGGAAATGCTAGAAAAAGAACAATATTAGAGTTTAAGAATTCCTTTGAGAAGTTCAGACTAGTATTGAGCAAAGAATGGATGAAGTGGACAATGGATCAACAGAAATTTTCCAAACAGAAACATGAAGAGAAAAGAAAAAGAATACAGATTGGGTTGGAGGAGGAGAATATAGCCTTCAATAACTGTGAAATAATATCAAGTAGTATAACATGTGGATAACTGGAATACCAGATGTAGAAGAAAGAGAAATGAGGCAGAAATAGTTGAAGTAAAAATGGCCCAGAATTTTTTTCAAAATAATGAAACTACAGATCCAAGAATCCCAGAGAACCCCAAGCAGGATAAATAACATAAAATAATATAAAAATTTTAATACACACCTAAATATATCATAGTCACATTGCTTCAAATCCAAAATAAAAAGAAAATGATTAAAACAGAAAAAAATGTTGAAAAAAGAAAAATTAAGTTCCAAATGAACTTCTTAACAGAAACTATACAAGCCAGAAGACAAAGGAATGACATTTTTAGAATACTGAAAGAAAAAATTATCAACCCTGAATTCCACGTACAGCAAGAATATCTTTCAAGAACTGAAGGCAAAATAAAGATTTTTTTCCAGAAAAACAAAGCTGATTATATTCAATGGCAGCAGACCTGTATGATAAGAAATGCTGAAGGAAGTTCTTCAGACAGAAGGAATAAGATATAAGATAGAAATTAGACCTACACAAACTATAGGGAAATGGTAAAAATAAAAGTAAATATAAAAATTTTGCTTATTTTTAATCAATGTAAAAGTTAATTGGCTGTCAAATTAGTAAGAATGTATTTTGTGTTGTAACATATGTAGAAGTAAATTGTAGGATAATAATAGCCAAAAAAACAAATTGAAGGAAGAAAATAAAATTGTTAAGGTTTTGAAATTATAAATGAAGAGAGATAGTATTACTTTTAGGTAGACTATGATGAGTTGTGTTTATGCATTGCAAACCCTAAAACAACCACAGACACAATAAAAGAGGAAGTATAACTTAAGATGACAGTGCAGTCAAAATAGAATCATAAAACAACTAGCATAAAACAACTAAATAATAGATTTAAGCCCAACTGTATCAATAATATATTAAATGTAAATCATCTAAGTTTTGGCTTTGAGAATCTTTTACCGAATGGGTAGATGGGAGATTAAAAATGTTTTCTAGGGGCGCCTGGGTGGCGCAATCGGTTAAGCGTCCGACTTCAGCCAGGTCACGATCTCGCGGTCCGTGAGTTCGAGCCCCACGTCGGGCTCTGGGCTGACGGCTCAGAGCCTGGAGCCTGTTTCCGATTCTGTGTCTCCCTCTCTCTCTGCCCCTCCCCCGTTCATGCTCTGTCTCTCTCTGTCCCAAAAATAAATAAAAACGTTGAGAAAAAAAAAAAAAGTTAAAAAAAAAAAGTTTTCTAAACCTGTCTTGGCCCCATTATGGTCTCTTTAAACTTTGCTTATAAACTGGCCCCTTCTTTCATTAGCTAATTAATTTCTTATAGTCCCTTATCATACTCACTTTGTAGGATATTTTTTTTCCTGAAAGTTTTATTTAGATAAATTTATTTATCTAAATTCAAATGTTCATTAGATAAGTTTTTACTCTGCCATGTGTTTACAGGTGATAGGTTTATAAATCAAGTTTCACTACTACATAATATGAGTTGCCAGTTTTCCGATCTCCCTGTAATTTTTCCAGCCTATGCCTGCTGCCTGGCCACAAAGCTAGTGCCACATGTTGTATATTTTTTTCATGGCAGTATCCCATATCTAGCTATCAATTTCAGTAGCATTCATTATTGTATCACAAACTACTCAAAAACTTAATGATTTAAAGCTCTACCTAAGATAGGGTACCATATTGACCCCCCACCTAAAAAACAGAAACAAGCAATATATGAAACAACAGGTCTGAGGACACTGAACATCAAGCAACGAGGGAAAGTCTATAGGAAACAAATGAGGTGAACTCAGTGATTGCCACAGCTTAATGTCAGTAGACAGTGTCTAGGTCATGGCACATCCTTCCTAGCTTCTGCCTTCTATCTCATTTCCAACACTCACATGTAGATATCCTCCATCTCATATTTTTTTCATATTCCTAGAAGAATTGGCTGGCACAGCACAGAAAAATTTTGTTCATCTGTTCAGAGAGGAAGGGACTTCTCATGTAATACCGTGGTTCTATGGATCTCTTTACAATGTTTTAAATTTTTTTTTTCAATGTTTATTTATTTTTGGGACAGAGAGAGACAGAGCATGAACGGGGGAGGGGCAGAGAGAGAGGGAGACACAGAATCGGAAACAGGCTCCAGGCTCCGAGCCATCAGCCCAGAGCCTGACGCGGGGCTCGAACTCACGGACCGCGAGATCGTGACCTGGCTGAAGTCGGACGCTTAACCGACTGCGCCACCCAGGCGCCCCTCTTTACAATGTTTTAAAAAGCTTGCTTGTCTAGGGGCACCTGGGTGCCTCAGTTGGTTGAGCATCCAACTCTTGATCTCAACTCAGGTTATGATCTCATGGTCGTGAGACTGAGCCCCACGTAGGGCTCTGCGCTGAACACACAGAGCCTGCTTGGGATTCTGTCTCTCCTTCTCTGTGCCCCTCCCCTACTTGTGCTCTCTCTCAAAATGAATAAACATAAAAAAAGAAGCTTGTTTGTCTATCATTTGCATTTATTCTCCTTTTAGCTATGACTATGCCCTTTGTACTTATGAGGAAACTGAGGTCCTGAGACAAGGGGATTTTGTTTCAGTCACTACAGTCACGTTAATGTTATAATGGAAAGATACTGAGTAAATGCTCAGACATTTGGGCTAGGACTCAATCATGTGGGGGCAGAACAATGACAACGACAAGCTCAGATTTTCACTCTTTCTGACACATTCTCCAGTCAAAGCAACATGTGTGGAAAGTATCTCTTTTCCTGCCTCGTGCCCTGTATGCAATCTAACTCTTCCCAGCTGGTTTTTCTGCCTCACGTTTTGACAAGCACTAGCCAATCAAAGCCTATCCCACTTTCTCTCCTCCTACTACTTCCCAGTGCCCCAAAGTTTCCATGGTGATGGCAAAGTCAGGCATTGCCTGTTGATGTCAAGAGGCAGGATACAGGAGTCCTGCTCTTGTGTGAGCAGAGATGATTGAGGAACAGACAGAACCAGAAACAGGGAGGAAGGGAATGAATGGCAGGTAGTAGGTATGTAAGTGGTGGTCTCTGAATGTGTAGGCAAATGTGTGGGATATTTAAGGCATCTGTGCGTGAGGGTGCAAGTGTGCAAAGGGATTGTGTGAATACATGTGAGATGACTATGTTCTCATTTTCTTCATCTTACTTTGTCGTATTCAGTATCCTCTCTGGTGCCAGAAACACATGTGGCACCAGTTCAGAAAATTATATTCAGATCCCTGTACCTTCCTCAACCAGTAGAACTACTATCTATAAAGGCTACTACCATCATTTCCCAAAGTCTCTCTCTCTGTCCCAATTTCTTTGTCTCTGTCTCTGTCTCTGTCTCAGTCTCTATCTCTGTCTCTCTGTCTCTCGATCTTTACCCTGAGGGTCAGGAAATGGGTTTCAGCTTATTATCCTGCTCTCTCCTATTCTCTCTTATCTAATCACTGGGGTTATCCTGGCAGGCCAGTTCTACTCTTTCCCATTTAATTTGCTCTCCGAGATGGTTTGATGATAGTGGGGTAAATACTAGAGCCCAAGGATGGGATAGGAGGTGGTCTGCAGAAGAGCTGAGAGGGCCCAGGTTTCTGTTACTCTCCTTCTCCTTTCTGACACACAATCAAAAGCTTATAATGGCCTTAAATCTCCTCTGGGCTCACTAGTAAACTTCAGAAGAACACTTATCTAGTCTTTAAAACATCTTATGTGAAAATTATTTTCAATCTGAATTTTACCAAAAGGACAGTCCTCAACTAATTTTGATTCAGGAAACTGGTTCTTAATATCTAATTGAACTCAATAGCATTCAAAATCTATTCTCTGGTTTAATTCTTTGGGTAAATGAGGAAACAACAGGACAGCAACTTTTTCCCCTGGAATCTTTGTTTAATTACATGCTTCAATTTTGACAGTATCTACTGACTCTGCTATAGAAGATACAGAAATTGGGGTGCCTGGGTGGTTCAGTCGGTTGAGCATCTGACTTTGGCTCAGGTCATGATCTCTTGGTTTGTGAGTTAGAGCCCCGTGTCGGGCTCTGTGCTGACGGCTCAGAGCCTGGAGTCTGCTTCTGCTTCTGTGTCTCCCTCTCTCTCTGCCCCTCCCCTGCTCATGCTCTGTCTCTGTCTCAAAACTAAATAAAAACATTAAAAAAAAATTTTTTTTAAAAAGAAGATACAGAAATTGGCTCACCATTAGGGTTTCTTCCTTTCTTCCTTTAGGCTTTTGTTAGTTTTCCTTATTTTTTAATTCTAGTAACATCATGTTCTGTTCTATTATTAATTTAGACTCCACATTGTTCAAGCTCCATTTTATATTGACATAGATTCAATACTAGACTACCAATCTTTTATCAGTATGTATCAACTTCTGAGTATTTTGATTCACCTCTTAGCCGACTGGATTTTCTTTTTCTTTCTCCTTCTTTCTCTCCTTTCCTACCCACTGTCCTTCCTTCCTTCCTTATCTGTCTTATCAAGAGATAGCATTCATAAAGTGCACTAATAATGTACAATTTGGTGAATTTTTACATATGTTTAAAAAAACCAAAAAACTCCTTCAGGATCAGAATCTTTTTGCTTACATTCCATTATAAAGTCTATTGGAAAATTGGTAAATGCCCCACTAATTTTTCTTCCTTAGGTTTAGCAGTTCTAGCCCTTAATTTTTCTTCACTCATAAATAGTATTTTCATTTCTACCAGCTATTCTCTATAGTTTCTCCAATATTTTTTTCTTTTTTACTTTTTTTCTTAAAGATTCTCCAGTATTTCTTAACTTCAGTGTAATTCCTCAAATATTTTGGAGTACCAATCATGTCCCAGTGACTGTGCCAGGTGCTAGGGATTCAAAGAAAGAAACAAAGTTCTCTCAAGAGCTCTTTGTCTGGAGGGAGAAAGAGATAAGAAAATGATGACACAGTATGCCAACAGTATAAAAGAAGTGTTTAGGGGGCTCCTGGGTGGCTCAGTCAACTCAGGTCATGATCTCACGGTTCAGTGAGTTTGAGCCTGGAGTTGGGCTTTGTGCTGGAGCCTGCTTCACATTCTGTGTCTCCCTCTCTCTCTCTGCCTCTCCCCCACTGGTTCTCTCTCTCTCTCTCTCTCTCTC
Organism: Herpailurus yagouaroundi; assembly: GCF_014898765.1. Classification (NCBI taxonomy): domain Eukaryota; kingdom Metazoa; phylum Chordata; class Mammalia; order Carnivora; family Felidae; genus Herpailurus; species Herpailurus yagouaroundi. Next base: position 68,166,997 of record NW_024412403.1, on the reverse strand, counting down.
TCTCTCTCTCTCTCTCTCTCCCTTTCTATCTCTCTTTCTCCCTCTCTTAAAAACAAATAAACATGAAAAAATTTATAAAAAAAAGAAGTGTTTAAGATTCCGAGAGAGGAGAAAGGAAGCATGATGAGTAAAGGGATTGGATAATTGGGAGCTAGGCCTAAGAATGTGAATAGGAGTTTGGTAGAGAAACAGTAAGTTAGATTGGAGAAAAACCTGTGGATCTATCAAGGGTTTGATCAGAATTTACTCAGAGTTAAGAAATCAGTGGTTGAAACGTTTCGTGATACTTTTCTGTTTAACTAGTTCCAAATTTGACAAAAGCTGTATTCTCAGATTTGGAATGTTAAATTCTGGTTAACTCAATCCAATATTCTGTTTATATCCTTTAAAATAGCCTTATATTCAGGGGCGCCTGGGTGGCTCAGTCAGTTGAGTGTCTGACTTCAGCTCAGGTCATGATCTTGCAGTTTGTGAGTTCGAGCCCCGCATTGGGCTCTGTGTTGACAGCTCAGAGCCTGAGACCTGCTTCAGATTCTGTGTCTTCATCTCTCTCTCTGCCCTTCCCCCACTCATGTTCTGTCTCTCTCTCTCTCTCAAAAATAAACATTAAAAAAAAAACACCTTATATTCAATTTGGTCCATGGACTCAAGTCTGGTTCTGCCCTCATATAGCATATGGGCTCACATATGTCATAGCTAAACATCCTCATAGCTAAATATATACCTCAGTGTTGTAGAGAGAGATTCCAGGTTTCTACATAAAAATTTTGGAAGGAACACTGCTTTTAGTACTAATTGTTAATTATAAAATAGATTCTATTCCTCACTCTCCAGCAATAACAACAGTTCCAGGTTGTTGTCAGAGCTTTCTCCCCTTTTCAGTCTCTAGTTTTCTCTTCTTCATTGTTTAGCAAACCTTAATCAATCAATAATTAATGCTTAGTAAGCCTTTCTTGGCCTGGGTTCTTAGCCCCGGTTGCCTGTACAAATCACCAGAGCCTTGCTAGTAAAACTATTGTCCATGGGCCAGCAGCACTGGCATCACCTTGGAGATGTCAGAAGGCAAAATTTCAGATGCTACTCCAGATCTACTAAATCAGAATCTGCATTTGAATAAAATCCTTAGGTAATTCGTATTTACATTAAATTTTAAGAAGTGCTCACCTAGGCTGCTTTTAAAAATTCAACTGTTGGTGTACTTGGGTGTCTCAGTTGGTTAAGCATCCGACTCTTGATTTTCCTCAGGTCATGATCTCATGCTTCATGAGTGCAAGCTCTACATTGGGCTCCATGCTCACAGTGTGGAATCTGCTTGGGATTCCCTTTCCCTCTTTCTCGCCCCCTCCAGTGCACTCTCGCTCTCCCAAAATAATAGATAGATGATAGATAGGTAGATAGATAGATAGATTAGCTGTTGTGGCCCACATATAATTTAATTACCCTAGGGTGGGTACCAACCATCAGTATATTTTAAAAGCCCTTTGAGTGATTCTAATTTGCAACCAGGGCTGAGAAACTACTACTTGGTGAGTTTTGGCATAGAAAGAAGAATATCTACAATTTTCCGAAAAGGCTCTTAAAATGTTTTTGTATTTTAATTACCTGTCTGTGTGAGGCTGTATTTTCTTCAAATACTTTGGGCAAAGCAACATCCTAACAGATTGAATATAGAAGCAGATATGAGAATCTGATTGTCTTCTCTTAAGCCAGATATTAAAGAGCTTTGCAAAAATTTAATAATGTACCCCCTTTTCTTCAAAACTTTTGTTGGGAAAAAATACTTACTTTTATAAAAATATTTTTTAATGTTAACATGTAGTAATTTATTATTATTGCTTTTTACTGCATCATTAAATAAGTATTTTTAATATTTATGTTTTAATTTGAATATGGTAAACATCAAGGGAAATAGTTTGTTGGAGTCTTCTCTTACTGTTTTTTTTTTTACCAAAGCTGATGTTAAATTTTTCAGGAATATTATGAACTAGCTGTTCCTTAAGAATATATATATTCCTCTTGTATATAGAGGATTCTAAGATAGTGGAGTAGTAAGTAAGGCTCAGGAATCTGTCTTCTCACCTACACAATTGCCCTGGCAGAATATATGTAATGTAACTATTTTGGAACTCTGAAATACATGGAAAGCTTGCAACTTCTAGGTAAAGGTTTGGCAGGTAAATTGCAGTTAATTTTAGTCAATTTCAGCTCTCAGCACAATAGCAGTTACCCTTCCCTCCACCTTTGCTCCCTCCCTCAGCACCCTGGAAGGTAGCTTTGCACATTTCTGGAGCATACAATTTGCCAGAGCCAGGGTGGGCAAAATAGACCCTGTCCTCCAAATACTGGTGATCTATACTTTGATCAATGATTGCAGCTTCCAATTACAGATATGCAGACAAAGAACAGAGTGGCCATTGTTGTTACATCTGCCCCCATTTTTGTAAGCCCTTCCCTTCTGGATGAAGGGGATTTAAAGGGATGGTGCCCCTTTTTACCCTCCCTTCATTTTTTCTTTTTCCCCCATTGGAAGCCAGACATTAAAAACCAGAACTTTCAAAAGCAACTATGCATGAAAATGGCCCATCCACTTTATGGAAAATCTAATCCCTCTTAAGAGCTGGGATGGTGCCCCATATATTTTTTTGTCTCTCCACTCTGCATTATGCAATTTGAGGTGCTCGATTAGTTAATTGTTAAATAACTGAGTTATCAGTATTTGGCCAAGTGTCTATTACGTCAGATGTTTAACCCTAAGATGCAGCTATTCCTTCAATGAATACCTATAAGTAAATACCAAAGAGACTGTGCTAGATGCAAAAGACAGATACAGTCCCTGGTAATGGAACTTACATAGAGATAAATAATCTACACTCATTAAAGCAAGTAAATGAATTAAGGTGTGAGGATGATTATTTTGTAGGGAGTGATGTGTATATGAGAGTCCCTAACTTAGTCTGGGAGATGACCAGAAGAAGCCCCTTGAAGTGAAATAAAGAATTAACTGACCAGTTGGAATAGAAGGGGACTGTTCTAGGTAGAGGGAATGAAAAAAATACCATCTATTCAACCAATTTATTATGAAGGAGGCACTCAGTAACAATTTGATTGTAGATTATTTAGCACACATGGGCTTTCCCTGCCCTTAGGAGAGCCAAGCAATTTTAAGTGCTCTGGATTTTCATGTGATACACTCTCAAGACTAAATAATAAGCAGAATGGAAACATTAATAAAAATAAACAAAATTAAAGTAATAAATATGGAATGAATAAGTTAGTTTCATAGAATCCCCATATAACACAGAGAAGACAAGAGAGTTGGGGAAAACTCTCTAGAATGTGCAACTCTCAGCACTACACAGGCATAAAAAGAAACTCAATATCTTAATGGAGGATTCTCCCAGAGAGCAGAGGCTCAACACCTGTGTCCCTACAGGAGTCCTGTAAGGTGTCTTATTACTGGGTCTATAAATTATGCAGCCAAATCCTTCATTCATATTAATCAGTCTGTAGTTCTTGTGCCTGTCAGCCTAATTAAAATGTATGTAAGGAAAGTGAGTGAGAAGTTTGGTAATCCTGAGGACTGAGAAATAAGGCAGGATACAGAGGCTAGGGCTGCATTTCCTTTAGGGATCAGAGGAGAACCTGTTAATTGCTATTTATACAAAACTTCTTAATAACTTGGTTTTGGCTCCAGGTTGAATACACGTTCCTAAATGGTGTGCTTAGTTCTGTAAAGTAGTAAATGGAAAAAATCTCCTAGTTATTAAGAAATATTCTGATAAAATCAAGGGGAGTTTATTGAGTAGGACACAACTAGGACAATTTAGAGATAATTACCAAGTCCATAAATTTTCTCAGTAAGTGCTCTATTTGTGAATCTTCACATTTATTAGTTATATCAGCAATAGTAGGGTGACTTTGTTAATCTTAGCGATGCTTTTGCTTAGGAATATTGGTGAGGGTAGGCTTTAGTGAGAAGAATTCTTGAAAGCACCGAGGAAACTTCTCAGTCATGTCACTTTGCTATGTAACTTGAGTTCCAGTGGCTTCTTTGTGCTAACATATTAATTCATTAAATATAGCTGTGTTCTGAGGAAATTTTATAGTATTTGGGAGTTCTCCAAAAGAGGGCCCTGCCATATCCCTTAAAATACATGATAAGAAAATTCTTCAAATTGAGGCCTGGAGAAGTCCACATCACAAAACTTGCTTACAGGCCTAGAATTTATTCTTAGATCCAAGATAAAAAAAAAAAATGCCACACCGGGGTACCTGGGTGGCTCAGTCCATTAAGGGGCTAACACTTGATTTTGGCTTACATCATGATCTCACAATTCGTGAGTTCCAGCCCCATGTCAGGCTCTGCACTGATAGTGTGGAACCTGCTTGGGATTCTTTCTCTCTCTCTCTCTCTCTCTCTCTCTCTCTCACTGTCCCTCTCTCTCTCTTTCTGCCCCTATCTCCTCTAAAAATAACTAAATAAACTTAAAAAAAATAAGCCACACCAGTGTCTGGCACAGGGTCTGTACTTAGTAAATATTCATTGAATCAGTGTTGAGTAATTCCTCCTAGGAATTACTAGAAAATTCCTCCCAGGAGGAATTCCTAGGAGGAATTTTCTCCACTTTGATTTGAGATTCCTCATGCCCTTGGCTTTGGGTGCCTCAGGATAAGAAAGTCACCATTTCCTCCTCTATGACTTCCTCATATATTTGTAAATGCCCAATAATGATTCATATAGAAATGGTATCTGAGTTCTTATGGCATGAATGCTACTTCTCCTCTACAAAATACCATGACTTCCTCCCCTGTGGAGACAAGCCCACTTGTCTGAGCCATTCCCTGCCCTTGCCTACCATGAATTCCAAGGTTTTTCTGCTTGGCACCACATGTTCCATGAAGTATCCAGAGCCTACTGATTCTGTGGGGAAGACTCTTAAAGTTAAAAGAGGACTCAATCAATTCTCCTGGAGCCTGGCCTATTCAGGGCTTTGAGTCAAATAGCTCTAGTATCTCTAGCCCCTGCAGACACAATAGGAGTTTTAACAGTGATCACTTCAGTTGTCAAAGGAGCAGCTTGTAGCCAGAGTATGGCTGGGAGACAACTTTGCCATCTCCTGGGTAAGGATGCCTAGCCTTTTTAGCTTTTCTGCTCTTCCATGAGCAAAGGTTGCTGCTTATTCCTGCCCACCTTTGGGCAAACTGGTGCTGCTTGAAGATACTTAGGTAGAATTGAAAGACAGGCATTGGGGCCTTAACATCAAGGTAGGAAAAGAAATTGGCAAGCTTATGCATCCCTCAGGCATTTCTAATGTCTCTGAGAAGACTGGAAGCATAACATCAGCTCATTCCACACTAACAGTCCTTCCAAGACCCAACCTGCCATCCTTGCTCCCCATCCCGGAGCTCATCCAGCAGAAGCAAGGGGGCACCTGCAGCTCCACAGGCAGAATAGATCCCCAAATCTCAATCTTTTCAATCCTCAAAGATAGATGATATGCAAAGACCTGTGGGAACCAGAGCCTGGATCTACGCCAGAAAATACAAAATAAGGGCTGCTGTACATTCCAAGTTTTAAGGAGTTTTAAGGAGTATAAAAGGACAAAACAAAAGCCATCAGATCTGGTCTCAGTTTTCCTAAAGCCAGCTCAGTTTCCACAGGGTCTAGTGCCTAATCAGGAGTGCTAACATTCCCAGAAAAGTCAGGAAACAAAAGTCCTCATTCCCATAGAGAGCCATCTATGGCATCTGTTGCTAGGAATCAGTTTTTGTAAAGAATGACCACCAACAGTGTTATGGAGACAAATGGTCTGAAATCTACCCCATGTCATATTTGCCTCCTTGGGATACCAGAACAGAGCCTAAACAATTCACAGAGGAACAGTCCTTCTGTCCTCACCATAGGTGGGACACCAGTTCCATCTGCTTCACATTCAGTCTGCAGGCAGGCTGACCCTACTCAAAAAATGGACACTGAAGTATGGACAGGTATATCTGTATTCCCCAGAGGAGACACCCAGGACTCATAACCTATGAGTGCCAGGAAATTCAGAGGAATTGTATTTCCTTAAGGTTTTGAGTATGGGTGTGTGGTACACTCTGGATCCTTCTGGGATTTTTGCTGTTGTAGGGAGAAAATAATCAATAAGTGCTCTGTGGGGCAGGTATAAACAGATATTTTCATACAAAATTCAAATCTCATAATTTAGACTTTACTTCACCCCTAGGGCATCCTTATTAATGAGATTTTTATTTGATGAATGTATTTAAATATAACTCACAGAGACTGGCTATGTGAGAGGTCTGCACATTATCAAGGAACTGTTTCAGCTGTTGATGCAGGCTGCTGAGTGCCTCAGCCCTAAACAGCTGCAGTGGTACTCAGCAACATTCTCTTACTGATTGACCTCAATCGGAAAGAAGCTCTTGGAGAGACTGCAGGGGATGTGTTCCAAACACCAGCTCATGTTGGACTCTGGAAAGGCTGCCCTGGCTCTATGGCTCTAACTGGGCTATTAGTTCCAGTGGCCTTGCTATGGGACCACCACTTGATTGCCCGCCCTGGCTTTGACCCTCTTTCTCTTCAAAGGCCCCATGAAACTCCCTTGAAAATAGCCTGTCATATAGTACTTCTACTTCTGTAAATAGTAGCTTCAGCTAGAATAAATATGGAGAAAGAGAAGTCGTAATAACAAAGATAATCATAATTAGAGACTTTTTAAAAGCCTTAGTTAACTGGATTATGCAAGGTTTTTTTTAACTGAAGTATAGTTGACACAGAATGTTACATTAGTTTCAGGTATACAACATAGTGATTCAACTTCTCTATATGTTATGCTATGCTCACCACAAGTGTAGCCACCATACAACTCTATTACAGTATCATTGACTATATTCCCTATGCTGTGTCTTTTATTCCTGTGGCTAATTCATTCCATAACTAAAAAAATACTGTGCCTCCCAGTCCCTTCATCTATTTTTCCCATCTCTTCCCATCCCCTCTCCTCTGGAAATCATTTACAAATACAGTTTGTTTTCTGTATTTGTGGGTCTTTTTCTGCTTTTTGTTTCATTGTTCATTTATTTTGTTTTTTAGATTCCACATAAAAGTGAAATCATATGGTATATATCTTTCTCTTTTTTCACTTAGCATGATACCCTCTAGGTCCATTCATGTTGCCACAAATGGCAAGATCTCTTACACACAAACACACACACACACACACACACACACACACACACACACACACACTATGCTAGTTTCTGAAAATCAGCTGGGAAGCATCCCATTTCTATACTCTGTGTAGATTATCTACCATAGCAAATATCTCTTCATTGAAAGTCCTAAAAGCATTTGCCTGTAAAACTATCTGGGCTGAAAAGTATACTTATTTGAAGAAAAATGTACAACTTCTCAATTTTTCTCTATGGTAATGGCCTGTCAGGTTTTTCTACTTTTTTTAAAAAGTCAAATTTGATAATATATGTACATGCACACACACATACTCCTTTATTTTTTTAGTAATTTTAGATTCACAGAAAAAATTGAGTAGCTATACAGTTTCATCTACTCACACCTCCATCTTCCTATAACCTAACAGTTTCTCCTTTTATCAACATTTTGCATTACTGTGGTACCTTTGTTGTAGCTGATGAACGAATGTTGATACATCGTTAAGTGTACAGTTTAAAGTTCATTCTTTGTGTTATATAGTTCTATGGGTTTTTGACAAGTGAATGTCAAGTATCCACCATTACAGTGTCATACAGAATAGTTTCACTGTCTTAAAAAAACCCCTGTGCTCCACCTGTTAATTCCACCATGCCCCTCAAAACCCCCGCCAACAACTGATCTTTTACTATTTCTATAGTTTTGCCTTTTTTAGGTTGTCATATTGTTGGATCATACAGTATGCAGCCTTTTTAGATTGCCTTCTTTCACTTAGCAATACACATTTAAATTCCCTCCATGTCTTTTTGTGGCTTGATAGCTTGTTTCTTTTTATCATCAAATGATATTCCATTGTATGGATGTACCACAGTTATCCGCTCACCTATTGAAGGACATCTGGTTATTTCTAGGTTTTGGAAATGATAAATAAAGCTTCTATAAACATTTACATGCAAGTTTTTCTGTAGATGTAAGTTTTCACCAATATGAGTAAATACCTAGGAGTGTGTTTGCTGGATAGTATGGTAAGTCAACATTTAGCTTTGTAAGAAACGGCCTAATTGTCTTCCAAACTGGCTGTACAATTTTGAATCCCCACCATAAGTGAATGAGAGTTTCTGCTGCTCCACATCCTTGCCAGCATTTGAGGTTGCCAGTGCTTTGAGTTTTTGCCTTTTTAATAAGTGTGTGGTGCTCAGTATTATTTTAATTTGCAATTCCCTACTGACATATGATGTTCAGCATCTTTTTATATGCTTATTTTCCATATGTATATTTCCTTTGTGAGGTGTCTGTTTAGATCTTTTGCTTACTTTTTAATTGGATTTTTTTTATTGTTGAGTTTTAGGAGTTCTTTGTATATTTTGGATACCAGTCCTTTATCACATAGGTGTTCTGCAAGTATTTCTCCCAGTCTGTGGTTTGCCTTTTCATTCTCTTAGCAGAGCCTTTCAGAAGTTTTTCATTTTAATCAAGTCCAACTTATCATATCAGCCCCCCACCCCTGCCAACACACAGACACACAGACACACAGACACACAGACACACACACCCATGGATCATGCTTTTGGTGGTGTGTCTAAAAAGTCATTGCCATGGGTATCTGGGTGGCTCAATCAGTTAAACATCTGACTCTTGGTTTTGGCTCAGGTCATGATCTCACAGTTCATTGGATCAAGCCCTGCATCAGGCTTTGCACTGACAGTGAGGAGACTACTTGGGATTCTCTCTCCCTCTCTCTCTGCCCCTCCCCCATGCATGCATGTGATCTCTCTCAAAATAAATAAATAAACTTAAAAAAAAGTCATTGCCAAATCCAAAGTCATCTAGATTTTCTTTTAATACTGGAATTTTTATAGCTTTGCATTTTACATTTAGGTCTGTTATCCATTTGAGTTAATTTTTGTGAAAGGTTGAAGTCTGTGTCTATATATTTTTTTTTTTTTTTTTGCATATGGGTGTCTAATTGTTCCAGCACCACCTGTTGAAAAGACATTTCTCCATAAAATTACCCTTGCTCCTTCATCAAATCTCAGTTGGCTATACTTGTGTGGGTCTACTTTGGGGCTCTCTATTCTGTTCCATTGATCTATTCTTTCTCCATTACCACACCATCTTAATGACTATAGCTTTACAGTAAGTCTTGAAGGCAGCTAATATCAGTCCTCCAACTTTGTCTTCCTCCTTCTTTTCCCACCAACATCTCATCCAGCCTCTCCTTCTTCTTTATTCTCTATACTGTGCTTAATCCAGGTTTTCATTTCCATATAAACTTTAGAATTCATTTTTTTTTTGATATTCACAAAATAACTTCTTATCCATGAACATGAAATATTTCTATTTACCTAGCTGTTTTATTTCTTTCATCACAATTTTATGGTTTGTCTCATAAAGCTCCTGTACATGTTTGTTAGATTTATGCCTAGGTCTTTCTTTATTTCTTTCTTTTGGTGCTAATATAAATAGCATTGTGTTTTTAATTTTAAATTCCAATTGTACATTGTTATTGTAAGAAAAACAATTGATTTTTGTACATTAACTGTTTATCCTGCAACCTTACTATAATTGCTTATTAGTTCCAGGTGTGTTTTTTTTGTTGTTGCTTTTTTTGTTTGTTTGTTTCTTAGTTTATTAGGGATTTTCTACATATAAAATCATGTTCTGCAAACAAAATATTTTATTTCTTTCTTCCCAATCTGTGTATCTTGTCTTACATTAGTTAGGAATTCCAGTACAATGTTGAATAGGGATGGTGAGAGAGGATGCCCTTGCCTTATTCCCAATCTTAGGGGGAAAAACATCTCATTTTCACCAGTTAGAATAATGTTAGCTGTGGACTTTTTGTAGATATTCTTTATCAGATTCAGGCAATTCCCTTCTATTCCTAGTTTTCTCAGGGTTTTTTGTTTATTTGTTTTTTTTGCATGAATCGCTGTTGAATTTTGTCATTTTTTTCTGCATTGATGTAATTGTGTGATTTTATATTTTTTGTGTATTTATTTACACATCAAAGTTTGTATTTATCAAGAAATTATTTTTATTTCTCTGATTTTAAGATTTATTGCCATAGTTATACATTAGACTCTTGTAAATTTAAACACTTGTTCACTTAACAATTATTTATTGAACATGTACTCTGTTGAAGATTATGTTAGGTATGGAGAAGACATTAATAAATAAATCTGTATGAAAGTTTTAGGATAAGTTTGCATTTCGCATAAGGGATGGTGAGAGAGAATAAGGGGAAAGGACTGGAAGAAAGAAGCCAACAGGGAATTGGGCAATTGTAAAATCAGACAGGATGTGACATTTCTTGCCTCCCAACTTTTTCTCACCACACTATTAACTGAGGAATGGTCACTCTTTGAGGGACAACTGAGTGCTTATAGACTTCTGCAGTCCCTAACTGAGTTCAGAACAATATCCCTTATCATAAAATAGCACACACCACATCATGACCTACTCTTTGTCTACCTGTTCGTAGTACTCATGTCGTTCCTTAAACAGTCCATGCACATGCTGCTCCATCTGCCTCCACTGCTCTCTACCCTCTTATCCGATGGGTCAACTCCTAATTATCTTTTATTACCTTGATCACTCTCTCAGGGCCTGAACTGTTTCCATTAAATTGCATTCTAAATTATATCCAGTCTTTCAGTGCCCTTTGAAATAAAACCTCAGTTTAGCTCTTTAACCTCCACCCAGTATTATTCTTTCATTTCCCTAGAGTTCACTATAATTCTCACTGAATGGCCAGTCTGTACTGACCCAAGAATGAAGGGCAGAGCCCTAAGAAGACCTACTATACAGACAATTTTCTAATTTCTTCTTCTATAAGAAAGTTTCATGACATTAAAACTAGAAGATCTTTTCTAAGGCTGAATGTGGAAGCAAGAAAGTATGGAGAAAGACAATGTGCAAGGCAGTAACTCAATAGCACTCCAAGCAGATGGTTTCTATTTTCTCTGAGACAGAAGCAAGTTCATCTGCCAGGAATGTGAGGAGGGTGTTAAAAGTTCCAATAACTGTTGTGGAAATGAGAAAGGAAGCTGAATACACACTAATGATTCAGGAGAGTGCTGAAGATGGAGTGAAATTGGAAACTGAATGTGTAGAAGTAACCACCACCCTGAGGTCAAATTTTCTTCTGCACCATTCTGTGCTCCAAAAGGTAGGAGTGAAGACTGGTGGTTGCACTGATCCAGGCTTTGCTGGGTGGGCAGTCAGGGAAATGAGAATATAATGTACTGATGAAGTAACACAGCTTTGGCATTTGATAGCTACTTCAAATCCTGGTTCTGCCCCTCAATATGTGAATTTATGCAAATTACTTAATCATTTTAAGCCTTAACGTGTCCAATGAAAAATGGCGACAATCCTATGTACTTCACTGATTCAAAAGATACTGAGTGCCCTACTGCATACTGTTCTTGGACCTGGAGATACAGCTGAGATCAAAAGAGACAAAAATTCCTGTCTTTTGGAAGTAAACATTTACAGAGAAGAGAAAAAACAAAGACAACAAAGGGTTTAGGGAAAAAATAAGCAGAGAAGGGGTAAAGTACATGCAGGAGGCTGCTATGAAAGGTGAGTAGCCAGCAAAGCCCTTAGTGAGCTGATGTTTGAACCTGAACGAGTTATGTGAGTTTAGGTGAGGATTCATATAGTGGGCTAGCAATAAATTCAAACTAATAGTCTTGCGGTCAAGAGACTTCCTGAAATCAAGGTTGCTGGCTTTCCCCCCTTTCCTTAGAAGCTTAAGGAGAGCACGCATGGTTTGGGTGACTACTATTGGAGCTTCTCACTTCCAGACCTGAGTCCTCAAATCTCACCTCTCGCTGAAGTGCCAGCTCAAGTGCCACTTAAGAGGCACTTTCCTAACAGTATTCACTCTTCTCTCACTCACGTCGAGATATCTCTGATTCTCTTTCATAAAGCCGCCAGGTTCTATCCATGTTCTATCAGTAAATTGTTACTTGTCTGGGTGACTCACTTTAATCCGGGTCTCATTTTTCATCAATAAAATGAAAAGATCCTATTAGACGACCTACTTTCCGGCTCTTACTATTTTATGATTCTAAGAGTAAAACCCACATCCCCACTCCCTTCTCACAGCTCATTCAACAATCCTGTCACAGCTGGTATCCGCAGTACCGAACTACGCAAAAACCCAAGCCATAGCGTGGGTCAGTCACTATCAACACCACAGAAGAACTCGGGCTAAGTGGCCCACCCATTTCACAGCGTTAACACCTGACCCTCCCCAGAACGCCCGCCCTCCGGGCATTTCCGGTTTTCCGCAGATCTTCTTCCGGAACACTTGCTCACGTCTGACTCCGCCCCCCCATTCGTTAGAGACCATTGGCTCTTTCTTTGAGGAAGAGGAGAATTTCCTAATGTTGATTGGTTTCCGTCATTGTTGATGGGTTAGTTACAAACAAGGCGTGCCTGGTCTCCCTGGTAACGCTCTGCCAACAGCTCTGATTGGTTCTTGTCCTAATCCCATCTTCCGTCCCAACTGCGAGTGGTTGAGTCCCTTGACGGGGCGCGGCGGTGGTAGGTGTCGCGTACGGGATTCCCGAGCTGACGTGGCTTAAATTTGGGAGGGGGGCAGCTGGCGCCTCCGGCCGCAGCCTCTTCCAGGTGAGTGAGGGATACTCCCCAACTCCTCCCTTCTTTGAGTCTTTTAACGGTCACCCCTCCGCAGGGGCTGCCGAAGCGGCCACACTCGGGTCCCCTCCCTGCCCCTCCTCTTCCTATTCCGTCCTGGATCCAGCCCTACACACGCCTCCCTTCACCTACCAGGCCTAGTTCTAGTTGCCCACATGCCAGCTGGCCCTTTGGAAGGGCTTTGGGGGTCTCACTGCGCGGCCTCGGGGCACATATGCGCGGTCTGCTCTCTCCCCAGGACGTTTCTTCTCCCGGAGCGACGGAGAGGGCTCTCGGGTCAGCCCTGTCCTCTCGGCCTTGTTCCCTGAGCGGCCTGTTCAGCCCGCCCTGGGTTCGCAGTAGCTGACGTCGGAGAAAACCTGTCTGGCCCCTGCGCTCAGGTTCTAAACTTAGTTTCCGGAAGGGGAAGCGGGACCCAAAGGAATGAAAGCTTTTGAGGGCGGAGATCACAGAAACGGTGGACATAAAATGCAAAAAGGGACCTGGCAAAAGATCCTGCTAATGAGTTGCTGGTGAGATTTGGAGAGAGGAATAATCTTTGCGACGCCTTCAGCACTAAAATCCCAGGAATCAGGGGTAGACATACTGTTAGAGAAAGAGAATCCTGAAGAAAGTTCTGGAGGAAAAAGAACTTGATTTGGTGCTGTGGAGGATATTTATCTGCTTAAGGGGAGTGGTGTGTGGGAGTGCGAAGAGGAGAGTGAGTTCCTTGACAAATGAGGAATATATTTGTCCGACTTATTTTAAGAGTTCCATTTGGTCTGTGGGGAAAGGACAGTTTAAGTGTAGGACAGAGATATTTAAAATCACTGGATAAGTACTTTCACTTTTGGCGATAGTTGGAAGCTTTCTGAACTCTTAAAGAACCTTACGGTTCTTTTTGCAAGATGGCAGTGGAGAACTCCTTACAGACAGGCTTGGAGGCCTTTCCAGAAACACGAAGTAATTAAAATTTGCATGGTCAGAATGACTATGAATGGTCAAACCCAGTAAACATTAACCTGGAAATGGCAGGATTTGGTCATGGAATAGATATAGGAAGAAGTTGAAGAGAACTAAAAAGTTGCAACCATTATACACTGACAGTTTCACAACTTTTACTTTTCATCCCTTGACCATGTACTTTACTTAAATGCTTTCCTCTTCACTGCATTAACTTCGTTTGACCACATCAGTAGTTCCTAAACATTTTTACACACCCTATCAGTAGAACGTTTTTGAACAATCATATTCCAAATATGTTATATTTAATTACGGATACCATATGCATAGCACGGTAAACATATACAAAAACGTATTTAAAAGGATGAAAAAAAAATCTTGCCTACTCTCCAGGACACTCCTAACCCAATTTGGGGACCATTATAAAGTTTGTTTATTTTGCAAGAAGGCTGTTTACATTTCTAAGGATCTACAGACTGGATGGAGAAAACTTTTTTTTTTTTTTTTGAGGTCCTCCATTCTTCTGGAATGGGACCTCCTAGAAATCCTCTTTAGGCGATCCTTTTTCCCTCTGCTTGAGTCTTAAAGGCCCCCTATCTTTTTCCCTTTTGCATTAATGGATTAATTAAAAGGATGTCGATTTTATCCAGTTATAAAAATAATAAATTATTCATAAACTTCTCTTGGTTAAATACTGTTAGGAATAAATTATTTGGAACACATCTCACCACTGATCGTCACATACCAGTCTGTTGTTAGGAACCACTATATAAAAGGAGGTTAGGCTCTCTAATACTATATTTTTAATTCAGCCATGTAAAAATCAGCAATATGTACGTTAGGTAAGTTGAAATTCAATACAAAAGGGTATAATATAAAAACAAAAATCTCTTTCTCCCCTATCTACTGGCCTTTTTCTCATTCCCTACTTCCCAGAAGTAAGCATTGTAAATAATTTGCTTCTTCTTAAGAAACTTTCTGATCAGACTCAAGCACTTACCTAATATGTATCCCCCTCCTATTTCTTTCCCACAAGTGGAGTCATGATACACATACTATTCTATACCTTTCTTTTGCCTCTTGATACTATATTTTTTTCTATCCATAAGTATTAAAGTACCTCATTCTTTTAAAAGGCTATACAGCATGTCCTTGTAGAAATGTCAGAATGTACTTAGTGTGTTCCTTATTGATGGACATTGGATTGTATTTATTAGGCATCACAAACACTGCTGTAGTGAATATATAAGTATATGAGTGCTCTCATGGCCCCAGCCCTAATTTCAGCCCCAGTGATGAATGTTGGGTGATGAGGTTACTCACAAAATAGATTCTTTTTTGTATATCTCCATCAGCCAAGAAGCTTTATGGTGCTCTGTGATTAGTTAAAATATATAATCTCTCTTATGCTGTAGTTTACAAACCTTAAAACTGGGGATATTGATAGTACCTCCTTGTCGGGGTTGTTTTAATACTAAAAAAGTAAAGTAATGAGGATATATGTTTTTATATGTAAAGCTATTGAAATAATACTTAGTGCATAGTACTGCTTATATAAATTATATCTACCATTTACTTCTAAATTTGTTAATGAAAACATTTTTTTGTGTCATGAAAATTAGCTTTTCATTTTGTAATTGTAAAGTTACATCATAATATTGGATCTGTTTTTTCCAGCTGTATAGCACCATTTCCTCTCAGTTCCTCAAACCAATTGAAAATCACTTTGAGAATTAAGGAATTAAGGAAAACTACCCAGGCTCAACCAAGTACACTTTAAATAAATTTGAGGAGTGACTTGGAGATCTCACCATTTTCTGTGGGAAAATGTGATTTGAATTCCAAAGCAGATGTGTACCCAGGCATGCACTATCTTCAATTATTTATTTTTTTTTAATTTTCCCATGCATTTTGTACTAAGTTTTCTGTGGTTAGGGACATTACTTATATTTCTTTTTATGTTTTTGTGGCTCCTGGCATTATGCTCCATGCAAAGTAGGTACTTTGAAAATAATTATTTATAGCAAGCAGTGAAGACTTTGCAAAAATAATACTTATTAAATTTCTAGTGCCACCTCAACAGACGAGTGTTGAGATCCTGTGGCAGTGTTTGTGGAAGGTGTAGCTAGCATTGACTTGAAAGATTGTTTTATTTGCCTGTTTTATTGAAGGCTGGCCTTGGCATGAAGCCCTGATTTTTTTTTCTTTTCCCAAATTGCTACTCATAGTTCTGGTGCTTTATAAAACAATAGCAAGAGCATTTTTTGTCCCAGCAGTCACACATATTCCTTACATGAATTTATTATAGTGAACATGAATATTTTCCCCCATTTGTCCATTTCTGTCCTACAGTGAGCCTAAACAGAGGGGTAGATCCATCTTTCTTCATTTGGCTTAAGCATGACTAGTTTGTCTCTTTTGCCCTCTAGTTCTCAACCTTTCAACTACATAAAGCACTTAACTGTGCCTGAGATACCCTTCCCAATTACATTTCCACATTTTCCTTTTATGACAGCCACACAAATCACTCTTGAATCATGGAGTCATAGTACTGGGCGTTAGAATATTTGTCAGTCTTCTTCACTTGAAGATGAGGAAACTGTAAGGTAACTTACCCAGCATAGTACAGCCTCTTTGTGTTGGAGCCAGAGCTGAAGGCTCAGTTCCTGGCTCCCAATTTGGTGCTTGTTCCACTACTTCCTTTCTCATGGACCTGTCCGATTATTGTATCAATCTATGAGAAACTCCTTTTACTTTGACCTGAAATGGTACATCCTTTATACTGATCTTTCCTTTCTTTTTTTTTTTTTAATTTTTTTTTTTTAACGTTTATTTTTTTGAGACAGAGAGAGACAGAGCATGAACGGGGGAGGGTCAGAGAGAGGGAGACACAGAATCTGAAACAGGCTCCAGGCTCTGAGCTGTCAGCACAGAGCCTGACGCGGGGCTCGAACTCACGGACCACGAGATCATGACCTGAGCCGAAGTTGGCCGCTTAACCGACTGAGCCACCCAGGCGCCCCTTTCCTTTCTTAAAATGTACATATTTTTAAATGGTTATGTGAGGAAAGTAACTTATTTTTCATTTGAAGAGCTTTTTATCTTATTCAGTAATGCTTTTTTAGTAGAGATACTTTGAAATGTATTCATTTCTCTTGAGTGTCAGTTTTCTTTATCTTAAAATGGCAATGATGATGATACTGATCTTGCAGATTTTGTGAGAATTATAGAGAAATTTGTATAAAGTACATATTGCTCAACAATTATTTCCAATAATAATATCATGATCCTATGTTCATTTGTATGTATCTTCATGTGCAGTAATTTTCAGTAGGCTGCTGGTGGAGACACACCCTTCTCAGGAGGATGAATCAAAATCTCATGCATGGCAGTGGTGGATACCAATGGTGGGGAGAGTTTGAGAAAACATTTGGGATTTTAATTGTATATTTGGGGGGAAAAAAAAAAAACAACTTTCCCAATAGAAATTACATATCCCTCACAGTCTTCTTGGCTAATGGTGATATACAAAAGATTTGGTTTAGGGCATACCACCTTCAGTATACATGTGTGCATACGTTTGGCCACAGATGATAACACGTTTTACATTTCTCTAAAGGTCCTATGGTTCTAAAATGGTTGGGAATGTTGCCACAATGTCTGAAATCTCAGTACTTTCTGTTTAGCCCTAAAGGTAGTAGCAGAAGCAAGCAGTAGAATCCAAGCTAGTTAGAGCAGAAAGTGTGAGTACAAACAGAAGGACTATGATAGAGGTAGGTTGAGGGTTGGTTTGAGAATCTGAAGTGAAAATGATGGGAAGTGGCCAGTGATTGAGGTATTTATAGGTCATGGTGTGTGACCAAGCCAGGGGTTAAGTTGAGTAACTCTGTTATAGACGGCTCTAGCTGTTAATTGATTTTTTAAAAGACCTTTTTATTGTAAAATAAAATTCAAGAAGAAAAAAACACACACACCAAAAGACATATAGCTTGATGAATTATTAGGAGGTAAACATTCTTATCATAACTGTGAGGTCAAGAAATCTAACTTTGTCAGTCATCTGAGAAACTCCTCCATTTGCTCTCTCCTTCCTTTCACAGTAATCACTTCCTTGTGGTTTCTCTATGGTTTTATCACCCAAATGTGAATCTTTTCCCTCCCTTCCCCCCTTTTCAACTCAGTGTCTCTTAAGTCCTTTCCTTATAATTTTTGTTGAAGAACTTAGACTTTTTGACCTGTGGAGTTTCCCACACTCTGAGAATTTCACTTTCATGGGGCAATTCAGCATATTCCTGTATCCTTTGCGTTTCCTACAAATTGGCAGCTGGATCCAGAGGCTTCACCATATAGATGGTGATAGAGTCTTTCATCAGAAGGTTCCTATATCTGGTTTTGTTCTTTTTGTTGTTATCAGCTATTGATGTTCAATGTCTACATCCATGAATTCATAAGGAGTTGCAAAATAGTAGACTAAATATTCCAGTTCTACCATTTTGTTTTCATTTGTTAGCTGAAATATTTTATATGGATATGGATCCCCTTATCTACTATTTGGTTCCTGAATGGTAAAGTTCAAATAGAAAAGTCAAGATAAATCCTTGACGTTGTTAGTTTTCAAGATACTTAGTTTACCTGATGAGTTTAATATGAACTTGTGGATTGAAGTATTTTTGGTGGGTTTCAATCCATTGCAATTGATGTTCTTCTTAGAAACTCACTTGTACTTTGGCCTGTGAGAACCTTCTCAATTTGGATCCTGGGTCCTTTTTTTTTTTGTTTTTTGTTTTTGTTTTTTTTTTTTTTTAGGAAAGAAATGAAATTCACTTTTATTAATGAAGATATTGTGTATACTAAATTTACAAAGAAAAATCTATCAAAAACCACATAGAACTAATGGGTACATTTAACAAGGTCACATGATACAAGGTCAATATGGAAACATAAATTATATTTGTATGTAGAGCAACTATTTGGAAAATAATAGTAAAACAATATTAGAGTAGAATAGAAAATTTAAATACATAGGGATAAATTCAACAAAGTATGTGTAAACCCTGTACTATTAAAATTATAAAAAAAATACAGAAATTTTAAAAGACCATAAAAAATCCCTGTTTCTGGATTATAAAACTGGATCACATATTGTTTTTTTTTTTTCCCCCAGGTCCTTTTGACATGACTCTAGTTAGCCTTTGATTGCTTCCTTGCTATTTGTATGACAAGATGTTTTTAGGCTTATTGTGTACATTTCCTATTTCAGAACAGGAATTAGCCATTTCTCTAAGAAGCTCTCCTACTTAAAAAAATTTTTAATGGAAAATAGTATTGCAAGACCCCAATCTAGCACTAGAGATGTTCATTGCCTCTCAGTTTATCATTATTTTTAAGTCTTTTCAGTGGACAGAGCTAGGAAAATAGATGTACTGAGGTAAAATGCCTTGTAAGTTTATACTGATGCTTTCAACTCAAATCCAAGATCAGTTTTTATCTTGGGGTTCTTAATTTCTTCTGTTTTACACCTGTATTACCTTTTTTCACATTGAAAATATGATAGAATTACTATGCCTGTTAATTGCTCAGTTATTGCACTTTAATTCCACATGGTACATGTGGTACTTGTCAAGGAATAATAATACTAATACAGTCACCACTAATGTTGGTTATTGAAAATAGTTCTAAAGGGTTTTTTGTTTTTTGTTTTTTTTTTGGCATATATGATTCACATTCTTCCCAGGTTTTCTTCATGGTAGCCCTATATATTGTTAGAGCATGTAATTATTTAATATTATGTTCTCTCCATACCAGTGTTAGTTCTACAAATAACTATATATTTAGTGCTTACCACCAGTCTTTATGATGATGTTTAATCATTTTGGTCATCTCAAGCTTTCTCTTTAGTAGGTGCCTTAGGAAATATTCGTGGGAAAATTTTTCATGAATTTTCTTGCATGCTTTTAACATTCTCTCTGTGCTTTTTATATCAAAAATGAAGGTCATTTTTGCTGAAAATAAAATCCTTGGCTCACATTTTCTTTCCCTGAATATCTCAAATGTGGAACTGTAGGATATTTTTCCTGGCAAAAACATTATAAAAAGTCTGATATTATTATTATTATTATTATTATTATTATCATTAGACAAGTCACATGATCTTTTGACCTAAATCTTAAAGATTATTTTTAAGTCCATTAGTTTTACTAGAATGTCTTCTTGGTCATTATGGGTTGATAACCCCTGCTACATGGTAGACTCTTTCAATATGTAGCTTCAAAGTTCAAAATTTAAAATTTCAGTTAAATGCTCTTCAGTTTTAGCTTTTTGTGTCTTTTCTGTAACTTTGGTTACAGAAACTTTGGTTTTCTTCTGCAGGGAATTTGATTGTCCACGTGCTTATCATCAATCTTTATCACTTTCTTCTGGTTCCCTTTGTATTGATTACCTTTAAAAATTTTTTTAAGAATAAAAACATTTTTATTGGGATGCCTGGGTGGCTCAGTTGGTTAAGCGTCTGACTCTTGGTTTCAGCTTAGGTCATGATCTTGGGGTCATGAGATCGAGCCCCAAGTCGGGCTCTGCACTGACAGTGTGGAGCCTGCTTGGAGTCTCTGTTTCCCTTTCTGTATGCCCCTCCCCTACTCACACATGTGCCTCCCACCACTAAATAAATAATAAACAAACTTAAATAAAAAAATTATTAGGAATAATTTTAGGTTTACTATAGAAAATATGTAGACAATTTAGAGTCAACTATACTCCTGAGAAAATGAATTTGTCAAAACTAAGAAACCAGTGATGAGTCATAACTAACCTCCATACTTTCTTTTTAATTTCATTAGTTTCAACATTAATGTCCTTTTTTCTGTTCCAGGATCAAATTATAGGACATCACATTGTATTTAGTTCATTCCTTTTTCTTTCTTTTTAAAAATTGAGATAAGTGTAGAGTCATATGCACTTGTAATGAAATAATACAGAAAGATCCCTTGTACACTTTGTCTTGTTTCTCTCAAAGTTTAAAATTTTATAAAACTATTGTGTAATATCACAACCAGGATACTAACATTAATGCACTCCCACCTTTATATGTGTGTGTGTAAGTTCTATACAACTTTATCACCTATCTAGGTTCACGTATCCACTGCTACAGTTAAGATATCAAATAGTTCCAACACAAGAACACCTTCTGTTGCTTTTTTATAACTTCAGCCACCTCCTGCCTTTCTGCTTCCAAACCCTCCATAAGCATGGGCAACCACTGATCTGTCTTCCATTTCTAAAATTTTGTGACTTCAAAAATATTATATAGGTGTAGGATTATATAGTATGTAACTTTTGGAAAATCGGCTTTTTTTTCATTCAGCAGGAGATTCATCGAAATTATTGGTTTGTTCCTTTTGATTGCTGTGTAGTGTTCTATGGTATGTATATACCACAGTTTGTTTAACCATTTTCTTGTCAAAGGACTTCTTTGCTGATTACAGTTTGGGGCTCTTAACAATTGAAGCTACTATGAACATCATGTACAGGTTATTGCGTGAATTTAAGATTTCGTTTCTCTGAGACAAATGCCTAAGAGTAAAATTGCTGGGTCATAAGGTAGTTGCATGTTTAGTTTACAGGTAATTTCTTTTTGATTTATAAAATTATCCTTTATCTTAACTTTCTTTTTTCCTTAAGGCATGACTTATGAATGTTCATTTTCCTGGGTATTTTTTGTTTGTTTTAGTTTTATCTCATTTCCAAAATGATTTTTAAAACTTTTCAATTATTTCTTGAGTTTCCTCTTCAGTTTTGGGTTTTTCTACTGGGGAAGGTAAATTGATAAATATATTTGTTTTAATTTATTTCAAATCAAAGAAAACCTATACATGTGTTCAGCCAAGTTTGCATCATAGAACAACCTATCAAAGTTTAATCTTTCTTTTGTAAAAGTAAATATGACACGTATCTCTATCATATACTTAACTATTTGTGCTCTGGTGTGCTCTTAGTTGGTGTATAAAAATGTATCAATTATAGTTAGCTATTAATTTTTGTTAACAAAATGTTAATGTTGGAAATAGATATTGTCATTGTTATTTTTGAGCTTTATTGAGGTATAATTGACAAAAATGTACATGTCTAAAGTACACAATGTAATATTCTGCTATACATAGACATGTTAAATTATGACCTCAATCAAGCTAATTGAAATATGGAAAATACCCATCACCTCACATAATTACCATTTTGTGTGTGTGGTGAGAACATTTAAGATGTACTCTGTTAGCAAATTTCAGGTATACAGTACAGTGGGTTTTTTAAAAAATATTTATTTATTTTTGAGAGGGAAAGAGTGAGCAAGCTGAGGAGGGGCCAAGAAAGAGGAAGACAGAGATCTGAAGCAGGCCCTGTGCTGACAGCAGAGAGCTCTATGTGGGGGTTCACTTGAACCACCCAGGTGCCCCAATACAGAGTTTTTAAAAAAATGTTTGTTTATTTTGAGAGAGAGAGGGAGAGAGAAAGAGAGAGAGAGAGAGAGAGAGAGAGAGAGAGAGAGAGAGAATGCGTATCAAGCAGGCTCCACGCTCAGCATGGAGCCCAATGTGGGGCTCAATCACACGAATGCAAGGTCATGACCTGAGCGTATATCAACAGTTGGATGCTTAATCGACTGAGCCACTCAAGTGCCCCTCAATACAGTGTTATTAACTGTAGTCACCATGCTGTACATTAGATCTCCAGAATTTATTCATTCTGCATAACTGAAAGTTTGTACCCTTTAACAAATATCTCTTTATTTCCCTTACCCACTCTTCCTTGGCAACCACTATTTTACTGTCTGCTTCTACAAGTTTGACTTTTTTAGATTCTGTGCATAAGTGAAATCATGCAATATTTGTCTTTCTGTACCTGGTTTTATTTCACGTAGTATAATGTCCTCTAGGTCCATCCATGTTCTTGTAAATGACAGGATTTCATTATTTTTTTAGGGCAGAATGATATAGTATACACACACACACACACACACACACACACACCACATTTTCTTTATCTGTTCATGTGTCAGTAGACACTTAGGTTGATTCTATATTTTAGCTATTTGTGAGTAATGCTGCAATGAACATGGGATTTCAGATATCTCTTTAAGATACTGCTTTCATTTCCTTTGGATATATACCTAAAAGTGGCATTCCTGGGTCATATGGTAGTTCTATTTTTAAATTTTTTGAGGAACCTCCAGACCTTTTTGTGTAATAGCTGTATCAATTAATATTCTTACCAATAGTGTACAAGGGTTCCTTTTTCTCCACATCCTGGCCAACACTTGTTATCCATTGTTTTTTTGAAAATAGCCATTCTAACAGGTATGAGGTGATAGTGTGTGTGTGTGTGTGTGTGTGTGTGTGTGTGTGTGTGTGTCTGTGTGTGTGTGTGTTTAAAATTTAAATTCAAGTTAGTTAACGTATAGTGTAATACTGGTTTCAGGAGTAGAATTTAGTGATTCATCACCTACATATAACACCTGGTGCTCATCCCAACAAGTGCCCTCCTTAATGCCCATAATCCGTTAAGGTCATCCTCCCACCTGATATTGTGGTTTTAATTTGTATTTCCCTAATGATTATTGGTGTTGAGCATTTTTTTCCATACAACTTGCCCATTTGTATGTCTTCTTTGGAGAAATATCTGGCCAGTTCCATTGCCCATTTTAAAATCAGATTGTTTCTTGCTATTGAATTGTTTGAATTTCTCACATATATTTTGGATATTAATCCTTTATCAGATGTATGGTTTGCAAATATTTTTTCCTGTTCTGTAGGTTGTCTCTTTATTCTGTTGTTTCCTTTGCTGTGGAGCATTTTAATTTGATGCAATCTCATTTGTCTATTTTTGCTTTTGTTGTGTGTACTTTTGAGGTCGTATTCAAAAAATTATTGTCAAGACCAATGTTAAGAAGCTTTTCCCCTCTGCTTTCTTCTGCTAGTTCTACAGTTTTAGGTCTTGTGTTTAAGTCTTTAATACAGTTTGAGTTGATTTTTGTGTGCAGTATGAGATAGGGTCCAGTTTCATTCTTCTGCATGTGGATACCAGTTTTCTCAGCACCACTATTAAAATAGGGCCTATCCTTTCCCCATTGTGAATTCTTGGCACCTTTTTTGAACATCAGTTCGATGTAAATGTATGTATTTATTCCTGGGCTCTTTATACTGTTCTAGAGGTCTGTATGACTGTTTTCTGCAAGTATCTTAATGTTTCAATTGTTATAGCTTTATGTTCTATTTTGAAAGCAAAAGTGTTATGCCGCCAGCTTTATTCTTGCTCAAGATTGCTTTGGCCATTCTAGATCTTTTGTGGTTCCATATGATTTAGATTTTTCTTTTTTTAATTTCTGTGGAAAAAGGCATTGGAATTTTGATAGGCATAGCATTGAATCTGTAGATTACTTTGAGTGGTATAGGCTTTTAATAATGTTTTTCAAGTCTGTGAACATGGGATACCTTTCCATTTATTTGTGTCTTCTCAGTTCCTTTCATCAATGTCTTATAATTTTCAGTATACAAATCTTTCACATCCTTTGTTAAATTTATTCCTTTAAAAAAAAATAATTTATTGTCCAGTTGGCTTCCATACAACACCCAGTGCTCATCCCAGCAAGTGCCCTCCTCAATGTCCATCACCCACTTTCCCCTCTCCCCCGCCCCACATCAACCCTCAATTTGTTCTCTGTACTTAAGAGCCTCTTATGGTTTGCCTCCCTCCCTCTCTGTAACTTTTTTTCCCCTTTCCCTCCCCCATGGTCTTCTGTTAAGTTTCTCAAGATCCTCTTTCAACAATAGCCAAATTATGGAAAGAGCCTAAATGTCCATCAACTGATAAATGGATAAAGAAGATGTGGCTTATATATACAATGTTAAATTTATTCCTAAGTATTTTATTTTTTAAAATGCTATTATAAATGGCTTTATTTTCTTAATTTTGAGGGGATAGTTTGTTGTTGGTACAGAGAAACATAATTTTTGTATACTGATTTTATATCCTGAAACTTTATTGAATTAGTTTGTTAGTTGTAATAATTTTTAAAAGTTTTTTAAATGTTTTTTTATTTATTTTTGAGAGAGAGAGACAGAGCACTAGAGGGGGAGGGGCAGGGAGAGAGGGAGACCCAGGATCTGAAGCAGGCTCCAGGCTCTGAGCTTTTAGCACAGAGCCCCACACGGGACTCGCTGGAACCCATGAACTGTGAGATCATGACGTGAGCTGAAGTCAGACCCTTAACTGACTGAGCCACCCCAGCACCCTGGTTGTAATAATTTTTTGGTGAAATCTTTAGGGTTTCTTATATGTAAGGCCATGTTATCTGCAAAAAGAAAATTTTGCTGCTTTCTGATTTCAGTGCCTATTATTTCTTTTCCTTCCCTCATTGATCTGGCTAGGACTTCCAGTACTGTATTGAATAGATGTGGTGAGAATGGGCATCTTTATCTTCTTTCTGATTTTAGAGGAAATGCTTTTAGCATTTTGCCATTGAGTATGATATAACTGTGGGCTTGTATATGGCCTTAATTATACTGAGGTACATTCCTTCTGTACTTACTCGGTTGAGAGTTTTTATCATGAAAGGATGTTGAATTTTTTTAATGCTTATTCTCCATCTATTGAGATGATTATGTGATATTTATCATTCCTTCTGTTAATTTAGTACATCACATTTATTGATTTGTGGATATTGAACCATCCTTGTATCTTAGGAATAAATCCTACCTGACATGGTGAATGATCCTTTTAATGTGATGTTGAATTGAGTATGCTGGTATTTTGTTGAGGATTATTGCATCTATTTCATCAGGGATACTGGCCTATAATTTCCTTGTTGTGTCCTTGTCTGGATTCAGTATCCAGGTAATACTGTCCTCATAAAATGAATTTGAGAGTGTTTCCTCTCCTTCAGTTTTTTTTAGACTAGTTTGAGAAGGATTAGCATTAATTCTTCTTTAAGCATTTTTTTAGAGTTTACTAGTGAAGCCATCAAGTTCTGGGCATTTCTTTGTTGAGAGGTTTTTGGGTCAATCTCTTTATGTTATTGGTTTGTTCAGATTTTGTTTCTCATGATTCATTCTTGGTAAGTTGTATGTTTCTAGGAATTCATCTGTGTCTTCCAAGTTATCCAATTTTTTTGCATATAGTTATTCATGGTAGTCTCTTAAGATCCCTTATATTACTGTATTCTCAGTTGTAGTGTCTCCTCCTTCACTTATGATTTTATTCATTTGAATCTCTCTTTTCTTAGTCTAGCTAAAGGTTTGTCAATTTTGTTTATCTTTTCAAAAAACCAGTTACATTGAAAAACTTAGTTTTATTGGTGTTTTCTATTGCTTTTTTAAGTCTCCATTTCCTGCTTTGATATTTATTTCCTTCCTTCTGCTTTCACCTTAGTTTTTCTTTCGCTAGATCCTTGAAGTGTCAAGTTACATTGTTTATTTGAGATCTTTCTTTTTTCTTAATGTAGGAGGCTATCTCCACAAACTTTCCTCTTAAAACTGCTTTTGCTGTGTCTCATTAAGTTTCCATGGATATGCCATGTTTCCATTTTCATTTGTCTCAATATAATTTTTTATTTCCTTTGTGATTTCTTCTTTGACCCATTGATTCAGGAGCATATTGTTTAATTTCCACATATTTGTTTGTGGATTTTCCAATTTTCTTCTTGCTATTTTTTGCATATTAAAAGTAATTTTATTTCTTCTTTTAATGTTTTTTTTTCTTTAAATTTAATTCCAGTTAGTGATCATACAGTCTTGTATTAGTTTCAGGTGTACAATATGGTGATTCAGCAATTACATACATCACATGGTGCTCATCACAAGTGCACTCCCTAATCCCCATCACTTATTTAACCCATCTTCCACCATATCCCCTCTGGTAACCATCAGTTCTCTGTAGTTAAGAGTTTGTTTCTTGTTTCTCTCTCTCTTTGATTTTTAGTTTCATACCATTGTCATCAGAAATAATACTCAATATGATTTCAATATTCTTAAATTTGTAAAGACTTATTTTGTGTCACAATATATGATCTATATCCTAGATAGTGTTCCATGTGCGCTTGAAATGAATGTGTATTTTGCTGCTTTTGTTATGTTATGTATATGTCTGTTAGGTCCATTTAATTTAATGTGTAGTTCAAGTACATTGTTTTCTTATTGCTTTCTTATGCTTTTATTGCTTTTCTGTCTGGATGACATATCTGTTGTAAGGGAATTGAAGTCTACCACTATTATTGTATTGCTGTCTATTTCTGCCTTCAGTTCTGTGAACATTTGCTTAATATATTTAGCTTTCTGATACTGGGTGTATATATATTTATTTACAAGTATTATATCCTCTTGATGAATTGACCCCTTTATCATTGACCCCTTTACCATTGACCTTTTCTCTGCCTGTCATTACAGTTTTTAACTAAAAGTTTATTTTGTCTTTTATTAGTCACCTTTGCTTTCTTTTGGTTACCATTTGCATGGAATATCTTTTTCCATCTCTTCACTTTCAGTCTCTGTGTAACCTTAGAGCCAAAGTGAGTCTCTTGTATGCAGCATATAGTTGGATTTTGTTTTTTAAATCCATTCAGCCACTCCATGTCTTTTGATTGTATAATTTAATCCAATTATATTTAAAGTAATTTTTGAAAGAATTTACTATTGCCATTTTATTAATAGTTTTCTGACTGTTGTGTGGTTCATTTGTTCCTTTCTTCTCTTGCTGCCTTTATGGGTATTTCAATTTCTGACGTATGGCTTTTCATGTCTTACATCATTTTAGTTGATTTAGTAGGTTGTAATTTTGAGTTATTTTGAGCATGACTCTTTGACATGCTTCCATTTTCTGTATGGATATTATTCTGCTATTTTTCTTAAAATGACTTTGTATGGAGATTGTGTTACTTTTCAGGTGCTCATTTTTGTGTTAATTTAATGTTGCTAAACTTTTAGAAGGACATTTATTTTGGATAGCCTTTCTAACTTCACAGAGTTCCCTCTTACATTGTTTTCCAATATTGGTTCAAATATGTGGCCATTGGATTTCTGAGATTTCCTGACTCCTTTTCTACTACCCCCAGCTCACTCTTTATCTGGATCTTCCTTTGTTGTCTGTTGACTCAGTTTTGATGCATTTTGGTTCTGCTCTTACTAGAGGCCCTGTTCTGAAAGAGAGCCATGACTCTTCAGTTTTGAGAGTTCATGGGGCCCAGACTCTTTAGTCATTTTAAATCTTGCAGGCTCCTTGCTCTTATGTGTGTTGGAGTATGGGTATACCTCCCTTTTTCAGCTGCTATTCTTTAATTGGCTCAGCACATTTTCCAGTGAATACCCACTGGCTCTTTTGTGGTTCTCTTGGTTTATCTGTCACAGTCTTATAGCTTCTGTATGGCAGCATTATTTTACCTCTTTCCTCTTAAGGTTTTTGGATGGAGAATTAAATATACATAGGACAGATTAACAGGGAAAGCATACAGATTTATTTAGTATAAATTTTAAGTGACACTGGAGCCCTCATAAGGAAATGAAGACTAAAAGAAGCAATTAGAATGGAACACTTATATATTGAGTTGGACAAGGAGCAGTAAATTGTGATAACAGTACAAGGCAAAGGGGTAGTTAGTTAATCATGGAAAAGTGACTAGGAAGATAAGGATTCACATACAAGGTTTGTTTGTACAGATTCCTCTTGGCTTCAACTCCCCATCCCTGGAGATAAGAATGTTACTTTCCTTCTAATATAAGGAGGACATCTTCCATATGAGGTTTTTTATCTTGCTTTCAGGAAGAAAAAGGAGAGGTCAGAGCATCCTTCTTGTACCTGCTATTTTTCAAGTGCCTTTAGCTCAAAATAATCTTTAAGCCAAAGTGACAGATTTTGGGGTGGAACATTCTGCCACTCTTCACTTCCCTTTTCCTCCCACATGGACAACAATGACATGCAGATCTTGTGGCTGTTGGTGGTTTATCTATATCCATGTTTATTTTAGAGTTTGTGGGAAACTTTGTCACATTGTTTTTTTGGTAAAGCCTGTATATGGGTTTTTAGTTTTGTTATCTAGTTGCTTTGTCAATTTTTATGTGGGAAATCAGGAAGTTCCCACAATCTGTGCTGTTTGCAATCCCCATTTTTTCAGAGTCCCATCAGTTGGTTGATTTTGTGTGTGTGTGTTTATTCCTGATGTGGTCTGAAAAATCTGAAGATAAAATGATTCTGTTTGATAGATTAGGTTCTGTTATGACTTTCTTTGATTAGTGCAAATCTATGTGCCTATTAGGCACATAGTTAATGGTGTTCATTTCTTTCACTAATGGTTGCTATAGAAAATTCAGTCTTGAGAGTTGAAAACAAAGTTTAGTCTATGTAATGGTGAGTTGTGATTTTTTTTAACTGACTATAGTTATAAGTCTCACAGCTTGAATGAGTGGTTATATATGGTCCTATATATTTATGTGTGGTCCTATGTTGCCTTTTTAGTAGTTATATATATAGTTGTATGTGGTCCTATGTTGCCCTTCTAGGAGTGGTTTTCTTTTTCCTAAAGTTTCATGTACATCTCTTTTCTAAGTGTTATATGCTAGTTTGGTTATCCAAGATCACCTGTTATAGAAACAAAGACCTCACCACTTCTTTCTTGATTAAGGACCATGGTTGCCCTAAACATTATTACTGTTTTAAGTAGAAGAAAACTTTAGGGGTAATTGTTTTTAATTCAAGTGCTTATTTTGTACAAGAGCTTTTATATTTCTCCCTGCTGAGTCTTTTGAAAGCCAAATAACATTTTATCATTAAACATAAAATTTAGTGTAATTACTTATACTAGTGCTATGCACAGTCCAGTTCTATTTTGATTTTTCCTATCAAAACATTAATATTCTCACTTCTATGGACTAGCAGTTGACACTGGTCTGAATGAATGAATGAGTAAATAATAAATAAGGGATGTGTGGGTGTATGTGTATTTATATATTTGTGTGTATTATGTGTATGTATATTATTTTGTGTGTATTATCTATATTTGTCTTTTTCTTCTTTAGTGAGTTTTTTTAGCTTATATCTTTTAAGGAATTATCCCATTTCTTCTATGTTGATGAATTTATGGGCATAGAATTATTTGTACTGTTGTGTTACAATATTTTAATGTATGTTAGATCTGTACTGATGTCTCCTTTTTCATAACTGATATTGATAACTTGTGTCTTTATTTATTTTTTTTTCTTGGTCAGCCTGACTAGAGCATTATCAATTTTGTTGATCTTTTCAAAGAACAAACTTTTTTTTTTTTAAGTTTTTATTTTAATTCTAGTTAGCTAACGTATAGTGTTATATTTATTTCAAGTGTACAATATAGTGATTCAACAATTCCATACATCAGAGGCACCTGGGTGGCTCAGTCAGTTAAGCATCTGACTCTTGATTTCGGCTCAGGTGATGATCTCACGTTTCATGAGATAGAGCCTTGCATTGGGGTCTGTGCTGTCAGCACAGAGCTTGCTTGGGATTCTCTCCCTCCCTCTTTCTCTGCCCCCCCCCCCAAATAAATAAACAAACATAAAAAGAAAATTCCATATATTACCCGGTACTCATTACAATAAGTGCACTCCTTAATCCCCATCACCTAATTAACCCATCCCTCACCTACCTCCCCTCTGGTAATCATCAGTTTGTTCTCTATAATTAAGAGTCTGTTTCTTTATTTGTCTCTTTTTTCCCCCTTTGCTTATTTGTTTTTTCTTAAATTCTTCATATGAGTGGTATCATATGGTATTTGCCTTTGTTGGACTGACTTATTTCACTTACGATTATACTCTCTAGTTCCATCCATGTTATTGCAAATGGCAAGATTCTGTTATTTTTTTATGGTGGCATAATATTCTTTTGTGTGTGTATATATGTATATATATATATATATATATACACAGACATGTGTATACACGTATATATGTATGTGTGTATATATATATACAGATATATGGGTATACACATGTATGTATATATATACATATTTATGTATATATTTATATATACACACATACACATACACACATGTGTATACCCATATATATGTATATATATATATATATACACACATACCATATCTTCTTTATTCATCAATCTATGGACACACTTGGGCTGCTTCCGTATCATGGCTGTTGTAAATAAACATAGGGGTATGTGTATCCCTTTGAATTAGTTTTTTGTATTCTTTGGGCAAATACCTAGTAGTGCAATTGCTGGATCATATGGTAGTTCTATTTTTAACTTTTTGAGGAACCTCCATACTGTTTTCCAGAGTGGCTACACCGATTTGCATTCTCACCAACAGTGCAAGAGTGTTCCTTTTTCTCCGCATCCTTGCCAACACCTGTTGTTTCTTGTGTTGTTGATTTTAGCTATTCTGACAAGTGTGAAGTGATAAACCATTGTGGTTTGATTTGCATTGCCCTTATGGTAAGTGATGATGAACACCTTCTTATGTGTCAGCCATCTCCATGACTTCTTTGAAGAAATGTCTGTTCATGTCTTCTGCCCATAATTTAATTAGATGATGATTTTTTTTAGTGTTGAGTTTTATACTAACCCTTTATAGGATATGTCATTTGCAAATATCTTCTCCCATTCTGCAAGTTGCCTTTGCATTTTGTTGATATTTCCTTTGCTGTGCAGAAGCTTTTCATTTTGATATAGTCCCAGTAATTTATTTTTGCATTTTCCCCCTTGTCTTAGGAGATATATCTAGAAAAAAGTGCAACAGCCAATGTCAAAGAGGTTACTGCCTGTGTTCTCTTCTAGGATTTTTATGGTTTCAGATCTCACATTCAGGTCTTTAATCCATTTTGAATCTATTTTTGTGTAAGGTATAGGAACGTGATCCAGTTTCTTTCTTTTTGCATGTTGCTGTCCCACTTTCCTAATGTTTTCCTCTTCCTTATTGAAGAGAGTCTTTTTCCCATGGGATATTCTTTCCTGCTTTGTCAAAGATTAATTGACCATATTGTTGTGGGTTTACTTCTGGGTTTTCTATTCTGTTCCATTGATCTATGGGTCTGTTTTTGTGCCAGTACCATACTGTTTTGATTACCACAGTTTTGTAATATAACTTGAATTTCAGAATTGTGATGCCTACAGCTTTGTTTCTCTTTTTCATGATTGCTTTTGCTATTTGGGGTCTTTGGTGGTTCCATACAAATTGTAGAATTGTTTGTTCTAGTTCTGTGAAAAATGGTGTTGGTATTTTGAGGGGGGGGTTGCATTAAGTCTGTTGATTGCTTTGGGTAGTATAGACATTTTAATAATATTTGTTCTTCCAACCCATGAGCATAGAATGTTTTTCCATTTCTTTGTGTCATTTACAGTTTCTTTCTTCAGTGTTTTATAGTTTTTAGAGTACAATTATTTCTCTTCTTTAGTTAGGTTTATCCCTAGGTATTTAATTATTTTTGGTGCAGTTACAAATGGGATTGTTTTCTTAATTTCTCTTCTGCTTCATTATTGGTGTATAGAAATGCAACAAATTTCTGTACATTGATTTTGTATCCTGCAGTTTTACTGAATTCATTTATCAGTTCTAGCAGTTTTTGATGGAGTCTTTTGGGTTTTTTATATATAGTATCATGTCATCTGCAAATAATGAAAGTTTCAGTTCTTTCTTACCAATTTGGATGCCTTTTATTTCTTTCTCTTACCTGATTGTTGTGGCCAGGACTTCTATGTTGAATAAAAGCAGTGAGAGTGGACATCCTTCTCTTGTTCCTAACCTTAGAGGAAAATCTCTCAGTTTTTGATGTTGGCTGTGGGTTTTTCATATATGGCTTTTATTATGTTGAGGTATGTTCCCTCTACAGCTACTTTGCTGAAGATTTTTATCATGAATTGATATTGTACTTTATCAACTGCCTTTTCTGTATCTATTGAAATGATCTTGTGGTTCTTAACCTTCCTCTTATTGATGTGATTATCACACTGATTGATTTGCAAATATTGAACCATTCTTGTAGCCTAGGAATAAATCCTCCTTGATCATGAATGATTTTTTTAAAATACTAATTTGATTTGCTAGTATTTTGTTGAGGATTTTTAAATCTGTGTTCATCAGGGATACTGACTTGTAGTTCTCTTAAGTGGTGTCTTTATCTGTTTTTGAAATCAGTGTACTACTGGCCTCATAGAATGAATTTGAAAGTTTTCCTCCCTTTGCTATGTTTTTGCAAAATTTTGAGAAGAATAGCTAAATGGTATTCTAGTTTGGTAGAATTCACCTCTGACTTGTTTTGCTGGGAGTTTTTGACTACTGATTCAGTTTCTTTTCTGGTTATCAGTCTGTTCAGATTTTCTATTTCTTGTTTCATTTTTGATAGTTTATGTGTTTCTAGGAATTTATCTATTTCTTCCAGGTTGTCCAGTTTGTTGACATATAGTCTTTCATAATATTCTCTTATAATTGTTTGCATTTCTGTGGTGTTGATTGTTATTTCTCCTCTCATTTGTGATTTTATTTGAGTCCTTCCTTCC
>NW_024412403.1:68049117-68133287 GCF_014898765.1 Herpailurus yagouaroundi | reverse complement strand
AGAGTGAGAGAAAGAGAGAGAGAGAGAGAGAGAGAGAGAGAGAGAGAGAGAGAACATGAATGGGGGAGGGGCAGAGAGAGAGGGAGGACACAGAATCTGAAGCAGTCTCCAGGCTTTGAGCTGTCAGCCCAGAGCCTGACATGGGGCTCGAACTCACTAACCGCGAGATCATGACCTGAGCTGAAGTCGGATGCTCTACCCAGGCGCCCCTCAAATGCCTTTTTAAATACATCATCATGCTTTTCACTTATAGATGATATAGTTGCCAGTACAAGAGAAGCCTATGTCCATTTTACTGTTTATGTTTTCTTTTCCTGCAGAAATGCTGAGCCGATTGTCAGGATTAGCCAATGTTGTTTTGCATGAATTATCAGGAGATGACACTGATCAGAATATGAGGGCTTCCCTAGACCCTGTGAGTAGCTCCGTTCTAAATTAAACTGATGAGACATATATTCTATGTTCTTCTGAGGAAAAGGAAGATAGAAGGTTTTGAGCAGCCTCCATTGTGCTAGGTGGAAGAGAGGATTAAGAAACATATTGATACTTTATAAATGATCCTTCTCCTATAAGTTTGTAGCCTATAAGCCACAGTGATGGGAGTCAAGTCCTGGATGAGATTGGAAAGATCTTTCTCATTGTCCCCTGAGCCTTGTTTAGTGCTAGCTAGATTGTTTTAACTTCTCCTCAGGTATATATCCTGTTCCCTAGGAAAGGTTTGAATAATAAGTGGCAGAACTAGGGCACCTTTCAGGTTTGAAGATATGTTTGTTATTGTAAATTTATCCACACTTCTCTTATAGTTTGCATTGTATTTTCTGATGGTCACATAAGGAATCAAAAGAAGCCCTTTAGTTTTCTGAAAGACAAGCAGTATTGCCTAGTGGTTGAGAGAATTTTATTCAACTGCTCTCTTAAATTTAAATTTTGGGGTCTTCCACTTGCTAGTTTGTTATCTTTGCTTCCCTTTATTTTTCTCTTTGGTAAAATTAGGATAATCTCATAAATGAGATAATGTTTGTGAAATGCTTCACATTTCTAAAATACTCAATATATTTTAATGGCTATGATGATAATTGTCTCAGAGTTGGAAAGATTTCTTAAGTACGGAGGTGAGTTGGGGAAAAGATAAAATGATGTTGCAATGAAGGAACTCTTTTCTCTCAATGTTAATGTCTTTTCCCTGGTGCATTGGCAACTTTTTGTCTAAATACTAGGCATTACCCCAAGAATCTGACATGGAATTTAACAATAGAACACAAGAGGATGTTCTGGAGCGCCTGGCTTATGCTGAGCAGTTGGTGGTGGAGCTAAAAGAAATCGTTAGACAGAAGGACATTCAACTGCAACAAAAGGATGAAGTTCTACAGGTACCATGGTTTTTCTCCTTTCCTGCCAAGCATTTGATAAAAGACAGACACAACATTCACTTACATTTTTCTTTTCACTTAAGTGATTAGAGAATGTGATTCTTATTTCCCTCATACTATAAAATGATGCCTATTGAGAATAACTTTTTGTTATGTACAGGTACGTGATGAATAAACATTTATATACTTACCATCATTGTTCTCTGACAGGAAGAAAGAAAAGCTGCTGATAATAAAATAAAAAAACTAAAACTTCATGCTAAGGCCAAATTAACTTCTTTGAATAAGCACATAGAAGAAATGAAGGCACAAGGAGGGACTGTCCTGCCTACAGAACCTCAGTCAGAGGAGCAACTTTCCAAGGTACGGTGACTGGATATAATACACATTTTCTGAGTGGAAAAGCCTCCCATTATAACAGATCTTCCCTAATCACAAAAATTTATGAAGTTACAACACTAAATGTTGTACTTTCTTATTGAGCTTGCAGTCTAGCTGGGCTCTGGGCCACACACAGATAGAATAAAAGGCCAACAGAAAATATAGAAATGAAATGTGACCTAGGCTTTCAGAGTATTAAAAAAGGCTAACAGGAAAAATATACTGGAGTGAGGAATTTAGATGGGAGAGGCACATACTTTTTGGTGGAATTTCATCTTTGGTTAGAATATTAAACTACATAGTCTGTAAGGTTTCCACCAGCTCTGAATTCTTTTAGTCAGTGACCTGACATAGAATATTCTGCATCTTCATGTGGCCATATATTAGTGGATTAATGTTTCATGCATTGTAACTGAATCAACTAGATTGCCTTGGGCTCCCTGTGAGGGGTGCTTTCTTGGTTTATGACTGTCACCTGTCACCAGCAAAACAATTTAAGATCATCAGGGTTAGAGGAATAAGGAAGGTGGTGCCTTTTAAGAAAGAGTATTGTCCCAACACATTACTATTGCTTTTCTATATGGTTAAACCCCAGATATTCACATTCAACCAGCCATTTAGTGAACAAGAAACTTCAGTTTTTTGAAGTCTAGCAAGGAGCTTTAGAATATAATGGAGGCCGGCATATCACATGTGCACATTGTAGTTGGCCTAGCCTTAACTCTGCCTAAGAGATCTATTTATTTTTATTTTCATTTTCTTTTTTTATTTATTTTTGAGAGAGAGAGAGAGAGAGACAGAGTGCAAGCAGCCAAGGGGCAGAGAGAGAGGGAGACACAGAATCTGAAGCAGGCTCCAGGCTCTGAGCTGTCAGCACAGAGCCTGATGCGGGGCTTGAACACACAGACTGTGAGTTCATGACCTGAGCTGAAGTCAGAACCTTAACCGACTGAGCCACCCAGGCGCCCCATTATTTTCATTTTCTTAATTCCACCTTGTTCAATGTTTTTAGTTTTGGGAAATGAGGTTGTAATTGATTCTCTAGGCACAAC
Organism: Herpailurus yagouaroundi; assembly: GCF_014898765.1. Taxonomy (NCBI): domain Eukaryota; kingdom Metazoa; phylum Chordata; class Mammalia; order Carnivora; family Felidae; genus Herpailurus; species Herpailurus yagouaroundi. The sequence continues at coordinate 68,130,484 of NW_024412403.1, read as the reverse complement.
CCTTGGGGTCACTGGTTAGCTTCCTAGTACCCTGGTTAGTCTTTTTTCTCTGGATCTAATGCTCAGAAGACATTACTTTTCCATAGCTTTATTTAACTTCTCAAAACTTATTTTAGGAGCTTTTCTCATTCTTCTCAGATTACTTGTTCATCTAGATTCTTTTCTTAGTTCTTGGTTTTTCCTCTGATAATTGTTTCTTCTCATAGTTGTGGTACCAGCCTGTCTCCCCACGTTGCTTTGTTTCTTCTAACTTTCCCTCTACTATGTTGTTAGATTTTTAAGTTATCTATTTTATACTCTGCTTTTTTTTTTTTTTTTTTTTTTTTTAAGGCCTGAGACCACAACTTCATTTCCTTCTTCTGTTAAATAAGAGGGTTGAATTCAAATGATTTCTAAGTTTCAGCAATTAGTTATAGCAGCTTTATCCTATTGGATACCCATTTACAGAGCTAGACAGTCTCTGGAAAGTATAGTTGAAGAAATGACAGCAATCCTCAGATGCTTGACGAAGTATTGTATAGAAGAAAGTATAAAATTATCTTGTGTAGTTCTAATAAGCAGACTTGGTTCATTTGAGGGTGGTGAATTCAGTAGGGAGGGAGAGTCTGGTTCAATATGAGGAAGAACTTTTCGGGGGAAAAAATAGACTTGAAAGATTTGGATTTCCCTTTACTGGGTCTTGTATGATGTTTTGCCCCTCACTTAACAGCACCTGTGTTTTCCTAAATTCTGTCCTCTGGTTTTTCAAGGCAGTGAGACTATGAATTTTCTATTAATTTTTAGTCTTGTGTGCTGCTGACTGGTTTTGTCCTCAGACAAAAAAAAAAAAACATAAAAATGGGAAACTCAGTGTCATTTCTTCCAAGTATTGACTCCCTTCCAGTATCTTCCTGCTTTTGGTTGCCCTCTAGCATTTTCAAGTAGCTGTTTTCCTGTATTGTTCAGAGTTGATAGCTGTTATCTGATTGAGGATGAGTCTAGCAAGGAGCTACCTGGCCATACTAAAATGGGAAAACTCTAAGATTCCTTCCTGGTTGATAGGTCAGGTGTTATTTCTTGCTCCCATTTATGAAACTATAATCAAATAGTTATATAGGGCAAGTTAGAACAAAAGATCACATATGTATTAGTTGTAATTATTTTAAATAAATAACTTTATCTCCTGTATTTTCAGCATGATAAGAGTTCTACAGAGGAAGAGATGGAAGTAGAAAAGATAAAACATAAACTCCAGGAGAAGGAAGAACTAATTAGCTGTTTGCAAGCCCAACTTACCCAGGCACAGGCAGAGCAAACTACACAGGTAGGGGTGTTTAGTCACCTCATAATCATTAGGTTAATGAATCACTAAGGCCCAATGGATTATTATACCATAAATATATTTTTCTAGATACCCAACAGATGTTTACCTATGTATCTGTCAGTTTTCTTTCTTCTTCCCTTTCCTTCCCTCACCAACTTCCCTTCCTTCCTGCCTAAGTCTGGTAATCGGTGTTTGCCATTCGTGGTTGATATTTGTGGATTCCTATTATGCTTTTTTTAAAAAATTTTTTTAATGTTTATTCACCCTTGACAGAGAGAGAGAGAGACAGAGCACGAGTGGGGGAGGGGCAGAGAGAGAGGGAGACACAGAATCCGAAGCAGGCTCCAGGCTCTGAGCTGTAGCACAGAGCCCGACACGGGGCTCGAACTCACAGACCGCGAGATCATGACCTGAGCCGAAGTCGGCGGCTTAATCGACTGAGCCACCCAGGCGCCCCCTATTATGCTTTTTAAAAAATGGTTTCACATATTTTTATTTCAGAAGAGTTTTCTTGAATTAGATAGCTTGTAATATTTGGTATGTTTTCTTCTTTAAGAACTTCTATTATCTGTATGTTGCTTCTTTGATAATCTTTAGTATTTGTCACTCTTAGTTCCTTTTTCTTTCTTTCTTCACTGTAACTTTCTTTTTTTTCTTACTTCACTTAAGGCATTCTGTTTTGTGTTTGTTTACTTTTGTGTTATTTCTTGTTTAGATTTCTTTTTCTGAAATTTCTAATTTTGATTTATGTTGTTCTTCTGTGTTTTATATAATTTTCTTTATTTTTTAACAACTTTTGAAATACATGGTGGGTTTGGTTTTTTTATTTTATTTTATTTTTAACATGTCTCAGTTCTGTTATTATGACCTTTAAGAATATTATTCTGGGGGCGCCTGGGTGGCGCAGTCGGTTAAGCGTCCGGCTTCAGCCAGGTCACGATCTCGCGGTCCGTGAGTTCGAGCCCCGCGTCAGGCCCTGGGCTGATGGCTCGGAGCCTGGAGCCTGTTTCCGATTCTGTGTCTCCCTCTCTCTCTGCCCCTCCCCCGTTCATGCTCTGTCTCTCTCTGTCCCAAAAATAAATAAAAACGTTGAAAAAAAATTTTTTTTAAAAAAAGAATATTATTCTGCTCCTTAGTCTTTTTTTTAATAATAACTTTGTATGAAATTTAACCTTGATCCTTTTATGTTCCTTATTTTTGTGTGCAGTTAATTTTTCTAAACTTTTGGAGAGAGGCTTTGTTCAGGAGAACTCTATTTACTTAAGAGACTTTTCTCTCTCTCTCTCTCTCTCTCTCTCTCTCTCTCTTGTGTGTGTGTGTGTGTGTGTGTGTGTGTGTGTGTGTCTGTCCAAAGATCTGGCAGCTGGATTCAATAGTAATATAATGTAAACCACATGTATAATTTTAAAAATTTTGTAGTGGCTATATTACAAAAGATAAAGAACAGGAAGGTAAAATTAATTTCAAAAATATTTTTCATTTAGTCCAATATATTCAAAATATACTTTTGAAATTAATACAATTATTTTTGTGTATTTTACTTTTTCTTTTTTTGCACTGTCTGAAATTTGGTGTGTATTTTTACATTATGTCTCAATTTGGGTTACTAAATTCTCATTAGAAATACTTCATCTCTGTGTAGATTTCATAAAATTTCCAATTGAAAAAGTAGATTCATTTTAAGTTGTTCCAGACATACTTAAACGCTTTCCAATAACTGGACTGAGGGCTGAAACATCATTTTTCGTATGATCTGCATAGGTATCAACTGTGACTCATGTTGTCTGCATAAAGGATTCAGATAAACACATTGCAGTGTTACATGAGTATGTAGGAAAAAATCATTCAAACTGAGTGAATCCACTGACACTGACTAGATGATGTATTTATTGTAATACTAGGAATAGCACGCACACTTCTTACTTGTTTAACAATTCAAGAGTATATGACATGATGCAAAGAAGTGAAATATAGTTGAATTTAATGGGAAATAATTTGTACTTTAATTAAAATTAAATTATATTTATAATTAAACTCCTCATTTGCGTTAGGCATATTTCAGGCCTTCTGTAGTCACATGTGGCTAGTTGATAATGAATTATACAACATGTGTATAGACCTTTTTCTTCTGTTTCTGTTATCTCTATTCTGCGTAATTTTTATTTCACTCCTAGAAGTTTCTTCTTATTTCCGGTCTGTGTCTTGGAAGGCAGCCCTGAATCTTGGAAGGCAGCCCTGATGAGTCAGTTTTGAGAATTCAGAGGGGCTAGGCTGATCTAGCCTTTTAGTCCTTTTTCCTGTGGATCCCTTACATTTACCCAGTATTGGGGAATGGAAAAGCCCTGCCAATTTAAGCTGCTGTTCTTAGATTGGCCAACTGTGCTTTCCAGTAAGAACTTGTTGGCTATTTGGGGATTTTCCAGTTCTCAAGGCCATTACTGTTGCTCTGTTGCTGCCTTCTTTCTTTGCGTAGGCTCTTAATACCATGCAGGTCTTGTGCCTTTTGGTGGTTTGCTCTGCCTGCTTGTATTTTGGAGTTTGTGGGACTACCTTCCTAATTTCATTGTGAATATTATCTATGGGTTTTTGGTTTTACTATTTAGTTGTGCTGTCTGTTTCAATGTGAGGATTCAGAGAAGTTGAAAAATTGCTGCTATTGCTTCTATTTTCCTCTGACAAATAATTCTGATAATTACTTTTTAAAAACCACTACGCACATGTAGTTCACTTTTGTGTTAAGTGGAAATTAGAAGGATATTGGTAGGTATTGGGGCAAATGAGACGGCGAGGTCAAAGAATTAAGCGTGCTAATTCTTTTGTTTAAATAACTATTTTTTTCCTTCTGTGTCTTCCATTTGATAAGCGCTCAACAGAGGTGGAAGAATTTTTAATTATGAAGCAACAGCTCCAAGAGAAGGAAGAACTCATTAGCACTCTGAAAGCCCAGCTCAGCCAGACGCAGGCAGAACAAGCTGCTCAGGTAGGGGGGAAGGTACCTCATAATGGTTAGAATAAAGAATCATGAAAGTCTAATGGGCTATTACATGACAAGCCAATTCAGACACTTTTTTTTTTTTTTTTTAGTTTATTTCTTTTGAGAGAAAGAGTGCAAGCAGGGGTGTGGCAGTCCAGGGAGAGAGGGAGAGAGGGAAAGAGAAAGAATCTCAAGCAGGCCCTGCACTGTCAACACAGAGCCCAACATGGGGCTCAGACTGATGAACCATGAGATCATGATCTGAGCCAAAATCAAAAGTCAGACACCCGACCAACTGAGCCACCCAGGTGCCCCAATTCAAACACTTTTGAAAACCTTAGTATATAAAAGTATAGTAACTAGAATGTTACAGTAGAAATGAGAAGGGTATGGTAGTAGAAGAAAATAAAAGTGTTACTATAAAAGTGTTACAATGAAATAATAAAATAATAATAAAAAATAAAATTAATAATAAAAAATAATAAAATAAAAGTGTTACTATAAAAGTGTTACAATGAAAGTGTTGATAAATTTGCCATAACCTAATTGATGGCTGTTTCTAAGTTCTACAGTCCTGTAATTTGGTTTTAATAGCACACAGAAATTCAGTCTTTTATGATTTGGCTTGTGTTGTTTGGAGGGGACTGGTAAGGTAAACAAAAAGAAATACAAATGATTAGGTCCCTTCTTTCCCTATAGTAAAATCTTACTGAGAAGTTAAATTATAATCAGAAGGTTTCTTAGTATATGATGAGAAAGTGGTATAGGTTACATGATTCAATGTTAAAAGGCACTAGTATTTGACATTCTTCGTATTTATTTCTGCTACCAGGACCAGACTCTTTGGACTGGCATCCTCAACTCCTTCTCTCTGGCTGTTTTTCTAAATTTCCAGCTTGACCACCCAACCCTCTATTTTTCCCTTGAGAATGCTTTTGACTCGTGAATTTGTTTTTTCCCTTGAAGTATCTTTGCATAATAGTTAATTTTTTCCATTGGGTGTTTATTTTTTTGATAAATTATAGTATTAACGGTGTTTTCTGTCCATGGATGGTCTGCTGCTATGTATACAGTTAATATTGTATATCCCGAAATGCTTACTTTTACAAAACTATTAGCTTTTATTGTGTCCGTTTTAGGCAGAAGCACTATATATAATGTAGCATAGAGAAATACAAAATATGTATTTTACTGAGTGGCATAAAACATGGAAAGCCAAGAATATAAATATATTATTAACAGATCCATCATAATGCAAACCATTCAGAATGAGTGAATAGCAAGCGTCAACACGAATGGAAAGTATTTTGAGAGATGAAAGAGGTTACCATGAGTGTGATATCCAAGGAAGGTACATGGAAAAATTAGGTAAAACTGTGATGGATAGATATTAATCTCGACAAGATGGGGGAAAGTATTCCATTTGTGAGGAATGGTCTGAGCAAAGTCACAGAGATTAAACAGGAATATGGTACATTTATAGGAAAGGATACGTAGATGCATTTGGTAATGAAGGACTCCAATGCCTATACACTTGCAACACAGGATTCCAGATTCATAGTAATGTCAGAATTAAGATAAAAAAATTACAAAGATTTTTTTCCTACCCAGAAGGAGAGCTGAGATAATTCAAGATGTCATAAATTGAAAAAATTAGCAGTAGTTGAAGGACCGATACAAACTGGGCAAGCTAAGATGAGGTCAGCATACTCAACTACAGATCTTAAGGAAATGAATAAGTAGGCATTCATATGCAGACACACATGTGCACACGCGCGCACACACACACACTACAGATCTTAAAGAAATGAGTAAGTAGGCATTCATATGCAGACACACATGTGCACGTGCACACACACATAACTGCAGAACAGAACAAAACGAAAACACTGATGTTAAACAGCTCACAGTCTATTTATTTCCATTTTATTCTGTTAAGAGCCATTTACAAATAAGGGTGATCTAGAAGCCTGCAAGTAATGACACCTGAAAATAGTGGTGTCAGGAAGAGGTGGTAAGAGTTTAGAAATATACCAAGGTCTTTGGTAAAAGCAGTTCTTTGAAGATAAGACGAGTCGATATTCCTGATGAACATGGATGCAAAACTTCTCAATAAAATACTAGCAAACTGAATCCAACCAATACATTTAAAAAATCATTCACCACGATCAAATGGGATTTATTCCAGTTGTAGAGAATTTTGAATAAAAGATCCATTAGTTTGAAGTTTGACTTAATAGGGCATGAGATTTTTCACTGAAAGTTTTTGAGCATGAGTGTGATATTGATGTGCCTAGGACTTAACAGAAACCTAATTTCACTTTGTAGGTTTAATATTCTAATCTCTGCAGAACTTTTAAAAAATATACTTCTTGTATATTTAAACATTTTAGTAGCCATGCAAATATAATTTTTAATCACAATTTGTATTTAGGCTGATTTCTGAATTTGATAAGAGGATTTCTCTTACACTGGAAGTTATTGTCAGGCCTGTCTCTCTTTCAGCATTCCCATCCTTGACATTAAAAATTTAATTTAAAAACTCTATTGTCTATCAGTTCTCAGTGTCTATCTTTGGAGAATAGTGTGTGAGTTTTGTTTGTGCTATATTCGGGGAGTGTAACGTGTATAGTTTCTCTGGTGTGTGTCTTTAGTTGAGTTCCATGCAGCAGGTGGTCCGAGAGAAGGATGCCCGCTTTGAAACACAAGTTCGTCTTCATGAAGATGAGCTTCTTCAGTTAGTAACCCAGGCAGATGTGGAAACAGAGATGCAACAGGTGTGTTGCTAAAACTTAGTAGAATGACTGTCATTTGGTTAACTTTTAATTAAATTTTCTACCTTTGCATACTGCTCTCTACTTGGTCTTAGTGTGCTCCTTAATTGGCTTCTTTTTGGTGATCTTGTCTTCTGTTGCATATTAATTATTTATTTTTTCTTGTCCTTACCTTGCCTTTTATGCCTCTAACCAGGTTGTTGGTACTCAAAAGCTAAATTTAATTGGCAAATGTATGTGGTAGTCAGAAATTGGTTTCTCTTCAGTTTGCCAGTTGTAGCTGCATTAAAGACCTGATCCAAAGCTTCAAATCAATGAAGCCAGTTTTAAACTTTCAAAAAATTATAAAGATGTAAAGGAGTGATTTTGAAGTCATAAAGTCTCTTATTAAATCAATTATTCTAAAAAAATTCATTGGGTATATTTTGGAAATTGGCTTCATTGTTTTTAAGTTTATCATCTACTAACTTGAAGGTATTTGTTTTTATTTAGTGTGTAGTGCAGTCTGGTAACTAAAAGTGCTCCAGTGGTATTTCATGGTTGATGCATTTAATTGTTTTTGAGTGAAAACTTCTTCCACGTTCTAAGTAATCCTTCAGAATATACCACTAAATAAAGTTTCAGAATATAGCACTCTTTGAAGTAGTATATTAATATATACATGTATCATTGATTTATTTATCCAACAAATGTGTATCGAGTGCATGTCCTGTGCATGAAGCTAGAAGAGAAATGGTTCTTGCCTGCAGAGAATGTTCTCTTTGGTGAGTGAGATATACATGTACTTATGTTACTTAGGAGTAGGACATTGACTATATAATTTTAGAAGTGGATGTTTTATTTTCTCTAATTATTAAAAAGCCTCCCTAATTCAGGGGCTTGCTTGTGTCTCAGTTTGGTTGTTGTCAGTGTACTGGAGAAGGCAATTTCGGAGATTCTTTTTTGTGCTGGAGGGGGAGCATGGCATGCTGGTGTCCCACTCTTTAATCTGTCATCTCAACATCCAAAAAACAGAAGTACGCAAATCTACATAATATTTCGAAAGGTAAGCAGATAATGGTGCTCATTGGTTTAGCACATTGTATCTAAAACATTTCCTTCTCAGAAATTAAGGGTGCTGCAGAGGAAGCTTGAAGAGCATGAGGAAGCCTTATTGGGCCGTGCTCAGGTGGTGGACTTGCTACAACAGGAGCTGACTGCTGCCGAAGAGAAAAACCAGGTACTGCCTCGTGATCTTTACTGCCTGTCTTAGGAGTGGAGTATTCATTTCCACTTTAGTTTCCCAGGCAGCACATATAACATCATAAGCCTTCTTTTTAAAGTTTATTTATTTATAATTTTTTTTAATGTTTATTTATTTTTGAGAAAGAGAGAAAATGGGGGAGGGCAAAGAGAGAGACACAGAATCCAAAGCAGACTCCAGGCTCAGAACTGTCAGCACAGAGCCCAACACGGGACTTGATCTCATAGACCACAAGATCATGACCTGAGCCAAAGTAAGACACTCAACTGGCTAAGCCACAACCCGAGTGCCTCTCATTTATTTTTGAGAGAGAGAGAGAGAGAGCGAGAGAGCATGTACACATGGAAGAGTGGAGGAGGGGCAGAGAGAAAGGGAGAGAGAGAGAATCCCAAGCAGGCTTTGTGCTGTCAATGGGGAGCCCAGCTTGGGGCTCTATCTCATGAATCGTGACAGCATGATCAGCCAAAATCAAAAGTCAGACGCTTAACCAACTGAGCCACCCAGGCATTCCATAACATCGTAAGCCTTCTGAGAATTGGTGCCATTTATTCATTCTTTCAACAAATACCCTGTGCTTACATGGTGGTGATATAACGATGAGCTTACCTTTTGTATCTTTTATTCTTGCTTTTATTTGTATCTTTTATTCTTGCTTTTTCCTTTGTGCTTTTAGGTCTTATGCAATTTTAGGTTTGGTCCTGGGTCTCTAGCCCCATGCTTCACCTATGCTTATTGAATTCACTATGCTTATTGAAATGAAAGAATGAATTTATAGCTCATGAAGCCTAGTTTCTGTAGAATGTCATACTGTCTTCTAGTGAGTTTCCTTTCTGTTAGTTTGCTCCTTTGGTATCTCGAATGGTTCTTGTGCCTGATTTTTACTATCCCTTGTTTGTTTTTGTTGATTTTCTGTTGGCTTGAAATAATCCCACCATGCAGTATTCCCTGAATCTAAAGTGATCAAAGATGTTCTAAAATCTTAAGCTCAAGTATCCCATCCCAGGATGTAACCCATCCTGTCATTCCCTTTCTCAGGCTGTCTTGACCTTTATTCTCATTGAGATCCTTCGGTCCTTTCACTTTGTTCCTCTGGTATGTTAGTTCTTTCTTGGCCTCTCTCCTTTCCCCATCTGCTGTTGACCCATGTTTGACCATTTGGAATACTCTTTTATCAGACCTTAGGTTCCCTATGTCCTTGTCTTATCACATTCAGGTAGCCAAATCCTAATGTAGAATCGGTGCTATAGTCCAGATTCATCTGGGTGCCGCGTGCTGCTGGAGAAAGTCAATCATCTTCTTTCTTCTTAATTTTCAACTCTTCTTGAGAAGGACGTCTTGCATAGAAACACGTTCCCAGATCTCCCATCCTAATAAAACCTATATCCTGATCCCGAGGCTCCTCTCACTGTCTTCAGGCAGTTAGGCTCAAATCTCAGTTGTGCCTCTTACTAGATAGTTACTATACAAATAGTTACAACTATGTGACTTTCGGCAAATTTCCCTTTTTCTCTGCTCCTGTTAATACCTAAGTATCTCTCTCATGGCCTCTATCACTTTTGAATTATAATTATCTGGTTAAATGTGACTCCCACTGAACTCTGAGTTCCATGAGGGCAGGAACGACATTCATTCATTCATTCGTTCATTCAATATTTATTGAGTACCAGGTACTCATTGTGACATGCACTATGCTTGGTGCTAGAGAACAGTGATGATAAAACAAAGTCCCTTCACTTATTGAACTTATTTTGTAATGGGAGAGACCGAAAATAAAAGATGACGCACAAATAAGTATGTATGAATAGAAACTGTTAAAAGTATCTAGGAGCAAATACAGGGTCTTATGCAATTTTAGGTTTGGTCCTGGGTCTCTAGCCCCATGCTTCACCTAGAACAGGTACTTCACTATGCTTATTGAAATGAAAGAATGAATTTATAGCTCATGAAGCTTTGTCTTTTTTTCTTAGATTCTCTCTCAGCAGTTACAGCAGATGGAAGCTGAGCATAATACTTTAAGGAACACTGTGGAAACAGAAAGACAGGAGTCCAAGATTCTAATGGAAAAGATGCAACTTGAGGTGACAGAGAGAAAATTATCTTTCCATAACCTGCAGGAAGAAATGCATCATCTTCTGGAGCAGCTTGAGCAAGCAGGTCAAGCCCAGGCTGAACTACAGTCCCGGTACAGTGCTTTAGAGCAGAAGCACAAAGCAGAAATGGAAGAGAAGATCTCTCACATTTCGAGTCTTCAGAAGACTGAGCAAGAGCTACATTCTGCCTGTAATGCTCTAAAGGAGGAAAATTCAAAGCTTCTCCAAGATAAGAGTGAACAGGCAGTTCATTCAGCCCAGGCTATTCAACAACTGGAAGGTCAGTATTTGGTTGCTTTTCAAGTCTACTTGGTTAGCACCTGAGTGTCTCCTACTTCAGAATTTCAGGGATATGTTAATGACATCATTTGCTCAAAGCAATTGAATCATTAGCAGAATTACGAAAGACATCTCTTCTGAACTCTTTGTCATTTTTCCTATCTCTGGCTGAAGTTATAATCTGACTTAATATTATAATTATCATTACAGAAATAAAAACTATTGATAATGATGTGTCATGTATTAAAAAGAATGCTATGTGAGGGGCGCCTGGGTGGCGCAGTCTGTTAAGCGTCCGACTTCAGCCAGGTCATGATCTTGCAGTCCGTGAGTTTGAGCCCCACGTCAGGCTCTGGGCTGATGGCTCAGAGCCTGGAGCCTGTTTCCGATTCTGTGTCTCCCTCTCTCTCTGCCCCTCCCCCGTTCATGCTCTGTCTCTCTCTGTCCCAAAAATAAATAAACGTTGGAAAAAAAAATTAAAAAAAATAAATAAAAAATAAAAAGAATGCTGTGTGAAACATGACTGTGATCTGAAAGTTTCAGTAACTGAAATGAGTAGGATTTGTTTTTTGTTTTCTTCAAATTTGTCTTTAAATGTTAGTTAACATACAGTGCAATATTGGTTTCAAGAGTAGAATTCAGTGATTCATCACTTACATACAACACCCAGTGCTCATCATAAGTGCCCTCCTTATACCTATCACCCATCTAGTCCATCTCCCATCCACCTCCCTCTGATAACCCTCAGTTTGTTCTCTGTCTTTAAAGAGTCTCTTTTAGTTTGTTTCCCTCTCTCCATGCCACCCCCAATATGTTCATCTGTTTTGTTTCTTAAATTCCACATATGTGTGAAATCAGATGGTATTTGTCTTTCTCTGACTTATTTCACTAGCATACTACACTCTAGTTCCGTCCACATTGTTGCAAATGGCAAGATTTTGTTCTTTTTTTTTTTTTTTTAATTTTTTTTTTCAACATTTATTTATTTTTGGGACAGAGAGAGACAGAGCATGAACGGGCGAGGGGCAGAGAGAGAGGGAGACACAGAATCGGAAACAGGCTCCAGGCTCTGAGCCATCAGCCCAGAGCCTGACGCGGGGCTCGAACTCACAGACCGCGAGATCGTGACCTGGCTGAAGTCGGGCGCTTAACCGACTGCGCCACCCAGGCGCCCCAAGATTTTGTTCTTTTTGATGGCTGAATAATATTCCATTGTATATATATGCCACATCTTTATCCATTCATCAGTCGATGGACATTTGAGCTCTTTCCATAGTTTGGCTGTTGTTGATAATGCTGCTATAAACACTGGGGTGCATGAATCCCTTCGAATACGATTTTTGTATCCTTTGGGTAAATACCTAGTAGTGCAACTGTTCAATCATAGGGTAGTTCTATTTTTAACTCTTTGAGGAACCTCCGTACCATTTTCCAGAGTGGCTGCACCAGTTTGCATTCCCACCAACAGTGTAAGAGGATTCCCCTTTCTCCACATCCTCATTGACACCTGTTGTTTCTTGTGTTGTTATTTTTACCCGATAAATGAGTAGGATTTGAATTAATTTTTGGGAAACTCAGGCTAGATCTAGGTACATAGGTAGGGAAACTGAATGGTGTGGAATCATCCTTACTTGTAAAGATGGATCTGAATGCTTTTCTTAAAGGTAAAAAGTTCTTTTTAAGGAAAATCTTTATCCTTTAAGAAGGTCTAATGAAAACTTATTTTTTAAAAAAGTTTTATTATTAAAGTAATACATGCTTCTAATTTAATTCAAAGAGATTGGCATACATTTGAAGGAAAGATTTTAGAAAAACTTAAGTTGAAGATCTGTATTGAGGAGTTGAACATTAACCAGAAAGCCTTGAAAGGCATTAGGGAACAGTGTATTACATGAGCACACTGTCCTCTTAACTGGACCATATTTATGTGCAGAGTTGTGCCATATTATCTTGGTGGGACTCATAATGATTCAGTGTAGAGTGAAGAAAATAAAATTTAAAAATACTAAAGGCATTTTCAAGGGGTTAAGGAAAAATGACTTTGTAAAAAATTCTAATCCTGTTTTATTTTACCTTTTAAGGAAGTGGTTTACGGAGATGCCTTTTGGTCCTTCAGAGCATGTGAACAGTTAAAACATGACATTGGCATAATTTTAATTAAGATAACTGGAGTAAGGGGTGCCTGGGTGGCTCAGTCGGTTGAGTGACTGACTTCGGCTCAGGTCATGATCTCATGGTCTGTGACTTTGAGCCCCATGTTGGGCTCTGTGCTGACAGCTCTGAGCCTGGAGCCTGCTTTGGATTCTGTGTCTCCCTCTATCTCTGCCCCTCCCCCACTCATGCTCCGTCTGTCTCAGAAGTAAATAAACATTAAAAAAAATATTTAAAAAAAGATAACTGGAGTAAGCAGCATGTGGTGTATCTCTAGAAGATAACAATTTACCAAGTTTCAGACTTGCAGCAGAAATCATTTTTATTTACTTACTTTCCTTTCCTTAGAGCAAGTCAAATTTCTAAGCAGACCAACCTTGCAACAACATGAAGCAGCATCTCAGACTTCTCTCCCAGATGTTTATACTGAGGATACACAGGTAATTAAATGTTTACTTCTTACGAATATGATCTGTCTTTGCTATATCTATACTTGAGTGCTCTAATGAGAATTTATTCCAGAAAGTAGTATAAACTTTCTGTCTCTTCTGCCTGATAGGATGCTTTTTTAAAAAAACTTATTTATGTATTTTGAGAGAGACAGAGAGGGTGTGAGCAGGGGAGGAGCAGAGAGAAAGGAAGAATCCCAAGCAAGCTCCACACTGTCAGTGCAGAGGCCTATATGGGGCTCAAACTCAAGAAATTGTGAGATTATGACCTGAGCTGAAACCAAGAGTCAGACACTTAACCAACCGAGCCACCCAGACGCCCTGATAAGATGCTTTTTTGGAGGTGATTCCATTTGAAAGGAATCATGAAAGCCATTAATTTAGTGTCTCAACAGTGATTAATGAGGAAATAATAGATAATAAGTACCATGATCTCAGGAGCCTTTCTGATTCTAAGGTCTTAGAATTCTGATTTGGAAAGAAATCATTATTTTTGATTTTATAATCCCTTTTATCAGCTGAGAAGTCAATTTTGTTTTTGGTAGACTGAGATTTGATCAGCTTTAATGTACACAATTTCATCTAACCAGATGTTTAAGTCTATTATAGAAATCATAATGCTCTCATTAAGTAACAGTAGAAACTTTAATTGCCAATTAGCTGTTGATTGGCGCATATATTCTCTTTTCCTTCTGTAAAAATCTCTGTGAGAAGCTAGATTGTAATCATCATAAGGCTGTTACGGAGCATGATTATCAGAACAAGGAGAGTTAGTTTGATGCTCTTAATTGGCTAGTGTCAAGCTGGGATAACTGGATTCATTCATCCCCATTATAAGCTATACTCTTCCAAACTGACAGACATATTGACCAGCAGAGTTCCGTGGTCCCTGGGCAGTACTGTACCCTGATAAAAATTTTTGTTTCCTGGCTTCTAGCATCTAGCTTTCCAATCTCTTCTGTTCTCAAAATCACAACTTTTCCCTCTAATGTTTAAAGACATTTTTCAATAATTTCAAAAAATTTAAAGAATATGATAGTGAATACCTCTATATCCACTATCCGGGTTCTATCAACATTTTACTAAAAAACAAGCAAAACAAAACAAAACAAAACATCTTACTGTATTTGCTTTATAAAACATCTATCCATTTATCCATCCACTACCTCATCTTAATTTTTTATGTATTTCACAGGAAGTTGTAGATACATTTTTCTCTAAATATTCCAACATGCATATCATTGACTAGATTTTAATATTTATTTATAGTTTTTTTCTTTTGAAGTAAGATTTATGAAACATGAAATGTATAAATATTAAATGTACCATTCATTGAGTTTTGTCAAATGCATACACTACTGTTACCCCAAATCCCTATCAAGATATATCACTATCTCCCCGCGAAGTATTCTCATACCTTTTTGAAGCCAATCACATCCTAACCTTCTAGAGATGACCAATGTTCTGTTTTTTCACCACAGATTAATTTTGCCTGTTTTCCAGAGTCATGTAAATATATATGCTCTTTTGTGTAAAGTTTCTTACACTCAGCCTGTTTTGAGATTCATCCATATTGCTGCATATATCATACTGTACTTTTTATATTGCTGAGAAGTACTTAATTTTGTGAATATATTGCATTTTCCTTTTGCATGACTGTGCTGTAATTTCCTGTTGATGATTTCCTGGGCTTTGGCCATTATGAATTAAGCTGCTATAAACATTCTTGTACAGGTATTTGTGAGGACATACGTTTTTATTTATCTTCAGTAAATACTAGTTGAGGAATTGCTGGGCCGTAGCGTATGTATTTAGCTTTATAAGAAACTGCCGAATCATTTCCCAAAGTGGTTGTATTATTTTACATTGCCACCTAAAATATATGAGAGTTCTAGTTGTTCCACATCTTTTCCAAGATTTGATATTGTCAATTTAAAAAATGTTAGCCATTTTTTTTTTTTAATTTTTTTTTTCAACGTTTATTTATTTTTGGGACAGAGAGAGACAGAGCATGAACGGGGGAGGGGCAGAGAGAGAGGGAGACACAGAATCGGAAACAGGCTCCAGGCTCTGAGCTATCAGCCCAGAGCCCGACGCGGGGCTCGAACTCACGGACTGCGAGATCGTGACCTGGCTGAAGTCGGACGCTTAACCGACTGCGCCACCCAGGCGCCCCAAAAATGTTAGCCATTTTAATGGGTGCTTGGTGGTATCTCATGGTTTTAATTTGCATTTCCTTGATGAAAAATGATATTGAACATTTTTTCTTGAGATTCCTGGCTTTATATATCTTATTTTGATCAAGTGTCTTTTCAAGTTATTCCCCCATTTAAAAATTGAAGTTTTTTGTCTTTTTATTATCAAGTAGTAGGGATTCTTTATATATCCTGAATGCCAATTTATTTTCAAATCTGTTTCGTGACTATTTTCTCCCACACAGTGGCTTGCCTCCTACTCATATTCTTCATGTCTTTTAATTAGTAGACATTTTATAATTTTGATGAAACCTGTTATTTATCTTTTTTTTTTTTTTTGTTATAATTTTCTGTGCCCTAACTAGGAAACCTTTGCTTAATGCCAAGTCATGAAGTTTTTGTCTTGTTTTCTTCCACAAGCTTTACGGTTTTAGCCTTCCCAGTTAAGTCTCTGAACCTCAGAATTTTTGTGTGTAGTGTAAGGTAAGGATCAAGGCTTATTTTTTCCCCCATATAGATGTCCAGTTGTTTCAGCACTATTTCTTGAAAAGACTTTACTTTCCTCATTGGATTTCTTTGGTATATTTGTTGAAAATCAAATGATTACTAGGTCCATTTCTGAACTTAGTATTCTGTTGTCTTGATCTGTTTGTCAGTCCTTATGCCAGTAACACACTGTCTTTACTACTGTAGAGTGTAGTTAGTCTTGAAGTCAAGTAGTATAAGTCTTTTGATTTTTGTTCTTCTATTCAAGATCGCTTTATTACAGGTACATATCCACAGAAAGTATATAGTCTGTGTTCTCAAATTGTATTAAAAAAAAAAAACGAAAGAAAGCTGGGTGGGATTTTGAGTTGGCACTGTGTTGAATCTATAGATCAATTTAGGGAGAATTGACATCTTAACACTACTGAACTTATCAATCCATGAGCAAATGTAGTATATTTTCCCACTTATTTTTATCTTCTTTAATTTCCTTCAGTGATGTTTTATAGTTTTCATTGGAGGGGCTGTGCACATTTAAAAGTTTATTCCAAAGTAGTTCATGCCTGTTGATGCTATTGTAGATGGAATTATTCTAATTTCAGTTTCCAGCTGTTTGCTGCTAATATGTAAATGTACAATTGAATTTTGCTTAGTAACTTTATATTATCTGAACTTGACAAAAATTCATTTTATTAGTTCTAGTCTCTTTTTATAGATTCCTTGGATTTTCTAAGTAAACCATCATGTCATCTCCAAATAAAGATGACTTTTACTTCTTTCTAATCTTTATGTCTTTCTTTTTTTTATGCAATAGCTAGGACCTTCATTTTCATTACACTATTTCATAAAGTGGTGAGATTCTTGCATTGTTCCTGATCTTATGGGAAAATGTTCCATATTTTACCATTAGCTATGCTTACCATTAACTTTAGGTTTTCAATAAATGTCCTTTACTGGATTGAGGACATTCCCCTCTATTTCTAGTTTTCTGAGAATTGGCATTGAATTTTGTCAAATGCTTTTTCTGCATTTTTCTAAATGCACATATGGATTTTCTTTTATATTCTGTTAATGTGGTACAGTATTTTAATATTAAACCAACCTTGTGTTGTTGGGATAAATCCCACTTGGTCATGAAGTATTATCCCTTTAATACATTACTAATTTGATTTGCTACTATTTTGTGAAGGATTTGGTATCCATATTCATGAAGGATATCAGTCTATAATTTTCTCTTTGTTTTATAATATCTTTGTCAGATTTTGATATTAAGATTGTGCTGGCCTCATAAGACAAGCTTGAAAGTGTTCCTTTTTATTTTCTGAGAGTTTAATATTGGTATTAAATGTCTGAAAGAATTCAACAGTGAGACTGTCTGAGTCTAAAATTGTAAAAGAAAGAAAGAAATTGAATTTCTTTTACAGGTATAATGCTAATAAGATTTTTTTTCATCTTATGTCAGTTTGGGTTTTTTTGTTACTGTTGTTGAGATTTTGCCCATTTCATTGAAGATGTCTAGTTTTTGTCATATTGTTGGTTATAATATTCCCTCTTTATCCTTTTAATGCCCATAGCTTTTTAGTGGCACTCACCCTCACCCCAGTCCCTATTGTTTTTTAAAAACTGAGATATAATTGATACATCATTGTATAAGTTTGAGGTGTACAAAGTATTGATTTGATTCATCTATATTTTACAGTATGATTACCTTAGCCTTAGCTAACACCTCCATCATGTCACATAATTATCACTTCTGTTTTGTGGTGAGAATATTGAAGATCTAGTCTCTCAGAAACTTTCAAGTATGTGATACAGTATCATTAACTGTGTATCACAGTGCTATAAATTAGCTCTCCAGGACAGAATTTGTTCATTTTCTCACTGCAAGTGTGTATCCTTTGATTAAAATTCCCTCAATTTATGCTTTGTTTTCCTGAGCAGTGTTACTAGCAATTATTCCACTTCTTATTTTTTTTAAATCTTTTCAAAGAACTAGCTTTGGCTTTGTTGATTTTCTCTGTTACTGGTCTGTTTTCACTTTCATTGATTGTTGCTTTCTGGTATTTCTTTCTACTTAATTGGTTTTACTTTGTTGTTCTTTTGCTAACCTCTCAAGGTAGAACTTTATATCAAAGGTTTAAGTTTTTTTCCCTCATATAAGCATTTTTCATTTAAAGTTACACAATTCTCTCAAAGTCCATAGTTTGATATATTTTTTATTGTTCATTTTTTATTGTTCATTTTCCTTGCGATTTCTTCTTTGTGGATTATTTAGAAGTGTGTTGTTTAATATCTAGAAATTTGGTTTTATTTCTAGATATTTTATTATTATTGATTTGTAATTGGATTTCATTGTGATCAGATAATATACTGTATATGATTTAAAATCCTTTGACATTTTTTAGAGACTTGTTTTATGATACAGCCTGTGGTCTTTCTTGGTGATCATACCTTGTGCACTTGTAAAGGATGTATATTCTCTAGTTATTGGATTCTGGAATTACCTATTTTTCCTTTTAATTGTCATTTTTTGCTTCTTCGTAATTTGAATTTCTGTTATTAATTACCTTTACATTTATGATTTTATGTCTTCTGAGGAAATGTTCCTTATTTCATTTATAAAATGTTACTCTATCTCTAGTAACATTTCCTTACTTGAAGTTCTTTTTTTTATCTGATATTAATGAAAGAACTCTAGTCTTCTGATGTTTACTGTTTGTATAGTACGTTCTTTTCTATCCTTTTACTTTCAAGTTACTCTTTCTTTAAAGTGAATGTCTTACCTACCCTATGACCCAGCAGTAGCACTGCTAGGAATTTACCCAAGGGATACAGGAGTACTGATGCATAGGGGCACTTGTACCCCAATGTTTATAGCAGCACTGTCAACAATAGCCAAATTATGGAAAGAGCCTAAATGTCCGTCAACTGATGCATGGATAAAGAAATTGTGGTTTATATACACAATGGAGTACTACGTGGCAATGAGAAAGAATGAAATATGGCCCTTTGCAGCAACATGGATGGAACTGGAGAGTGTTATGCTAAGTGAAATAAGCCATACAGAGAAAGACAGATACCATATGGTTTCACTCTTATGTGGATCCTGAGAAACTTAACAGAAACCCATGGGAGAGGGGAAGGGAAAAAAAAAAAAAAAAAAAGAGGTTAGAGTGGAAGAGAGCCAAAGCATAAGAGACTCTTAAAAACTGAGAAGAAACTGAGGGTTGATGGGGGGTGGGAGGGAGGGGAGGGTGGGTGATGGGTATTGAGGAGGGCACCTTTTGGGATGAGCACTGGGTGTTGTATGGAAACCAATTTGACAATAAATTTCAAAAAAAAAAAGTGAATGTCTTAAAAGCAGCATAAAGTTTGGTTATGCTCTTTTATTTCTTCTCATAATCTCTACTTTATTAGAGTGTTTAGTGTCCATTTAATGTAATTATTGATACGATTGGATTTAGCTGTACCGTTTTTTCTTATTTGGGATTTGAGAATTCATTTTTTCTTCTTTCATTGATTTTCCTTCTCACACTCTGGCAGGTGTGTTTGCCCCAAAGTCTGTTTCCTTGTTTTTCAAGATCTCATTCTGAGGCTTTTCTGTCAGTGTTTTACTTGCTCCTTGTAATGCAAACCGGGAACTTCCCTTAGAATAAGTCATAGAATCCTTAAACTCATCTCTTGCCATTTCTTTAAACATTAAGTGAAGATTTGGGGCTGAGTAGGCTGTAAAGACTATCAAGGCTCAAAAATTCTACACTTTTATGAAGAATTGTGTAGAAAATCCCCTTGGCGGAGAAAAACCTGTATAAAACGACAGACAACTAAAGATGTGTCCTAATGAGATATTTGCCTCACTAGGAAAACAAAACCAATATGGATGCATAAATGAAGCACAAGATAATTTTTATTATCCTTGGAAAAAACAAAAACAGTTATGGCTCTTCTTCTTTTTAAAGATTATATATTAACTTTTGTCCCTGTTCTTCTTTGGGAGTCTTCATGTTTAGTCTCCTACAAGAGAGTGATCTGGTTATCAAGTGGCATTAAGCAAACTTTGTAATGTTACTTATGGACCTGAAAATGTTTTTTCTTGTGCAATAGACTTGAGATTTCTGTCTTTGTAATCCAGTGTCTATTCTTAAATTTGAAAGCCAATGAACTAGAAGTTTGTGTGAAAATTTTTCTATCTTCTGATAAAAAGTATTAAAGATGAGCTAGGCAAATAAGTAGATGCCATATTTAAAGTATTTTCATGGCTGGAGAACTTTTAGAAGACAAAAATGCCAGAGGCTATCTGGGCATTATGTGAGGGTTTTTCGCTGAGAATCATTAATTTGTTGTCTTTCTACATTTTAGGTAGTCACTGAGGAGAATATTGCCTTTTTGCAGAAGAAAGTGGTAGAACTAGAGAATGAAAAGAGAGCTTTGCTCCTTAGTTCTATAGAGCTGGAGGAGCTGAAAGCTGAGAATGGTACGTATAAATGAAAACCATAATTCTCTGTCTTCTCAACCCACATGCTTCTACTTTTATCACTATACATGTATAACATGTAGATTTTCTGATTCGATGACAATGATCTTAGCACAGCTGGTGGTTATTAAAGATAGGATTAATACACAATGACCAATTAGAGCATCATACTCGTGTTTATGTAAGTATAACATTTTACATTATGGGATGTAAATGCTGCAGGATATCAGTATTTTGGAGTGGTCACGGGATCTTTTCAGGAGCATGGCTTGAATAGGACCTTAATAAGAGGATGAATTTTTAAAGAGGCAAAATGATGAGAGAAAGGGTATTCCCAGTAATACATTTTGGGGATGAAGTAACAGAGATCAGTGTAAAATAAAGGTCCAAAAGTAGAAAACATTTTGAGTTTTGCTCATGCTGTATACTACTTACAACCCTATCCCTTTCGTTTAGTCAGGCTAATTCTTACTCATCTTTCAGACCTCAACTAGGGTACTTTACCAAGTAAAGTTTGTACCATTTCTTTTTATTTATTTATTTTTTTTAATTTTTTTTTTCAACGTTTTTTTATTTATTTTTGGGACAGAGAGAGACAGAGCATGAACGGGGGAGGGGCAGAGAGAGAGGGAGACACAGAATCGGAAACAGGCTCCAGGCTCCGAGCCATCAGCCCAGAGCCTGACGTGGGGCTCGAACTCACGGACCGCGAGATCGTGACCTGGCTGAAGTCGGACGCTTAACCGACTGCGCCACCCAGGCGCCCCTCTTTTTATTTTTTTTAATGTTTATTTACTTTTGAGAAAGAGAGAGAGAGAGAGAGAGAGAGAGCGAGCCCGAGTGGGGGAGGGGCAGAGAGAGAGAGAGAGAGGGAAACACAGAATCTGAAGCAGGCCCCAGGCTCTGAGCTGTCAACAAGGGGCTTGAACTCACGAACTGTGTAATCATTACCTGAGCTGAAGTCGGATGCTTAACCAACTGAGCCACCCAGGTGCCCCAAGTTTGTACCTTTCTTAAACTCTAGAGACAGTATTTCCACCTTAACCATTTTTCAGTTCTACTTAGCTGGGGATTATATATCTGTATTAGACTGTTCCCACCATTGCTAATATATAAAGAACACCACAAATTCAGCTCATTAATCAACCCACTTAAAGCACTTCTTTGAGACTTTATCCATGATGCTTATTTTGCAGTTTTGCAAACAGTGCCTATCACCGTCATGTAGCTCATTATAGTTTAGAGGTGTTACACAAGTTCCATTCTCTTTGCTTTTTCCTGCAAGGATCACTGCCCTTAAGGTTTTCTGTATTAGTTTTTGTGTTTGGTTTTAGGTTGCCTTTGCTTTATGTGTCATATTCTATTCAACTCCCCTTTTGCACTTCCGTTTCTACCACTGTACCTCTTCCTCAAATAATCTTGTGAGATGTCTGAACACATTATATACTGTCTCAAATTCATTTGTTTCATGAATTGTCATTCATTCATTTAGCAGATTTCTGTGGTACCTATTCTATGTGCCAAGCAGTAATCCAGTTGCTGTGATAACTTGCCTAACATATTACAGGGGAAGATAGGCCATGAACAGATATATAAATAAGAAAATTTCAGAACATGGTAAGTATTAGGATAAAAATAAAATAAAATAGATAACTGCAAGTATGCCTGGAGGAAGAGGAAAGCAACTTTAGAGTCATTAGGGTAGGCCTCTCTGAGAGCTTGAAACCTGAATGAAGAAAAGGGGACAGCCATGCAAAAAGGCCAAGCAAGAAGCATTCCAAGCAGAGAAAAAAGCAGTGCAAATACCATGAAATCTGAATAAACTTGATACGTTTGCAGACAGAAATAAAGCCAGTATTTTGGGAGGAGAGTGAGCAAAAAAGGGCCAGTGCAGAAGAAAAGGTTGTAGAATAGGTGGGGTCAACTCATGAGAGCCCATGTAGGTCATGTTAAGACATTTAGATGTAGTATAAAATGCTTTTTTTACCTTTAATATATCTGTCTTAGCTTCTCAAAAAGAGTATAGACTTCTTGGGGGCATGTTAATACTCAGTGTTTTTATCCTCCAAGGTACTACTACCCTTTTTAGATATATGTATCAAAATAGAACATGGGGTAGAACTTAGAAGATTGGATTATGATCCCAGCTCTCTGTGAACTAGCTGTAGGTCATGTCATTTCAATGTTTCTTTATATGGTCATTGAGGAGATTAGATAGCTGTGTTCTAGTGCTAAAATTTGATGTCTTTATAAACATATGTGAAAGAACATTGAAGACCTTTAAGTGCTGTATGAATGTAAGATGTATATTATGAACACAGTAGGGTTATGGATAAATCAAGGCAAATTTATTACCCTAGAAGTCCCAAATTGTGCCACAGAAATAGCTGCTACTCTTCACATGCTCTGGCATCCTTCTCCTCTAAAGCCCTCCACTATTTATATACTTCATTTAGATTAACTATCATCACCTAGAACCATTCTGTCTTTTTCCCCACCATTCTGTCTTATATCACGTCTTCTCTTGCCATTTCTTTTTGATAAAATAAGCCTTTTATCTTCCCAAAACTATTTTGTTTATTTCTTTCTTCTTGGATTATATCATGCATTTCAAATAGCCTCACACACAATCATGTCTCTGTTTTCTCAAACACTCTACATAAATCATCTAAGGATATTTATTTATTTTGTGGCTTTCAGAAAAACTGTCTTCTCAGATTACTCTCCTGGAGGCTCAGAATAGAAGTGGAGAGGCAGATAGAGAAGTCAGTGAGGTAAGTGATATGTTCTTAAAATAACCAGAATGTGAACTAGATCAAGAGAAGTTAGCTTCAAACCTAAACATTTCAGCAACTTTCTAATGTTGACAGAGAATTACATTATCTAGAAATGAGGTCTATTTAAGAAAGTTGTAATGGTTATTATTTCCCATTTGGTCTCATTTATATCAAAATATTGGATTTTTTTTTTTTATTTGTCCTGAACCAGAATACAAGTATAGTAGCCATTTGTTTGGGATTTGATAATTCATTTCTCATACTGGATTATTATTTATCTCAACTTCTCTGCCCATCTCGGAGAAGTTTCTCAGTGAGATTAGATAAAATCTCTAGTTCCCCTCCACTAAATTGGTATAGTTTTATTTAGGATTATATTCAAAAGAATATTTTTGAAGAATGGTGCTTTTTATAACCTGAAAATTACTATAAGAATGTGTGATTCCTAAATATTCTGTTGTTTTAAGAAGTCAGTGATAGAGTCATAAGTGGCCTTGAAGAATAATGTAACTTCTTTTTTTAAATTTATTTTTTAACATTTTTATTTATTTTTGAGACAGAGAGAGACAAAGCATGAATGGGGGAGGGGAAGAGAGAGAAGGAGACACAGAATCGGAAGCAGGCTCCAGGCTCTGAGCCACCAGCCCAGAGCCCGATGCGGGGCTCGAACTCACAGACCGTGATCATGACCTGAGCTGAAGTCGGACGCTCAATCGACTGAGCCACCCAGGCGCCCCAGAATAATGTAACTTCTTAACAGAAGTGTCTGCTTAATTATATTAGAGTTCTTCAGAGAAACAAAATAGGGAGTGTGTATATATGTAGAGAGAGAGATTTATTTTAAGGGAATTAGTTCATGCAATTGTGGGAGCTAGCAAATCCAAAATCTAGAGGGTAGGCCAGCAGGCTAGAGACCGAGGGAAGAGTTACAGTTCGAGTCTAAAGGCAGTCTGGTGGCAGAATTCCCTCTGTTTGGAGTTGGTCAGTCTTTTTTTTTTTTTTTTTTTTTTTTTTTGGTTAAGGCCTCAACTGATTAGATGAGGCCCACTTACATTGTGGAGGGTAATCAAAGCCTACTGATTTAAATGTTTATTTCACCTAAAAAATACCTTCACAGACACATGTAGAATAATTCTAGAATAATGTTTGACCACGTATCTGGGTACTATGCTTTAGCAAAGTTGACAATAAAATTAACCATTATACTTATATTTAGTATTTTTTTATGGGACTGCTGATGTGCTGTTCACAAACTTGGCAAAAGGAAACTAAAATTTGAAAGTTATAGCATTATATGGATACTGGCAGAGTAAAAATGAGTCGTGTTTGGCCAAGCAGGTGCTTAATGTTTTAAGATGCTTAGCAGTAGTATCTAGTGAAAACAAGGTAACTTAGATCAAAAAAGAGGAACAGGTAAGAAAGATGGTAATTTCTTAAGAAAAAGAAAAACAGGGGCTCCTGGGTGGCACAGTCAGTTATGCGTCTGACTTCAGCTCGGGTCATGATCTCACGGTCCGTGAGTTCGTGCCCCATGTTGGGCTCTGTGCTGACACCTCAGAGCCTGGAGCCTGCTTCGGATTCTGTGTCTCCCTCTGTCTCTGCCCCTCCCTGCTCATGCTCTCTCTCTCTCTGTCTCAAAAATAAATAAAAACATTAAAAAAAAAAAGAAAGAGAAAAACAATACCAGAAGGGAGAACACAAAAACAGAGAACAAGGGAAAAGAAAGGGGAAACACACACACACACACACCACACACACACACACACACACACACACACACACACAAAGAAATTGCAAAAGGAAGGGTGCCTAAGATAATCCTTTAGGGTAGGAGAAAGTGAGTAGAAAAGGTGCATAGAAAGTGTAAGCTCAGGTGAAAGGGAAAGGCTAGTATTAGCAGAAAAGTAATGAGAGTGGCTGGAAAAAACAAAGTTCTCTGGTATAACATTGGGTATATATCTTAGGGATAACATTGATTTTTCACCTGAGCCAAAAAGTTGATTGAACTTAGTAGATCTCATGGAGAGCAGCAGAGGGTGTGACCAAGGGAAGGAAGAGAGTGAGTGAAGTGGCATGATGGAGAAGAGGAAACAAGTATACTTAGGGCGAGAGAGAGAACAAAAAAGGAATTATATTGAGGTCTTCTGGCAGAAAGTGATGTCTTGACTATATCAGGTCTTTAGTGTATATAGGGATGGATAAATAAGCATGTGACCTGAAGAAATTATAAAAGGAGCTTTTTCCATGTGCTTAAATACTCTGTCCAGTGTTAATCTCCAGAAATTTGATTATGAATAATGCAGACAGCAGAGAATTTTAAATGATTAAAAATAATGCTTATGAAAAATTATAACCTTTCTTGAAATAATAATTTTAAAGTGATGAATATTTTTTCTTATTCAATGGCTGAGAATGTTACCAACATAGTAGCTAATATTCATTGGATACTTACTGTGTGCCAGCTTTTGCTAGTAAATGGCAGAGCTAAGATGTGAACTCAGTTGGATTGCAGAGCTTGTACTCTTGGCCACTACATTATTTGACAATCCTATGGGGATTTTTCCCCTCCTATCAAATTGGAATTTTTTTCGGGGGAAAAAAAATGGTGCTATTGGCAAAGGTGGAGATTTCATTGTGTACACTGTCTCCAAACTCAATTTAGTAAAGTTCTAATGAAATTTACCAGGAGATTCACTGATTTTGTTTCCTAGGAAGACAATTATAGAAACAATGTATATGGATTAAGCAGTCTAACACAGCTATCTTTGTAATAATAATGGTTAATATTTTGTCAGACAAGTCTGTAATTTCATACCCACCCCTTAGTAGAACTTCTTTTTGGTTATTTGATTATGGTAGTTTATCTCAACCTACTTGTTTAATAATCCACTTATCTGGTGGTAATGGCTATCTTATGTAATATTTCCCATTTCAACGGAGAGTTTAGGAAAAAGGATCTCATAACTTCCTTTTTGGTGTGGGATCAAACAAAATTTAATGCATTACCTGCTTTTCTTTTTATTTTTAAGCAATTCTCAAGAGAAACAAATAGGAATTTTAATCCAAAGAAAAAGTTTCCCAAGTACGGGATATCCAGAAAAGGAGTTCCAGGCTACTATACAGGTCTTATGAATATGGCTTGACCTCAATATAGGATTGACAGGGTACTCTCACACAGAGGTCCAGTTTGGGAAATAATAACTGATTTTAAAAGTATTTAGCAGCTTTATGGAAGGAGGTTTGGACTAGAGATTTTCAGGTTTTGAAAAATGCCTGAAATATGAGTTTTTAGTTAGGCTCTTTCTTATAAGACATCTGATTGAGGCTTTTCCTTTCTTTTTTAAAAAATAGGTCAACATGGTTGATATTACCGGACTCAGCAAGAGTAGCTCTTCTGCTGAGGAGAGTGGACAGGATGTCTTAGACAACACATTTTCTCAGAAACATAAAGAACTGTCCGTTTTATTGCTGGAAATGAAAGAAGCTCAAGAAGAGATTGCATTTCTTAAGCTGCAGCTCCAGGGGAAAAAGGCCGAGGGGGACGCTGAGGTCCCTGACCAGAAAGAAATGAAGCAGACAGAAAGTGAAGGAATACTTACAGTTAGCATGAAAGTATTGCCTGAAGATACAGGGCAACATTTTCCCCCAATGCCACATGAAGGGAGCAGTCTTCCAACACTTGAAAAAGAAAAGCAGATGAGTACTAAACATCAAAATAGAACATCTGAAGAAATATCTTTAAATGACACTGAAATGGAATTAAAATCAACCAAACAGGAAGATGTTGATAAATCCCTTTCTGCTGTACCAGGAATTTGTCAGTGTCACCAGGATGAATTGGAAAGGCTAAAAAGGCAAATTTTGGAGCTCGAGATAAGCTCTCATAAAGCAGAGGAAATCTATGAGGAAAATTTAGATGAGAAAGCTAAAGAAATCAGCAACCTAACCCGGTTGATTGATGAGTTTAGGAAAAATGCCGAAAATACCAACAGTGCATTCACTGCTTTGTCTGAAGAAAGAGACCAACTTCTCTCTCAAGTGAAGGAACTTAGTGTGGTAACGGAACTGAGGGCTCAGGTACAGCAACTGGAAGTGAGCCTTGCAGAAGCAGAAAGGCAAAGAAGACTTGACTATGAAAGTCAAACGACTCATCACAACTTGCTTACTGAACAGATCCACAGTCTCAGCATAGAAGCCAAATCTAAAGATGTGAAGATTGAAGTTTTGCAGAATGAACTCGATGGTTTGCAGCTTCAGTTTTCTGAGCAGAGTGCACTGATAAAAAGCCTGCAAAGCCAGCTGGAGAAGAAGGAAAATGAAGTTCTTGAAGGCGCAGAATGTGTAAGGAATATATCAAATAAGATGGAAGAACTTTCTCAGGCTCTTTCACAGAAGGAACTTGAAATAGCAAAAATGGATCAACTCTTATTAGAGAAAAAAAGAGATGTGGAAACCCTCCGACAAACCATCATAGAGAAGGATCAGCAAGTGACGGAAATCAGCTTCAGTATGACTGAGAAAATGGTTCAGCTTAATGAGGAGAAGTTTTCTCTTGGGATTGAAATTAAGACTCTTAAAGAACAGTTGAACTTATTATCCAGGGCTGAAGAGGCAAAAAAAGAGCAGATAGAAGAAGATAAAGAAGTTGTTTCTGGCCTTAAACAGAATTATGATGAGCTGAACCCAGCAGGGCTCCTAAGTAAAGAAGAACTTCAGCATGAATTAGACCTTGTAAAGAAAGAAAGTGAACAGAGAAAGAGAAAGCTCCAGGCAGCTCTTATTAACAGAAAGGAACTTCTACAGAGAGTCAGTAGATTAGAAGAGGAATTGGCCAAAGTGAAAGATGAATCTACGAAAGAGATCCCACTCAATGAGAGTGAGAAGAGAGAAATGGAAGACCAAGAAAGCAAAGAAGACTCAGAAAAATGTGTGACTGCTAAGTGCCAAGAAATAGAAATTTCTTTAAAACAGATAATATCTGAGAAAGAGGTGGAGCTAGAGCATGTAAGGAAGGATTTAGAAGAGAAGGTAGCAGCTGAAGAAGAGTTACAGGCTGTGATCAAACAGATGAATCAGAACCTGCAAGAGAAGACAAACAAAATAGATTTGCTGCAAGGAGAAATCATTGAAAACCAAGCAGTTATCCAAAAGTTAACCACAGGTAACAAGGATGTAGGTGATGGAGACTCAGCAGCACCTGTAAAAGAAACAGTGGCCATCAGTCCACCTGGTGTGGGCAGTGGCGAACACTGGAAACCAGAGCTGGAAGAAAAGATGCTGGACCTTGAAAAAGAAAAGGAGCAACTTCAAAAGAAACTACAGGAGGTGTTAACCTCTCGAAAGGCGATTCTACAGAAGGCACAAGAAAAAGAAAGACATCTTAGAGAGGAACTAAAGCAACAGAAGGATGATTATAATCACTTACGAGATCAATTTGATGAGCAGAGGAAGGAAAATGAGGACATCGGAGACCAACTAAGACAACTCCAGATTCAAGTAAAGGAGTCTATAGACAGAAGACTCCTGAGCATCGACCAGCAGGATCCAGGACCTCCAAATCAAAGTTTAAAAGAACCTTTATTCAAAGCCACAGAGCAGCAACCTGCTCAATCTGTTTCAGAATCTGACTTGCTTTCTCCTAGAGATGCAGATGCTCTGCAGAGCAGTACTTCTGTTGTCCAGATTAAGAACCAGCTGAAAGAGATAGAGGCCCAGAAAGAGGAGTTGGAATTGAAGATTAGTTCTGTGACAAGTGAGCTTACTAAAAAATCAGAAGAGGTATTTCAGTTACAAGAGCAGATAAATAAACAGGATTTGGAAATCCGGAGCCTGAAGACAGCATCCCATGAGGCTGAAACCCATGCAGAAAGCCTGAGGCAGAAGTTGGAAAGCAGTCAGCTAGAAATTGCTGGATTAGAACATTTAAGAGAATTACAGCCTGAACTAGATGAATTGCAGAAACTCCTAAGCAAAAAGGAAGAAGAAGTTAGATACTTTTCTGGACAGCTTAGTGAGAAAGAAGAGGCGCTTATGAAAGTACAGACAGAGATAATGGAACAAGAGGATTTAATCAAGGCTCTCCATACACAGCTGGAAATGCAAGCCAAAGAACATGATGAGAAGATAAAGCAGTTGCAGGTGGAACTTTGTGAAATGAAGCAAAAACCAGAGGAGACTGGGGAAGAAAGTAAAGCAAAACAACAAATACAGAGGAAACTGCAAGCTGCTCTTATTTCCCGAAAAGAAGCACTAAAAGAAAACAAAAGTCTCCAAGAGGAATTGTCTTTGGCCAGAGAAACCATTGAACATCTCACTAAGTCTCTGGCAGATGTGGAAAGCCAAGTTTCTGCTCAAAATAAAGAAAAAGATACATTCTTAGGAAAGTTAGCTCTTCTTCAGGAAGAAAGAGACAAGCTCATTACAGAAATGGACAGATCTTTAATGGAAAATCAAAGTCTCAATGGCTCTTGTGAAAGTCTGAAATTAGCTCTGGAGGATCTTACTGAAGACAAGAAAAACTTAGTGAAGGAAATTGAATCTTTGAAATGTTCTAAGATTGCAGAAAGCGCTGAGTGGCAAGAGAAACACAAAGAGTTACAAAAGGAGTATGAAATCCTTCTGCAGTCGTACGAGAATGTTAGTAATGAGGCAGAAAGGATTCAGCATGTCGTGGAAACTGTGAGGCAAGAGAAGCAAGAACTGTATGGCAAGTTGAGAAGCACAGAAGCAAACAAGAAAGAGGCAGAAAAGCAATTACAGGAAGCTGAACGGGAAATGGAGGAAATGAAAGAAAAGATGAGAAAGTTTGCTAAATCTAAACAACAGAAAATCCTAGAATTGGAAGAAGAGAATGACCGGCTTAGAGCAGAGGTACATTCTGGAGGAGGTACATCGAATGATGATGTGGAAGCACTTCTTTCTTCCAATTCCAACTTGAAAGAAGAACTGGAAAGGGTCAAAACAGAGTATAAAACCCTTTCTAAGGAGTTTGAGGCTTTAATGACTGAGAAGGACTCTCTATGTGAAGAGGTTCGAGATTTAAAGCATCAGGTTGAAGGTACTGTATCCAAACAAGGTAGCCTGGAGGCCACTGAGAAACCTGATAACCAAAGGGATATCTTTGAAGGGACAACACAGTCTGTCCCAGGTGATTCTAATGAACAAAGCTCTCTGAACATGAGCACAAGGCCTGAATATTCAGAATCTGTTCCATCTGAGAAGAGTGCCAAGAAGCCTGATGAAAATGAGAATGTCAGTTCACATGATGAAATTAATAACTGCCTGCAGCAGATTGATCAGCTCAAAGAAAAAATTGCTGAATTAGAGGAAGAGAAGCAGAAAGAAAGAGAATTTAACCAGACTTTAGAAAATGAGAGAAGTACCTTACAGAGTCAAATATCAGCAAAGGATGATGAACTAAAAATACTTCAGGAAGAAATAACCAAAATAAACCTATCAAATCAGCAAATGCAAGAAGAACTTGCCAGAGTTACTAAGCTAAAGGAGACAGCAGAAGAAGAGAAAGATGATTTGGAAGAGAGGCTTATGAATCAATTAGCAGAACTTAATGGAAGCATTGGGAATTACTATCAGGATGTTACAGATGCCCAAATAAAAAATGAGCTACTGGAATCTGAAATGCAGAACCTTAAAAAGTGTGTGAGTGAATTGGAAGAAGAAAAGCAGCAGTTAGTCAAGGAGAAAACTAAGGTGGAATCAGAAATACGAAAGGAATATTTGGAGAAAATACAAGGTGCTCAGAAGGAACCTGGCAATAAAAGCCATGCAAAGGAACTTCAAGAGCTGTTAAAAGAAAAACAACAAGAAGTAAAGCAGCTGCAGAAGGACTGCATCAGGTATCAAGAGAAAATTAGTGCTCTGGAGAGAACTGTAAAGGCCCTAGAGTTTGTTCAAACAGAGTCCCAAAAAGATTTGGAAATAACCAAAGAAAATCTGGCTCAAGCCAATGAACACCGCAAGAAGGCAGAAACAGAATTGGCTAGCTTCAAAGTACTGCTAGATGACACTCAAAGTGAAGCAGCAAGGGTCCTAGCAGATAATCTCAAGTTGAAAAAGGAACTTCAGTCCAACAAAGAATCAGTTAAAAGCCAAATGAAACAAAAAGATGAAGATCTGGAGCGGAGACTGGAGCAGGTAGAAGAGAAACACCTGAAAGAGAAGAAGAACATGCAAGAGAAACTGGATGCTTTGCGTAGAGAGAAAGTCCACTTGGAAGAGACATTTGGAGAGGTTCAGATTACTTTGAACAAGAAAGACAAGGAAGTTAAGCAACTTCAGGAAAACCTTGATAGTACTGTGGCCCAGCTTGCAGCTTTCACTAAGAGCATGTCTTCCCTCCAGGATGATCGGGACAGGGTGATAGATGAAGCCAAGAAGTGGGAGAGGAAATTCAGTGATGCTATTCAAACAAAAGAAGAAGAAATTAGACTCAAAGAGGAGAATTGCAGTGTTCTAAAGGATCAGCTTAGGCAGATGTCCATCCACATGGAAGAATTGAAGATCAACATTTCCAGGTAAATGGATAAGTTTTATGCTCTTCTAAATGTAACTGAAGGCAAAGAAAGTCACTATTTAAACTATTTCTAATGCCTTTGATATTACAGGACTCATTTTGGCTTAGACTTCTCTAGAAGCTATATTCTCCCTCACTTCTTTTTTTTTTTCCAGTGATTTTTGACTAGTATTAAGGTGAAATATCCATGTTTGCTTCTCTTCCCATCTTTCTATTGAGAGATCTCTTTGATTTCTCCCTTTTCGTTTTCATTTCCACTATCTTTGTCTGGGTTTTTACTGTGGTACTCCCAAATGACTGCTTTAGCTTCCTAAATGATCTCCTCTTTTCTCTTCCCTATATTTCACATTGATTCATACTGCATATACCTGTTAGAGTTCTTTTCCTCTAACACCAATTTTATATCACTTTTCAAGCTCAGGAACTAACACTTGGTACTCCTCCACTTTTAATAGGATTTTTCTGCTCTGAGACAGGTTTCCTCATGGTCTGTCACACCAAGATAATTCCTTTAAGAAGCTAGACATTAGCTTGTCTGGAGCAAAGTAAAACAAAATAGAAAATATTGCTTTCTAGAGTGTACAAAGTCATGCCACTAAAATCGGCAACATATTTGGGAGTTTATGACTGAAATACCCTTAGGTACAATATACCTTTAATACAGAGCACTCAATAGAACAAATATCTCTTCATTAAAAGGATGAGCACCTTGAATCATAAATATTGATTCATTTGTAGGTCTGAGTACTTGTTGTATGTGTTCCTTAGGCATCAGGTAGTTTTTCCTTGAAATCTGTAATTAATGACCTCCTCTCTTTTTTTCCAGGCTTGAACATGATAAGCAAATTTGGGAGTCCAAGGCCCAGACAGAGGTCCAGCTTCAACAAAAGGTCTGTGATACTCTGCAAGGGGAAAACAAAGAACTTTTGTCCCAGCTAGAAGAGACTCGGCATCTGTACCACAGTTCTCAGAATGAATTAGCTAAGTTGGAATCAGAACTTAAGATTCTCAGAGACCAGTCGACTGATTTAAATAATTCTTTAGAAAAATGTAAGGAAAAGAAAGAGAATTTGGAAGGGATCATAAAGCAGCAAGAGGCTGACATCCAGAATTGTAAGTTCAGTTATGAACAGCTAGAGACTGATCTTCAGGCCTCCAGACAACTGACTAGTAGGCTGCATGAAGAAATAAGCATGAAGGAGCAGAAGATTATAAGCCTGCTTTCTGCCAAGGAACAGGCAATCCAAGTAGCTGTTGCTGAACTACATCAGCAACATAATAAAGAAATTAAAGAATTGGAAAACCTGTTGTCCCAGGAGGAAGAGGAGAATATTGTCTTAGAAGAGGAGAACAAAAAAGCTGTTGACAAAACCAACCAGCTTATGGAAACACTGAAAACCATCAAGAAGGAAAACTTGCAGCAGAAGGCTCAGTTGAATTCCTTCGTTAAATCCATGTCTTCTCTCCAGGATGACCGAGACCGCATAGTAGGCGACTACCAACAGCTGGAAGAGCGACATCTCTCTGTCATCTTGGAAAAAGATCAACTCATCCAAGAAGCTGCTGCTGAGAATAACAAGCTTAAAGAAGAAATTCGATGCTTGAGAAGTCATATGGATGATCTCAATTCTGAGAATGCCAAATTAGATGCAGAACTGATCCAGTACAGAGAAGACCTGAACCAAGTGATATCAAGAAAGGACTGCCAGCAAAAACAACTACTTGAAGCCCAACTTCAGCAGAATAAGGAGCTAAAAAGTGAATGTGCTAAATTGGAAGGAAAGCTGAAGGAGTCTGAGGAAGCAAAGGAGGATCTGCGGAGGTCCTCACTTGCTCTAGAGGAGGAGAAACAAAGTTTGTCTAGAGAGATTGAGAGCTTGAATGCATCTATATCTCAACTAAAGAAACAGTTGACAGCCTTGCAAGAAGAAGGAACTTTAGGGATATTTCAGGCCCAATTAAAAGTAAAAGAAGAAGAAGTACAGAAGTTAAGTACTACCCTTTCCTCCTCTCAGAAGAGAATTACAGAACTGGAAAAGGAGTTGATTTGTGTTCAGAAGGAAGCTTCCAAGAAAGTGGGTGAAATTGAAGATAAACTGAAGAAAGAATTAAAGCATCTTCACCATGATGCCGGGATAATGCGAAATGAAACAGAAACTGCAGAAGAGAGAGTGGCAGAGCTAGCAAGAGATCTAGTGGAGATGGAACAGAAATTACTCATGGTCACCAAAGAAAATACAGATCTCACAGCACAAATCCAGTCTTTCGGAAGGTCTATGAACTCCCTACAAAATAGCAGAGATCATGCCAATGAGGAGCTTGATGAACTGAAAAGGAAATACGAGGCCAGTCTCCAGGAGCTGGCACAACTGAGAGAAGAACAGGGCCTCTTAAGCAGGGAGAGAGATGCTCTTGTTTCTAAAGCTGCCCTTTCAGTGAACTCCACTGAGGATAGCAGCTTGCCTCACCTTGAGAAACTTAACCAACAGCTTTTGTCCAAAGATGAGCAACTGCTTCACTTGTCCTCACAACTAGAAGATTCTTACAGTCAAGTGCAGTCCTTTTCCAAGGCTATGGCCAGTCTACAGAATGAGAGAGATCACCTGTTGAATGAACTGCAGAAATTCCGCAAGTTGGAGGAGGGGAAGCAGAGGTCTGCGGCCCAGCCTGTGACCAGCCTAGCTGAAGTCCAGAGTTTAAAAAAAGCTATGTCATCACTCCAAAATGACAGAGACCGACTAGTGAGTGTCTGGTTCTCTTTCTGATCTTTGTTTGGGAGTTTTTGAGCCTTTCTTTATAATTTTCGTCTCCATAGAAAAAAAGATAAGCACATTCTTATACATATTATCTGGGAACTCTGAGACAGTATTATCCATCTCACAGATTCTGTGTGGTCTTAGAGAAACACAGACATTACTTAAATTGCTTTAAATCTGCCATTCCATTTAAAAACAATTACAGATTTTCTGTGCACAAAACATCCGTTGGTTACAAAAGAATGAAGAGATGGAGGCTGTTTTATATATTTTAAACACACACATAAATATTTCCAGAATTTGTCATAGTTCAATGAATGAAGGTATAGGGATCATTAAGTGCCTTCTTACAGTGACAGTTTAGCAATAGGTCATCTGGTAGAATTAAGGGTAGAGAGGATTCAGTTCATCTCATACTTATATATAACTCAACCCTAATTTGTCACAAAAAAGTTAAATGTAAAAAGGGTTAATTTAAATAAGTTTAATACCCAACTTTTTTTCAATCTGAGAGAAAGCTAACGAGGATCTCTAATACTAAAATTTTGCTGCTTTTAGCAGGATCCAGTAGTTTAATCGAGGTCTGTTTTCTTAAAAACTTCCAGGTTATCAAGATTCAGAGGCAAAAATTGGAACTATATGAGCCAAGCCAGGTTCTGCTTTGTGACATTACTGCCTTCACTTTCATGACAGTTCTTGACTCTGTCAAGGCCATGTACTTAGGCCAAATAGGAAATAAACTGAGCTTCAAAAGGTTGGATTTTCCATTTTAAAAAGTGACCAGTGTCCAGAATATGAAAATTTTAGTTTTTAAGATTAGCCTGAGTAAAAAGATCATTTCTCCTACCTGTAAATTTTTTTTTTAATGTTTATTTTTGAGAAAGAGAGAGAGAGAGACAGACAGAGCATGAGTGGGGGAAGGGGCAGAGAGAGAGGGAGACACAGAATCCAAAGCAGGCTCCAGGCTCTGAGCTGTCAGCACAGAGCCCGATGTGGGGCTCAAACCCACTAACCGTGAGATCATGACCCGAGCTGAAGTCAGATGCCCAGCCGACTGAGCCACCCAGGCGCCCCTCCCCTACCTGTAAAGACTTGTTCTAATTTTTATTTTTCTTTGTAGACAATGTGTCCATTCATATTACACTTAATATCTAACATTTATAGATAATTTTTTCATTTTTGTAATCCAAACAAAGCCCCTCTTTCCAGCTATTGTTTTGACAGCAATACAATGTGTACATATTTGTTTATATTTTAAAAATAGTTTCAGTTCAGCAGACTTTGTCCTAGGAGCTTAAACTTTTTTCATTGCTTTCAGAATGCAAATGTGAAAGGTTTTCATCAGGAGAGTATATATCTCAAAGCTGTAGTTTATAGCACCCAGGACTTGATTATCTTCAAAGTCAAAATCTTTTTCCTGGAAGCTACTATGTTAGATTCTTAATTGACAAGGTTTTGTTTAATGAATTGCTCTACTTATCGTAAACACTGGGGACTAAACTTGCTACCTCACAATGTTTTCTATCTCTCAATCCCCATTCCATATTTTCATCTGCTGGATATTTACAAGCCAAGTCAGCATTTTATAATTTCTACATTTCTATAACTCATAGTAGTGTTCTTCTGTTCCCTAAGGCTCATAGCTATCCATGATTTTATTTCATTTAATCATCAAGGTCTGTCACTTTACTCACAGTGGGCTTCAAATATCTTTTTCCTTTCCATCATCGATATCTTAAGATAAGTTCTTAACTGTTGTGTTACTGCTTCTTTGAGTTTGTAACCTTTCCAGTATATTTTATATATCATCACTGAATAAATCTTAAGCTCTTCTTTCTTATTACTATACTGCTCAAAAATCTTTAAAAGTTGTATTACTCTAGAATAGGCTTAGGATTCAAACCTGTGGCATTTGACACCCTATATCTTGTTCAGGTCCTTCTTTCCAGCCTTCCTTGTTACTACTCCATTACTCATAATCTTCATTGCAGCCAAACTGAACTCCTCATTATGCAGTTATCATATCTAGTACTTCCACATTACCATCCTCTGAACCAAAATGTTCTCTCAATTTTCCTTTGTTGGGCAAATATTTCCCACTATTTAAACATCACCCTGGAGCTCAAATTCTCTGGTTGTATTTCCAAATCACTTAATTGTCTATTGCCTTCTGTTTGTACTTCTCTAGTACTTTGATTTGTTCCATATTGTCTTTTTTTTTTTTAATTTTTTTTTCAACGTTTATTTATTTTTTTGGGACAGAGAGAGACAGAGCATGAATGGGGGAGGGGCAGAGAGAGAGGGAGACACAGAATCGGAAACAGGCTCCAGGCTCTGAGCCATCAGCCCAGAGCCTGACGCGGGGCTCAAACTCCCGGACCACGAGATCGTGACCTGGCTGAAGTCGGACGCTTAACCAACTGTGCCACCCAGGCGCCCCTGTTCCATATTGTCTTGATGTATATATGTGTATGTGTCTGTGTGTGTTTAATTTCTATACACTTAATATTTCCCTGATTAGATTCTAAACTCTTGGTTAAGTGTCATGTCTTATACTTGTATGCATTTCCTATGATTTTTAGCATGGGGTAATTAATTAACTATATGGTAGATAATCAACATAGTTGGGGATCATTCTCTATTTTTGTGGTTGTTACTGAAAACACTATTTTTTCCATTTTGTAAAACTGAAAACACTATTTTTTCCATTTTGTAAAACTGTCATGTAGGGGAGTTACGGAAACATTTGAGACTGAGGCCTTTATTTCTGCCATGAATGAATCCTAAAGCCTAGGCAGGGTTATAAATCACATGAAAGCCTGACAGTCTGACTGGGTGATACTACAAATGAGGCCCATTGCAGTCTGCTGAGGTGCTTCTGCATACTTCTTGAATGTATCATTAACTGTCCATCAACTCTTTTCCCTCATATCTTGTTCTCAGTCTATGTCATGGGCATTGAAGCATATAGTCTCTCAGTCACTGGCTGCATATACGATAGTTATGGGAGCTATCTTAAGTCAACCACTATCAGTTTCAACATTCAGCTGAGGCTAGCAGTTTATCACCTCTTTCTACAACACACTCCTTTTCCCTCAGGACCACTCCAGAAATGATTTAGATCCGAAAGGGATTTAGCTTACTTTGGTTCTCTTCTTTACTTAGTTATTCAAGGGAAAGTCTGAGTGTCCAAGTGGCAGAGAATTAGCCCTGGGGATTCTAATACAATGTCACAAACAACTCAAAACATTCCAGAGTTTTCAGTCTGTCCGAACTTCCTTAGGACTTTCCCATAATCAAATAAGTACTTAGACAATGTTTACCTAAAGGGTAGAGAGCAAATCTCCAGAGCTGCCTTTATCTATACTCATTTCATTCTTTTTTTTTTTTAATTGTTTTTAGATTCCAGTGTAATTAATGTACAGTGTTACATTAGTTTCAGGTATACAATATAGTGATTCAGCAATTCTATACATTACTCAGTGCTCATCAGGATAAGTGGACTCCTCGTCCCCTTCACCTGTTTCACCCATCCCCCTGCCACCTCCCCTCTGGTAAACATCAGTCTGCTTTTTTGCCTCTTTTTTCCTTTGACTGTTTTGTTTCCTAAATTCCACATATGAGTAAAATCATATGGTATTTGTCTTTCTCTGACTGACTTATTTCACTTAGCATTATACACTCTAGACCCATTCATGTTACACATGGTGAGATTTCATTCCTTTCTGTGACTATTATTCCATTGTATATAAATACATCTTCTTTATCCACTCATCTATTGATGGACCACTTGGATTCCTTCCATATTTTAGATATTGTGTTATTGCTGCTGTAAACATAGGGATGCATATATCTTTCTGAATTAGTATTTTTGTATTCTTTGGATAAATATCCAGTAGTAGAATTACTGGATCATATTGTAATTCTGTTCTTAATTTTTTTTTTTTAATTTTTTTTTCAACGTTTATTTATTTTTGGGACAAAGAGAGACAGAGCATGAACGGGGGAGGAGCAGAGAGAGAGGGAGACACAGAATCGGAAACAGGCTCCAGGCTCTGAGCCATCAGCCCAGAGCCTGATGCAGGGCTCGAACTCACAGACCGCGAGATCGTGACCTGGCTGAAGTCGGACGCTTAACCGACTGCGCCACCCAGGCGCCCCTGTTCTTAATTTTTTGAGGAAATTCCATGCTTTTTTCCACAGTAGATGCCATCAGTTTACATTCCTAGCAATAGTGAATGAGGGTTCCTTTTTCTCCGTATCTTCACCAAAACTTGTTGTTTTCTTGTGTTTTTGATTCTAGCCATTCTGACAGGTATCTCATTGTGGTTTTGATTTGCATTTCTCTGATAATTAGTGATGTTGAGCATCTTTTTATATGTCTGTTGGCCATATGTCTTTTTTTGGAAAAATATCTGTTCATGTCTTCTGCCCTTTTAAAAATTGGATTATGTGGGGGTTTTTTGGTGTTGTTTTATAAGTTTTTTATATATTTTGTATACTTACCCTTTAGTGGATGTATCATTTACAAATACCTTCTCCCATTTAGTAGGTTCTTTTTTTTTGTTGATTTTTTCCTTTGTTCTCTAGAAGCTTTTTATTTTGATGTAGTCCCAATAGTTTATATTTGCTTTTGTTTTCCTTGCCTTAGGAGACATAACTAGAAAAAATGTTGCTGGGGCCAAAGAAATTACTGCCCGTGCTCTCTTCTAGGATTTCTATAGTTTCAGGTCTCACAATTAGGTCTTTAATCCATTTTGAATTTATTTTTGTGTATAGTGTAAGAAAGTGGTCCAGTTTCATTCTTTTTCATGTAGCTGTCCAGTTTTCCCCAGCACCATTTGTTGAAGAGACTGTCTTTTTCCTCATTTGTCATAGATTAATTGATTAAATCATAGGTTTACTTCTGGGCTCTATTCTTTCCAATTATCAATGTGTCTGTTTTTGTGCCAGTACCATAGTGTTTTGATTATTACAGCTTTGTAGTATAGTTTGGAATCTGGGAGAGTGATAGCTCCAATTTTGTTCTTTTTCGAGGTTGGTTTGGCTATTCAGGGTCTTAGTGGTTCCACACAAATTTTAGGATTATTTATTGTAGTTTTGTGAAAAATGCTGTTGGTATTTTGATAGGGATTGCATTTGATTAAGGATTGCTTTGGGTAGTATAGACATTTTAACAATATTGGCTCTCCCAGTCCGTGAGCATAGAATATCTTCCCATTTTTTTGTGTGTGTGTCATCTTTAATTTCTTTCATTAGTGTTTTTATAGTTTACAGAGTACAGGTCTTTCACCTCTTTGGTGAATTTTATTCCTAGGTATTTCATTATTATTGGTTGCAATTGTGAGTAGGATTGTTTTATTTATTTCTCTTTCTGTTGCTTCATTAAGTAAATAGAAATGCAACAGATTTCTGTATATCGATTTTTATTCTGTGAACTTACTGAATTCATTTATCAGTTCTAGTAGGTTTTTGGTGGAATCTTTAGGGTTTTCTATATATAGTATCATGTAATCTGCAAATAGTGAAAGTTTTACTTCTTTCTTACCAATTTGGATACCTTTTATTTCTTTCTCTTAATCTGATTGTTGTGGCTAAGATTTCTAGTACTATGCTGAATAAAAGTGGTGATGGTGAGAAAGGAAATCCTCATGTTGTTCCTGACCTCAGGGGAAAAGCTCTGTTTTTCCCCATTGAGTGTGATGTTAGCTGTGGGTTTTTCATATAAGACCTGTATTATGGTGAGGTATGTTCCCTCTAAACCTGCTTTGCTGACGGTTTTTGTCATGAATGGATGTTGTACCTTGTCAAGTGCTTTTTCTTCAGATATTGAAAAGATCTCACATTGATTTGCAAATATTGAACCCTCCAGCATCTCAGGAGTAAATTCTGATTATGGTGAATGATTTTTTAAATATATTGTTGGATTCAGTTTGCTAACATTTTGTTGAGGATTTTTGCATCTATGCTCATCAGAGTAGTTGGCCTGTAGTTCTCTGTTTTAGTGGTGTCTTTATCTGGTTTTGGAATCAGGGTAATGCTAGCCTCATACAATGAATTCGGAACCTTTCCTTCCTCTTCTACTTTTTGGAATAGTTTAAGAACAGGGTTAACTCTTCTTTAAATGTTTGATAGAATTCACCTGTGAAGCTGTCTGGTCCTGGACTTTTTTGTTTGTTGGGAGTTTGTTGATTACTGATTCAGTTTCTTTGCTGGTATTGGTTTGTTCAAATTTTCTGCTTCTTCCTGCTTCAATTTTGGTAGATTATATGTTTATAGGAATTTATCCATTTTTTCTAGGTTGCCCAATTTGTTAGCGTATAATTTTTCATAATATTCTCTTATAATCCTTTGTATTTCTGTGGTGTCGGTCATTTCTTTTTTTCATTTCTGATTTTGAGTTCTCTCTCTCTCTCTTTTTCTCTCTCTCTCTCTCTCTTTTATGAATCTCACCAATA
Source organism: Herpailurus yagouaroundi (assembly GCF_014898765.1). Lineage (NCBI taxonomy): Eukaryota > Metazoa > Chordata > Mammalia > Carnivora > Felidae > Herpailurus > Herpailurus yagouaroundi. Next base: position 68,089,542 of record NW_024412403.1, on the reverse strand, counting down.
TTTTATCAATTTTGTTGATCTTTTCCAGGAACCAGCTCCTGGTTTTATTGATCTCTCCTATTGTATTTTTAGTTTCTATTTTGTTTATTTCTGCTCTAATCTTTATTTTATCCTTCCTTCTGCTGGTTTTAGATTTTTTTTTGTTATTTTTTTTTTTAAAGATCCTTTAAATGTAAGGTTAGATTGTTTATTTGAGATTTTTCTTGCTTCTTGAGGTAGGCCTGTTTTGCTATAAACTTCCCTCTTAGAACTACTTTTGCTGCACCCAAAAGATTTTGGATCATTGTATTTTCATTTCTCTTCATGTATTTGTAAGTTTCCTCTTTGATTTCTTGGTTGACTCATTCATTAGTAGCATGTTATATAATCTCTATGTATTTGTGTTCTTTCTAGATTTTTTCCTTGGGGTTGATTTCTAGTTTTATATGTAGCATTGTCAGAAAAGATGCATGATACCTCTTCACTCATTTTGAATTTGTTGACACTTGTTTGTGGTCTAACATGATCTATTCTGGAGAATATTTTATGTGCACTTGAAAAGAATGTATATTCTGCTGTTTTAGGATGGAATGTTCTGAGTATGTCTGTTAGGTCCATCTGGTACAGCATGTCATTCAAGCCACTGTTGTTGATTTTCTATTTGGATGGTCTGTCCGATTTCACTGGAGTGTTAAAGTCTCCAACTATTATTGTGTTACTACTGATTACTTCCTTTATGTTGTGGGCTTCTTTATTTATTTGGGTGTGCCATGGTGGGTGCATAAATATTTACAATTGCTATATCTTGTTGGATTGTTCCCTTTATGATTATGGAGTGTCCTTCTTTGTCTCTTGTTATTGTATTTACTTTAAAGTCTATTTTGTCTGATGTAAGTATTGCTACCCTAGCTTTCCCTTGAAATCTATTTGCATGATACATGTTTCTCTGTCCCCCTCAATTTTAATCTGCAGGTATCTTTAGATCTGAAATGAGTCTCTTCTAGACAGCATCTAGATGGGTCTTGATTTTTTATCCATTCTGTCACTGCATGCTTTTTGATTGGAGAGTTTAGTTCATTTACATTTGAGGTAGTTATTGATAGGTGTGTACTTCTTGCAAATTTGTTGCTTGTTTTACAGTTGTTTTTGTAGATCTTTTCTGTTCCTTTCTTGTTCTCTTCTCTCATGGTTTGCTGTCTTTCTTTAGTGATATACTTGGATTCATTTTATTTTTTTACATGTCTATTACCAGTTTCTTGATTTGTGGTTACCATTAGGTTTATATATAACATCTTGTGCATATAATAGTCTGTATTAAGCTGATAGTCACTTAAGTTTGAACTAATTCTAAAAGTACCAAAATTTTCTCCTCTCCCTTCCATGTTTTAGGTATATAGTGTCATACTTTACATATTTGTATTTTGTGAAACCCTTGACGGGTTTTTATAGATGTACTTGATTTTACTGCTTTTGTGCTTCCTACTTTTCTTACTTCTGCTTATGGTCTTTCCTTTCCATTTGAAGAGTCCCCTTTAACATTTCTTGTAAGGCTGGTTTGGTGGTGATATATTCCTTTAAATTTCATTTGTCCTGAAACTCTATCTCTCCTTCTATTCTGAATGGTAGATAAAGCCCTTCTGGATAGAGTATTGTTTATTGCAGGTTTTTTTCTTTCAGCACTTTGAATATATCATGCCACTCCCCTGTGTCCTGCAAAGTTTCTGCCGAAAAATCAGCTGATAGTTTTATGGGCTTTCTGTTGTACGTATTGTTTTCTTTTCTCTTGCTGCTTTTAATAGTCTCTGTATCATTAATTTTTGCCATTTTAATTACTGTGTATCTTGGTGTGGACCTCCCTGGGTTGATTTTGTTGGGGGCTGTCTGTGCCTCTGGATCTGGATTTATGTGTCTTCCCCCTGATTAGGGAAATTTTTAGCTATTATTTCTTCAAATAAATTTCCTGCCCCCTTTCTCTCCTTCTTCTGGGATCCATATAATGCAAACGTTATACTTGAAGATATCACTGAGTTCCCTTAATCTATTCTCATTCTTTATTCATTTTTCTTTCTCTTGTTTAGCTTGATTGTTTTCCATTACTCTGTCTTCCAGGTTACTGATCTGTACTTCTCTTTTCTCTATTCTACTATTTATTCTCTCTAGTGTAGTTTTAATTTCAGTTATTGAGTTCTTCCTCTCTGACTGGTTCTTTTTTGTGTGTTTTCTGGTTTTTTGTTGAGAGTCTCACTGAGATCTTCCACTCTTTTCTCAAGTTCTGAGTATCTTTCTGACCATTACTTTAAATCCTCTATCAGGCATATTGCTTATCTCCATTTCATTTCTCTCTCTTTGTCCTGTTCTTTCATTTGGGGATTATTCCTCTGATTCCTCAGTTTGCCTAACTCTCCATGTCTGTATCTATGTGTTAGGAAAGTCAGCAACATCAAGTCAGCTGTGGCAAGTAGTGGCCTTATCAAGAAGAGATCCTGTGGTGCCCTGTAGTGCAATGTCCCTTGTTCACCAGAACCTGGCATTTCAAGGTGTTTCCTGTGTGTGTTGTGTGCACCCTCATGTTGTGGCTGAGCTGTGTTTGCCTTCAGTGTAGTGATCTGCAATGGCTCCTTTTGCCTGTTGTGGGCAGAGTTTGGTCCCTGTGTTGTTAATGGGCCAGTCTGGGGCTGTCTTGGGCTTTAGTTGGGTCAGACCAGGTGTTTGCCAGAGCTGTGATTACACTGAACTGCAGGGAGCTCTCCCTGTGTTATCCCCTGGTAGGTTTTTGTTAGTGGGTGGGGGATTGTAGTCAGACCAGGTGTCTCCTCCCAGCCCATTGCTAAGGCTGCAGTCAACTACTGTGTGGTTATCTTCCCCTCTCCTTTGGACAGGAGTCACTTTGGAGTGGTATTGGCCCCTGTTGGGACTGTTTGCAGAATGCCACGCCTGTGGTGCCATTTTGGATATACTCCTGCTGAGTATATACTCCTGCTGCCTGTGGTGCCAGGTTGCAGGGGATGAGTCTGCAGAAGAACCCAGGGGTGGGGCACAGCAATCCCAAGTGGAGAGTGTTTGTGCTGCACTGGTTCCTGCAGACATGTGCATATATAGGGTGGGGGTGGGAGGGAAATGGCACCTGCCAGCTCTTTTGTTCTTGGAGAAGTCTCCCAAAGATTCTTGGCCCTCCAGCATACAGTCTGAGATTAATAGATAAATCTTCCTGTATACCCCAGGCATTTTTCAAACTGCTGCTTTTATGCTATATCTCAGCAGGGCTATTTGTTGTGCTCTTTATTGGAAAGGACTTAATTTTCTCTTACCCTCCAGCTCTCCCAGAGCCAAGCTGTTCATCTGTAAAATTCTAGGTGGTAAGCCCCACTGATTGTAAAAACTCCAGATATTAGCTCCCTTTGGTTCTCAAAGCCAGTGTTACAAGGCTTTGTCTTCCCAGTGCAGGTCCCTGTGACTGGGGTGCCTGGTATGGGGTCTGCTCCTCTCCCTTCTCTGTTCTTGTGATGTCCTTCCTTCCCATGGACAGTCTCCTGAGTCAGCTTGGCTCCCGACTGTGTTTCTACCTTTCCTGCCATTTTGTGATGTGGTCTCTTCTGTATGTTTACCTGTGGAGTCTGTTCTGCCAGTCTTTGAATCATTTTCAGGGTTGTTTACACTGATGTGATTGTTACCTAGTTGTATCCATGGAACAAGGTGACTTTAGGATCCTCTGACTCTGCCATCTTTTCTGGAAGTCCCCTGTACTCATTTCATTCTGAAAATGACTTGAAGTAGCATATAAAGATATGAGCAGTTTTTCACGATAATATAATGCAAGTAACTGGGAAGGAAGAGAAGATGAGGATAGGAGAGAAAAAGATTAAACCAGGAGTAAATTTAGTATCCCAAGGAGATGTCACAATATCTTTTTAGAAAGATGGGTCATCAGATTTTTTTCCAGCTTTCTGGCAGCCATCAGAAATAGGGAATTAAAAATCCATATACATGAATTACAATATCCGTGTTTTAGGGAAAAGGAAGAAAGAAAAACTACTTTGTTCAATATAAGAATAGTTTATTGAGACCTGCAAGAAATTTCTTTTGTGTTTCTGTAGAGAGGACTTTATGAAATTGTGAAATATCCTTTACTTCTCTACAGTAAATATAATAGTTATTTCATAGGGGTTAAAAAATTTTTTTAATGTTTATTTATTTTTGAGAGAGAGAGAGAGAGAGAGAGAGAGTGCAAGTAGGGGGAGGGTCAGAGAGAGAGGGAGACACAGAATCCGAAGCGGGCTCTAGGCTCTGAGCTGTCAGCACAGAGCCCAACGCGGGGCTCAAACCCACAAACGGTGAGATCAGATCTGAAGTCGGACACCCAACCAACTGAGCCACCTAGGCTCCCTATTTTATAGGTTTAATTTAGCCATTCCTTGCTGTAACTGCATAGCAAAAGAATTTTGTCTAGTTTCCTAAAGGTACTTATACAAACAGCTAAAATGCAGTCCCAGACACACAGCTTCCTGATGATCTAGTCTATTCCAAGATTAATATTTAGAGTATCTGGATTAGAGGAGTGAATAAAGAATATATTTAGTGCATAAAAATGTTTTTGTTTTAAAACAAAAAAAATGCTTTCCTTTTTTGTTTAAAAAATAAAGTTATATGCACATCTATGTCACTAAATTCTGCATATCACTCAGTTCTACGTGTTTGATTAGAAAAACAGCACTCCCAACTCTGATTCTCCTCCTCCCAAGACACTTTGCTTTTAACTGTCTTATTATTTTGGTGTTTTCTCGGTATCTAAATATCATGCTGGTAATGCATCTTGAGTTTTAATTCTTTGTATTAGCTATTGACTGTCTTATGCTAACGGGGATTTATTTAGGTCTCTTTCCTCTCTCTGCTTCCATGGTGCATATGCACATTTTCAGTATACAGCCCGTTTTCCATTCTACTGATGTAATTTGCATTCTGGTTAATTCAGTATTCAGTGTTTACATTTTTTTTAAATTTTGTTTTTAACGTTTTATTTATTTTTGAGACAGGGAGTGACAGAGCATGAACAGGGGAGGGTCAGAGAGAGGGAGACACAGAATCTGAAACAGGCTCCAGGCTCTGAGCTGTCAGCACAGAGCCCGACACGGGGCTCGAACTCACGGACCGTGAGATCATGACCTGACCTGAAGTCGGCCACTTAACCGACTGAGCCACCCAGGCGCCCCAGTGTTTACATTTTTATGACTACAAATAAGAGCTGAGATATGTTACTTTTATTTTCCTCAGCATCTTTTTTCCCCCTTAAAGTTAATAGCTGTATTTTTGTTGTTACTAGTTTTCTTTGTATTTATCAATATAATTTACCTCTAGGTTTACTGCCATTTATCCACATATCCTCTTAAGGTGTTTATTCCTATCAGTTTTGCATTTATGAAGAAAATTCTGGAGTTTTTTTTTCTTGCTCTTACATGAACCACTCCTAGTTTTCATCCTAGGATATCTCCCTTCACCTGTTTCTTGTATTAGATCTCCTGTTTCTTGTATTCCAGGTCTTCCTTGTCTTGGTTTTGTGTCTTCATTTTGTTGGAAGAAATCATTTGGTAGCTCCCTAAGAAAAGATACAGGGGAGGTAAATTTATTGAAAATGTCTTTTTATCTCTCATACTTGATTGATAGTTTGGCTGGCTATAGAATTCTAGGCTGAAAATAATTCCCCATCAAAATTGTGAAGACATTGGTCTATTGCCTTTTATATTACATTGTGGTTCAGGAGTCTAATGTTCTGATTGCTGATCCTTTATCTATAATCTATTTGTTTATCTCCTTTTCTTTTTGTCTCTCTCATTTCTTTTTGGAAATGTATAGAGTTTTTAGTCATGTATTCTGAAATTTCATGATAATGTACTTTGATGTGGATCTATTTTTATTCATCATTTTCTCTAGTCCTTTGAATCCAAGAAGTCATACTCATCAATTTTGGGAGATTCTTTTGAATTCGGTTTTACCATTTTCCCCATCCTTTTTCTCTGTTGCCTTTTTTTCTGAAAAGCCTGTTATTTAGATGTAGGACCTTCTGGATTGGTTCTATAATTTTCCTTTCTATTCTTTTTGCTATACTTTGGGAAGACTTTCTCACTTTTATCCTTAGAACCTTATATTGAGGTTTTCATTTTTATGATCATGTTCCTAATTTCTAAGTATTTCTTTTTTTTTTCTTTTTCTTGTCACATAGATAGATGTTCTTAACTTATTTCTCCAAGAATAGGGGTGGTAATTTTGTTCTTTGATGTTTTCTTATAATGAATTTTTCTTTATTTTTTATTTCTGCTCTAATGTTTCTAATTTCCAATATTCTCTGTTAATTCTTCAAGTGTATTATATTCTTCCTCCTGCTAATCTCTTCTGAATTACTTTTCTTTTAGTTCTTTTCATCCCAGACGTAATGATATCCATTCTTCAGACGGGGGTTAATCCTTGAATTACTCTTCATGTTTAAGGGTAAGGTCTAAAAAGCTTGTGGATTGGGCTTACCAACTGTGAGGTTGGTGATTGCAGGGTGATCTTGCTGAACTTTTTGTGGGTAGTTTCCATGTTGTATCTTTAGTTCCTCTTGGGCTGGTCAGATTTTCTAGAGAAGACTTCTCATTTCCCTCATGGATGATAAAGGCCTGGGTGCCAGCATTGTCCAAGCTGAGTAGGGGAAAGACTTCAAGCATTCAGAAGGCATACATTGACTCAATCACCCTTGTTTTAGAGCAGTACTTTTCCCTTCAGTTGTGCCTGGTATTTGATGGCCCAGAGACACTTCTTTTACCTTCTCCAAAGAATAACACTCTAGTTGTCTGTTAGAGTTAACAAAAGGTATGGAACTAAGAGGAGTATTTAGGGATGTAATTGTTTTTTAAGCAGCTTTCATCTAATTCTCCTTATTTCAGCCACCACCTTCTCCCTACCCCCATCACTATCTTTTCCAGAGGTACCTGGTGCTGTTAATTCCTGAGCCTTTTGAAGATTCTACAGAGTAAGTTCCATTGGTTCTTGGCTTTCCTTACTGCCAGCTTAAGATTTGGCTTTCCCAGATCTGTTAAGTCAGTTACCACTTACGCATCTGCTTTTCAGCTTCCAAAATTAATTTTGTTGTTGCTGACTCCTCTCTTGTTCTTCCTGTTCTTGTGTTTTATGCTTATAAAATGATGCCTTTATTGTACCTTTAATGATGTTTCTAAGAGTGGGTGAAAGAGACATGTGTTCAAGGGCACCCTTTTAGCCCAGGTGTCCTGACATTATTTCTTACTACCATCTTTTAAAGAGTACTGGGGATAAATAATTTGAAGATATATCTGGAATGTAGGTAGAGAGTTTTGTTAATTAAAGGCAAGTCCACCATCATTATATGACCATCATCATTATTACCATCACCACCATAACCATCACCACTACCACCATTAATTTCGTTAGTTAATTCTCATAATCTAATGAGAAGTACTATAAGGAAGGTAAGGGAAATTTTATAGGTAAGGGAAATTAAGGCTTAGAGGGTGTGAGGAATGTGCATAGGGTCACACAACCTATGTGGGCGGGACGTTGGACCCTCAAAGCCTTAGTACTCTTATTAATCCCTGGGCCTGGGCATCACTGCCTTCTTTTCACAGTCAACATTAGCTAAGCTAGAGTTAAGGTTGATATCCATGTTAGAAAGTTTAAAAGCCTAAGCAGGGCACAGGGCTAAATAGAAAGTCAATCCATCTTTACATTTCTTGTTCTGGGGAGGTACCACCCATAAAGAAACTGTAGGTCCTCTAGGTCTGTCCTATGTCCAGGTTGTAGATCTAGAATCAACTGGGGACCTCAGGAGCAGGAGGCTGGGGTACAAGTTGCAGGAATGGTCAGGCCCTATAGCCTTGATGGCAGCTCTATGGGGTGATGCCCACCAGCCTGGCTGCCTATATTTCACCATTTTAGAGATTCATGTTGCAAATATATGTCAGTGAACCTGTTAGGTGCTGATAGTCTGTCGTGGTGTCTGACTGACTTAGCAGGGAGCTGCTGATGACTTACAGCTGGGTGAATGAGATGTGATGAATCACCCTGTTACTTTCCCTTTGGTTAAAGCTGAAGGAATTGAAGAATCTGCAGCAGCAATACTTACAGATTAACCAAGAAATCACTGAGTTACGTCCACTGAAGGCTCAACTTCAGGAGTATCAAGATAAGACAAAAAATTTTCAGATTATGCAAGAAGAGCTAAGGCAGGAAAATCTCTCCTGGCAACATGAGCTGCATCAGCTCAGGTATGATAATCCCTGCTTTTTGACTGTTTTTCTTTTAGTTTTCTTTTTTGTTTTTTTTTAGCTTTTTATTATAAAATATAGTTTTATAAGAAGTTACAAAAATAATACAGAGAGCTCCTGTATACCTTTCACCCAGTTTCCTCTAATGGTACTATCTTACATTACTATAGTATACCCAAATTAGGAAATGACATGGGTGTGAGTCATAGACCTTTTTCAGATTTCATCAATTTTATGTTCACTTACATATGTTTGTGTGTGGTATGTGTGCATAGTTCTGTGCAACTTTATCATATGTGTAAATAAATGTAATCATCACTGAAAATAGTCACTTCCTCACCCTCCCATGCCAATATCCTACTCTGGCAACCACTAATCTGTTCTCCACCTCTATCATTTTGCCATTTTGAGAATTTTTTAAAAGTTTTTATTTAAATTCCAGTTAGTTAAACATACATCATTTTAAGTGGAATCCTACAGTATGTAACCTTTTGAAATCAGCTTTATTCACATATCATAAATGCCTTTGAGGTCCATCAACATTGTGTATCAATAGTTCATTCTTTTTATTGATGAATAGTATTCCATGGTATGAATATACTGCTTTAACCATTCACATGTGAGTGTTGCTTCTCATTTTTATGTGTTATTAATAAAGCTGCTATAACCATTTGTGTATAGGTTTTTATGTGGAAAATAAGTTTTCATTTCTCTGAAATGTTTGTCCAGGAGTGCAAATGCTAGGTTGTATGGTAAGTGTCTGTTTAGTTTTTTAAGAAATTATAAAACTATATTCCAGAATGACTGTACTATTTTATATTCCTAGCAGCAATATATGAATGATCTAGTTTCAATATTGAATGCTGTATTCTTGTCAGCATTTGATATTGTGACTGTATCATAGTTTTTTAGTAGATACGCCATGCTATCCCAGTGTGGTTTTAATTTGCATAATGGCTAATAATGTTGAAAATTTTTTTGTGGCTTATTTGACATGCATATGTCCTTTTTAATGAAATGTCTGTTCATGTGTTCTGTCCATTTTTTATTTGGGTTGTTAATTTTTTTTTTACTGTTGAGTTTTGAGCGTTCTTTATATGTTTTAGGTACAAGTTCCTTATCAGATATGTGGCTTGCAAATATTTTCTCCTAGTCTGCAGCTTATCTTCTCATTCTTCTCAATGTCTTTTTAATTTTGATGAAATCCAATTTAATGATTATTTTTCTCTATTTGCAAATTCAGTAATTTCAGTTGTTCTAGCTTCATATTCACTGATTCTTGACTTTTTTTCTTCGTCACTTCTATTCTGCTGTTGAATCCATTGAGTTATTAGCTTTTGTTTTGGATATTATATTTTTCAGTTCTAAGATTTCAGTCTTCTTTGTATCTTCTATTTCTTTGCTGAGGTTTTCTCTTTTTTTAAGTGAAGTATAATTGACATACAATGTTACATTACTTTCAGCTGTACAACATAGTGATTCAACAATTATATACATTATGCAGTGCTCACTGTGATAAGTGTAGTTACCATCTGTCACCATACAAGGTTATTACAATATTATTGATTATATTTCCTGTGCTGAACTTTTCATTCCTGTGACTTATTTGTTTTATAACTGGTAGTTTCTGCCTCTTAATCCTCTCACCTATTTTGCCATCCCTCCTCCTCCCCCTCCCCTCTGGCAATCACTGGTTTGTTCTCTGTATTTATGAGTCCATTTTTTTGTTTGTTGTTTTTCAGATTCCACATATAGGTGAAATCATATGGTGTTTGTCTCATTTTCTGTCTGACTTACTTCATTTAGCATAATACCCTCTAGGTCCATCCATGTTGTTGTGAATGACAAAATTTCCTTCTCTTTTTAGTTCAGTAATATTCCTGTGTGTGTGTGTGTGTGTGTGTGTGTGTGTGTGTGTGTGTGTGTACCAGATCTTCTTTACCCATTCATCCGGCAATGGACACTTGAGTTGCTTCTATATCTTTGCAGTTGTAAATAATGCTGCAGTAAACATAAGGATGCATATATCTTTTTGAATTAGTGTTTTTGTTTTCTTTTGGAAAATACCTAGAAGTGGAGTTACTGGGTTGTATGGTATTGTGTTTTTAATTTTTTGAGGAACCTTTGTACTGTTTCATATAGTGGCTGTACCAGTTTATATTCCCAGTAACAGTACATGAAGTTTCCTTTTTCTCCACATCCTCACCAATACTTAACTATTTCTTGTCTTTATGATAATAGCCATTCTGACTGCTGTGAGGTGATACCTTATTGTGGTTTTGATTTGCCTTTCTCTGAAGATTATGATGCTGAGCATCTTTTCATGTGTTTGTTGCCCATCTGAATATTTTCTTTGGAGAAATGTGAAGCATTCTGTATTTTCATTTGTTTCCAGTGTGTTAGTAATTGCTTGTCTAAGCATTTTTGTGGTGGCTGCTTTAAAATCCTTATATAATTCTATACATTTAATTCAACATCTGTGTCATTTCAGTGTTGTCATCTGTTAATTTTCTTTTCTCAGACAAGTCATAACTTCCCTGTTCTTAGTATGATGAGTGATTTTCAGTTGTATCTTGAACATCTTGGAGATGATATGACTCTCAATCTTATTTAAATTCTCTGCTTGAGTAGGCTTCCACTGCTAGATGGAGGGTGCAGCCCAGTGGGCTGTCTGCTCAGCCTTCATTGTTACCCCAGGAGAAGAGGTGCCTTGATACTGCCAGGAAGAGACAGCTGCCCAGGTTCCCCATTTGTACTTCATTGACACTGCACTTGGTGGGGAGTAGTACATCAGTATTGTTAGGTGAGAATACAAGTCCAGGGTCCATACATGGACTCCATTGATACCATTGGGGGTGGCAGGTTTTGGAGAGAGGCATTTCATTATCACTGGACAGTGGGGGGAAATAAAGGTTCCTCATTCAGTCCCTACTGACATTGCAGGAAGGTGGTTGAATAGGTAGACATCTACTCCTCTTGTTACCCCTGGTCCAGAAGTCCAAAGTCCAAACTTTCTGTTGACCTCTTCTGATACTACCTGCATAGGGACAGGGAACCTGTCTCTGATACTACCTCTGCTTTGTTACCTTGTTATGGGTAGAGGTAGATGTCTAGACCCCACATGTTGTCTACATTGACACTATAGTGGGGTGTAGGTGGGGGCAGTCAGAGTCACCTCTTTTCCACTGGGTAGTGGTGATAGTCCAGGGTACTTTGGCCTTTTCTGACACCACCCAGCAAGGAGGGTGAATTACACCTAGTTATCTCTAGGCAAAGATATAAGTCTGCTCTTTCCACTAGGATTTTGTTGATTTGGGGTGGAGGTGCTGTGGTTTTTCCATGATGTTCACCTAGAATAGAGTGATTACTATCTTTAATATTTGCCTCACTAGGCTTTTGGCAAGTGGGAGCAAACTTTACTTGGTACTCACTGGTGTTTCTAGATTGTTGGATCCTTCTTCACCCAGTTTGGGATATATAAAATTCAAAAAGAAAAACCAGCAAATTCAATGCTGTGTCATTTCTCATGTCCTGGGGTCCCTAGTTGGTCCAATTTCTTCTCTCCATGTTTCTGGGTCTTCCTGTGTTTGTTTTTATACATAATTCCCAGGGTTTTTATCTATACTTAGTGGGGGAAATAAGGAGATATGCGTCCACTCCCTCTTGTCTGTATCCAGAAATCCAAGCCCTTTTCTTTTAAAGATGAATAATAGTGTTATATGGTACTATTAGAGCAGAAAAAAATATAATAAGAACTGTACTTCTGGCTGGTTTTTAAATTCAGTGTTTCTAACAAATTTGATCCAAAAAGAAAGGTAAAGAAGAAATGCTTAACAGTATGTAAAAACAAATCCTGTTGTTGCAACCTCACTGTTGGAACTTTATTGCTGTTTCAAATCCAAAACTTTCAAAGTTTGGTACTAAAAGAAGAATCTCCGTGTTGGAAAGTACTGCTAATCGTGCAGCACCTGTTTTGTCTCACCTGCTGCTATCGGCAAGTGAATACAGAGAATACAGGTGGAGTCTAGATTCCTATCCAACTTACAGAGGGGCTACCATCGTGGCAGTTAGCAATATAATAAAAGTATTGTTGGAATGGCCCTAAGGCAGCTCTTAATGTGCAGACACAAGAGATTTGTTCCTTCACCGATCCTAGATAACATACATTTTGCTAACGTGGCATTTCAAAATAAACCTTAAGCCAGCTTTACAGAGCTTTGTAGAACTTGGTAATTTAAATTTTGCACAGTAAACTTACATCTAAAAGGTTTTCATATTTAACATCTTATTGACTTTCTTGTAAGTGAACATATATATAACCTATTTCATGGAGTTGATAGCCTCTCCAAATAATAAAAGTACACATTTTTAACCAAATGATGATTGCAAAGGTAAAAAAAAATTGAATTTTTGCTCTCTGGGAACACAAATTTCTTCTGTTTATTCTTTCTGGAGTTGAATCTCAAGAGAAAAAATGAATTGCTCCGTTTCAGCTTTATCTCCCCCCACTCATTCCCTGCCCAGGGAATAGCTACCCTGAGTTTATTCTGTTAGAGTCTTTTAGAACCAGTGCATTATCAAGAGATCAGGATCTCGGTGTATCTTTTTCCAAATGCATAGTAAAACTGACCTTTGAATTTAGGGATCTCCAAAGATGATTGGAACCATATGGGAGACATCAAATTGATGCTCCCATATTATCTCCAGGTCACCTGGAACTACAAATATATTAAGTGTCCAGTTACCAGTATAAACTTAAGAGCTGCAAAGCTCTAAAGGCTTATTTTCTGTAGACACCTCTTCCCTTTTAAATTTCCTGAAAGGGCATTCTAAAAGGATACTTTCCTTATAGAGTTGAATCTTAAAGAAGAGAAAAAAATGATTTCTGGTCTGTTGATTTTTTTTTCCCCCTCATTCTGTCCCCATGTACCTTTCTCTTAGCCTTTCTCTCTTGACCTTCCACAGTTGAGCAATTTTGAAGAAAAGTAAAATTATATCTCAAGTGAATGTGAGTAAATTGGGGGGAGGAAAGGAAGATATTTTACTTCACATTTAGAAGGAAGAAGAAAATGAAGACACAGGTTTGATTCCCTGACTTTAGGACCAGGTTTTTTTAGCTGAATATCTTCAGGGCTCTCTGTCTTTTGCTCTTGATATACTTGGGGGAAATTAGCTTTTCAAATATGAAAAGGCTGGAACATCTTGTTTAAACCTCTGTTAGCCTCAGGGTTGGCTTATTAGGAGAGCCTGGATTTATACCATAACCTTTCTCTTCCCCTTGTAGCTACTGGTTTGCTCATTCTGCTCTGGTTCCTGTGCTCTCTTACATAAGGGGTAAGTGAGGTATAACCCTGTAATGGCTGAGTTACATGAATAATCGGCTTTGTTTCTTAGGCCCTATTCTCCTTTGAGCGTCTCTTTCCATGCCATCACCACCTTCCAGAAAAATGGCAGCTTGAAGATTTTTATGGAAGATTATGGTCTTTCTTCTGCATTACGCTCTTAAATTGTTCTCTCTCATTTTTTTCACAAATATCAAAGAAAGTGTTGAAAGTTCCCGTGTCTTTTACATATAGTGACCTTGTAATAAAATTTCATTTTAGTTTCTAAGTTTTGGCTCTGCCTTTTTGAAAAAATTTTGACTGTATTCCAACTCACTTCTTAGCAAAGCAGTATTATTTCATAACAGGTATTTGCCATTTAGAAAAGAAGGGACCATTGTACCTTTTTTCTAAAGTGAAAGACAAAAAAAAAGATTCAATTCAAACAAAATCTTGTATTATTGGGACAAATAGAGACATGGGCATTATTTAAAGTGAAGAGACACTGAAGAAATTTGATTAGAATTCTAATGAGTTCTTCTAGACAGTACAGAGAGAAGTAGAACTAAAGAATATGACAGAGACGCAGTTTTTGCTAGTACTACAAAAAATTAGCTGGGATCAGAAAGAAGCCTTCCTCTTGGCTAAGTTTAGGGAATAAAAATATCAGCAGCTCATATTTGTTGGGTGATTATGATGTGGCAGGCTCTGTGTCTGGTGCATGGCATACAGTGTCTCATTCGATCCTCAGAATAATCTTCAGGAATAGATATGTATTCCCATTTCACCAGTGAAACTCAGAGAGATTAAGAAACTTTACTCAGGGTCTGATGCCTAGTTTATGATAGAGCCAGCATTTGAACCCAGTTCCTGCAAGACTCTACAGTTGTATTTTTGTCGCTATGACATTAGACTGCATCTGGCACTACCTTTCTGAAGAATTACAGTAGTTTCCCATTGCTTATAAAGTAAGCTTTATTTAGCATGCACTCAGTGCCCCACATGATCCAACCTCACTTCTCCATCCTCATTCCTACCCTATCCACTTTACATGCTACTCCACTTCCAAATTCAGTGTGTGTGTGTGTGTGTGTGTGTGTGTGTGTGTGTGTGTGTTCATTTTTGTGCCTTTTGTTCAGTATGTTCCTGGAACCTGGAATGTTTTTCTATAAAATCATCCTTGGTCTTGCCAGTTGAAATTCTTTTCAACTTCAGCTTCATCATCTTGCTGTACAGTTCAATTTATAATATAAATTTCAATTTGGTTACATATTTACTACATCTCTACAACCCATGCTACTGTTTTGAATATGTAATTATTCATCCTTGTCTCACAAGTATTTTTTGCCTATGATCATTTCATGTGTTTTGTAGGGTGGAGAAGAGCTCCTGGGAAACCCAGGAGAAGAGAATGAAGGAACAGTACCTTATGGCTATCTCAGATAAAGATCAGCAGCTCAGTCATCTGCAGAATCTTATAAGGGAATTGAGATCTCCTTCCTCCCCTACTGAGGCCCTCAAAGTACAGTACCAAAGACAGGTGAGTAATTTCAGTGCTGATTGCTACTTAGAGATAACCATCACCCAGGAAGAATCAGCTTCCTGCAAGCCAAGTGCCCATCTACCACTCTTGGACAAGCTGTCTTGTGACATCCTATGAAGTGGACAGAATTTACTGAGGGAAGGAATTAAGCATAAACAGCATTGGGAGGGAATTTCATCAGTGTTTGTATCCTGGCAGGCATCCCCAGAGACATTGGCATCCCTAGATGGATCACAAAATCTAGTTTATGAGACAGAACTTCTTAGGACTCAGCTCAATGACAGCTTAAAGGAAATTCACCAAAAGGAATTGAGAATTCAGCAACTAAACAGTAAGGTAAGTGTTTCCTACTAGACTAAAATTCAATTTCTTAGTTCCATGACCAGAAGCAAGGTCGTAAGTAGGAACTGATTAAGCCTGGGTTTTAGCTATAGCATATCTTAGGGCGCAGAAGATTTACCTTTCTTGGAGCCTGGGTTGCTCCCCCCAAAGCACAGATATGGGACCATATCCACTTCCTCATCCTTGGAGTGTCCTTGGGAATGATTGGTGAAATCTATTCAATAAGAATAAAAAATAAAAAAATCCAACTCTTTTAGGAAGGTTTGCTCCCCAGCATTCTCTCCCCATCTGTATCCCTTGTTAGTAATATTGAGGTAACTCCCCACAAATCCTCCAACACCTTCCTCTCTGTTTCCCATCAATGTGCATCAGGAAAATGTCTCCAGGAGGAAGCTTTTCAGATGTGATTAGATAGCAGGGATAGAGGTGAGAGGGCTGCTCTTTGTTCCACTCCATTTGTAGGCTTCTTCACTGGTGTCTAACATTCTGGAACTAAAGAAGCCAGATTTTCCCCAAACCCCAGCCATGCCATTCTAGACACTCTAAGGAAGCATGCTGGAATATATAGGATGTGTTTCTGTAGGGAAGAGCCACTTTGCCATCTGGTCCCTAGAGCCAATCTCGCCAAGGCAAGATTTTTTTTTTTTTAATGTTTTTTTAACGTTTATTCAGTTTTGAAAGAGAATGAGACAGAGTATGAACAGGGGAGGGGCAGAGAGAGAGAGGGAGACACAGAATCTGAAGCAGGCTCCAGGCTCCAAGCTGTCAGCACAGAGCCTGACGTGGGGCTAGAACCCACGAACTGTGAGATCATGACCTGAGCTGAAGTCGGATGCCCAATCGACCAAGCCACCCAGGTGCCCCTCACCAAGGCAAGATTATTCTTGGAAGAAAATTATTCTTGGAAGCCTTTTCTTTCAGCCTTTTTACATCTTTTTCAATATTGAGAGGTGTTTGTTTGTTTGTTTGTTTGTTTTTGTACAGTTTGAACTGTTCACTGTTGCCAGGAAAATTAATTTTTGTTTGTTAGGAGACTATAATACTCTGTCTCAGAACCCAGTAGTTATCATTGTACCCAGTAATCATGTCTACCCCTGTCTTCAAATTAGTATTGCTTCTCAAACGTTTATATCCTTTTCTTTGCTCACTTGTCATACTCCCCCCAAAAAACCATAACCTGGTTCACTTCCCTTGCTGAACCCACAGATGGGATGCCATCATGCAGTAGGGAGACCTTAGACTTGGAATCAAGAACCATACTTGAGTCCTGGTCTGTCATCTATTAGCTACATGTTGTTGGGCATGTCACTGATCGTCTCTTGTTTGTCATTTATGAACGGGGACAGAAATCATTCCTCTACCTCTCTCAAATCAGATGATACTTTAAAAAGTACTTTGTCGGGGCGCCTGGGTGACTCAGTCAGTTGAGTGTCCGATTTCGGCTCAGGTCATGAACTCATGGTTCCTGGGTTTAGGCCCTACATCGGGCTCTGTGCTGACAGTTCGGAGCCTGGAGCCTACTTCGGATTCTGTGTCTGCCTCTCTCTCTGCCCCTGCCCCCTTTGTGCTCTGTCTCTCAAAAAATAAATAGACATTAAAAAAATTAAATTTAAATTACATAGATGAAAAATAAAATAGAAAATAAAAAAAATAAAAATTACTTTGTAAACTTGCTTTTCAGAGGTAAGGTTATTTGTTGTGATTTTTATTTTGGCTATGCAAATATTTTTGTTATACCATGTGGATTTCTTATTCTAGTTTTCTGTATCAAATGTCCTTCCCATCCAGCCAGAGTATCTCTAGAAAAGTTTATCTTCTCTTTGAACATTGAGTCCACTTTTTCACACAAGTACTAACTCAGAATAATTACAAAAGGAATACTCAGGGAAAGATTGAACATGCGTCCAGGTACACTGGTTTCCCTTCACATAATGCATACAGTCCTACAGCAGGGACTTTGGAGAAGTATCTCTGATTGTTAATATTTCTAGGTGTTAATCATAACTAAAACTTGAAACCTGACAAGCCTGCAAGTGAGGAATTAGAATTGTAGTTCCAGGGGATTGAATTCAAGTCATCGTAGGAGCTACAATGGGTAAATTTTTCATTCAATAGAAAAAATAATTTTCTGGTTTTTGACCTGGTAAAAACTGGCGTGGGCTGCTCTGTCAGGTGGTGAGCACCCCTGACACTGGACATGTTCAAGGAAAGACTGAATAACTACCTCTTAGGTAGTAAAGGAAGGTCCTGCTTTGAGTGACTGAAATATTTCCACCTGTGAGAGTCTGTGCTCCCAGTATAGTTTCTTACATGTACATAGAAATTTAGGATTTCTTCTGTGTCTCCCACCTACCACCCATGATAATTTCTTTTTCTACCTTCTTGACAACTTGTAACTCTCTGCAGCATTGAGGAATCTGCCCAGTACTGTGGTTGTGTGAATTTTTAGGTGACAGCTCTATCTCTTATCGACTTTTAAGGATTATAGTCATTTGTGAGTTATTTCATCTTGGACCCAACCTGCTATCTTTCTCCTTTACATACCTGGAATAGTTTGTACTATCAGATTGCTTGTGGGTTTCTGCTTTCTGGTTTCCCAGTCAATGTACTAGGCACCACAAATAGTTTCCTACCACTTCTCCAAAATTATTTTCCTTTTTCAGTTGAAAAATTCTGAGTTTTCTCAGTTTGAAGGAACACACAATGCTCTTGTTACTATTATTGAAATAAAGGTCTTGGATTAAAAAAAATTAGATCCTTGAAACTCCAAGAGTCTTCCTAAGCACTGCTTCTTGTGAAACAGTCCTTCCCCTCTCCACTGTTGCAGTTCTCTCAACTACTCGAAGAGAAAAATACCCTTTCAATACAGCTCAGCGATACCAGTCAGAGTCTTCGTGAGAACCAGCAGCACTACACTGACCTTTTTAATCACTGCGCAGTCTTGGAGAAGCAGGTCCAGGAGCTGCAAGCGGTGAGCTGGAAGGCGGCGAGAGGCTGGGAAAAGTGTTACAAAATTGAGTGCAAATGGGAAAGCATAAAGAGCAGCATGGGAGAGGCTGGTGCCTCAGGCTGAAGATTAATTAGGTGTGATGGAAGAGAGGAGAGCATTCGCTGAGATGGGAATAAGGCCTAGAAAAATTAAAGAGTGAAGGGATTAGAAGGACAAAGATCAGTGAGATGGTGGGAGAGAAATCAAAAAGTGAGTGGGAAACTGATGACTGAGGCTTTAACTCTGTCACTAAGACTGGATTTGGCTTCAAGAAATAAGAAAGCTGTAGGAAGATTTGGCCCTGAGAAACAAAATAGGTGGGGCTGGTGACACAGCCTAGCGGTGTGTACTGTTGAAGCTGGGAGGTAGTGAGAATTAGCATGGAGATGAATAGGACAGGGAAGGAGGAGAAGGTTTGGGAGTAGTCGAACAATGGAAGGATCAGAGTAGCTTTTGGAAAATCCATGAGCCTCCACTAGAAAAAAAGCAGATTTCAGCGGTAAGCCTTTAAAATTTTAAGAGAGATTAAAAAATGATTATGTGGGAGAAAATCTAATCTAATCAAGAGTTTCAGGTAGGAGATTAATCTCTTAGAGCAGAAGATTCTCACTTCTGACTCTGTACTTGAAGAGAACGACAAGAGGAGTGTTCTTCTCCAGGGTGTCTCATTCTCTCTGGTGTTCAGTGAGTTCTCATTTTGCCCAAGCGGTTTCTTAAGTGCTTTCATCTCTGAATTACTAAATTTATTCTTCTTCTAGGGGCCACTGAATATAGATGTTGCTCCAGGAGCTCCCCAGGAAAAGAATGGAGCTCACAGGAAGAGTGATCCTGAGGAACTGAGGGAGCCACAGCTCAGGTAGGGGAGCAGCCCTCAACCCTGGTGCACACACTAGTGTACAGAAATGGACAGTCATCTAGATGGAACTGGAGCCCAGAGTATGGGTTTAATATGACTTATCAGCCTCACCGGATTGGTGTGAGGATTAAATTGTACCAACTATAATAACAAATTTGTAAAGTTGAAAGTTTGTCAGGCAATGGGAGCACACCTGCGCGCACACTTGTGCGCACGCGCGCACACACACACACACACACACACACACACACACACACACACACCACTAATCCTGTGGTATTCAAATGAAAGATATGCAGTCAATCTCTAAAATCTCTAAGGCATTCTCTGCAACTCATTTCAACAGCTACACTTTTAAAATGTTCTTTTTTTAAAAAAATCTTTTCCCCTTCCTATTTTTTGTTTGTATAAACGTCTATACATTTTCCTGCTTTATAGTCTTACGAAGGCTTTGAATCCCTTGTGTCAGCAACTATGTTCTGCGCCTACTGATGCTGTTTGATGTCCTTTTATTTTGAAGCTTTTCTGAAGCCCAGCAGCAGCTGTGCAACACTAAACGAGAGATGAGCGAATTGCGGAAGCTGCTGGAAGAAGAACGAGACCAAAGAGTGGCTGCTGAGACTGCCCTTTCTGTGGCTGAGGAGCAGATCCGGCGGTAAAGGACTGAGGGAGATAACCTCTGTTCACTTCTCATCTTTTCTGATTACACTGGGTACACTTCAGTGGCCAGACTTGGGAATAATTAGGATCTAATCCCATCTTGAGATGGGTGCTGCAGTGAAGTTTGGGGTCGAGATAAGCTACATTAGTCTAAGCTTAGCCCTTCCACAGTGTCCTCTTCGGCTCTGATGCAGAATGCAGATGTAGGCAGCTGATCAAGTGCAGCCTGCCTAGGCCCCACACTCTGCCATGTTAGAGCTTCTTTCACATGTACTGTGTAGTGTATGTGGAACTAAGCGCACTTGTTATTTCTTTTTAAAGAAATTTATTTTGAGAAAGAGTGAGTGAGTGGGAGAGGAGCAGAGAAAGGGAGAGAGAGAATCCCAAGCAGGCTCTGCACTGCCAGCATGGAGCCCAATGCGGGGCCCCGAACCCACAAACCATGAGATCATGACCTGAGTTGAAATCAAGAGTTGGACGCTTAGCAAACTGAGCCACCCACGCACCCCCAGTGGACTTGTTATTTAAAAGCAGCCAATGCACGGGGCGCCTGGGGGGCTCAGTCGGTTGAGCGTCCGACTTCAGCCAGGTCACGATCTCGCGGTCCGTGAGTTCGAGCCCCGCGTCGGGCTCTGGGCGGATGGCTCAGAGCCTGGACCCTGTTTCCGATTCTGTGTCTCCCTCTCTCTCTGCCCCTCCCCCGTTCATGCTCTGTCTCTCTCTGTCCCAAAAATAAATAAATGTTGAAAAAAAAAAAAAAAAGCAGCCAATGCTGTTTAGTTCACCAATATTTACAAACATTTCATTTTTCCTCGGCCTAGCCTACAGAAGCTGACATACTGACCTGCATAGTGCCAGACTTTGCTGTTCCAGGTCAGGGCTGTCCCTGAAAAGCTTATCATCTGGAGGAACAGACACAGAAGGTGTACTGTGCAGTCAGCCTGACTCTCAGAGGAAAACTGGCATGATGGAGCTAGACTGTACTCACTCAGTTTCTCCTTCCAGACTCACAAATCAGATTAAAATATTCTTTCTTTCCAGGAGAAAATTCGGTGACCTGCAATGAGAGGCCAGGAGTGTTAGACTAATGGACATCCCTTCATATGGAGGAGTGGAGAGTTCCATCCTTCCCACCATGATTAAAAAGTGCATACCTATAGGCAAATGTTTGTTCAAATGTGCTATGTTACCGCAGCCCCTTTGATGCAGTTCATGTTTTTTGAGAAACCATTGAATGGAAAAAGACAGCTTCTTCATTACATAGAGCAGTGCCAGTATTAAATCAGCAAAAAATGAAGAAGCAGTAGAGGCTGGTAGTTCAGTTTAATTCTAAGAACCTCACAAAAATCTTTCTTGGATGCTTTTGCCTAATTAGCCTTTGGTAAATGGAAAAACAATGAGTTTCTCTGGTGTATTGGAAAAAAAAATAAACAAAAAACAGACATGAGGTTTAGAGACAAACCTGGGTTTTGAATTCTGGCTTGACCTGTTACTGGCTGTGCCACCATGGACAAGACAACATTACTTTGAAGATAGTAACACCAACCTCTAACCTGAGGATTAAATATATGTACAGCACCCAGTCCAGCATCTGATACATAGTAGGCAATTAATTCCTGGTAGTTATCCTCACCGTTTACTGCTGCTGAAAGAAACCGATCTGCCTGCACACACACTGCTTGTGTAGGGACAGGAACTATAGTAGCAGCCTTTGCTGCAAGTCTGTCGTGCTACATCACACAGCAGGATGGCTGGGAAGACTTCACCTCATCAGCTGCTTGTGCTATAAACCAAGCCATGTCTCTTTTTTTCCCACAACACAGGTTGGAGCACAGTGAATGGGACTCTGCACGGTCTCCTATCATTGGCTCCTGTGGCACTCAGGAGCAGGCACTGTTAATAGATCTTACAAGCAGCAGCTGTCGAAGGGTAAGAAGGGGAGAAACTAAGGAGAGGGTACTAAGCTATCAGACAGGGCTGACTGCACTGAGGACAAGGAGTCAAGGAAAAGGAAGGTGGAAGTCCAGGCACTGAGTACCTGATGGATCTAAGACTAGAAGGGTATGGAAGGTGAGAGGAACCTAGTGGAGTTGGCCAAGTGACCCTGAAGGAGCTTTCTCTCGGGATACCTCTTTCCTGCAATGTTGGGAGAAGGGAAAGGGACATATCCCTGTAGGGCAAACCTCTCTGACTTTCCAATTTTTCTTTCAGACCCGGAGTGGTGCTGGATGGAAGCGGGTCCTGCGTTCACTCTGTCATTCCCGGACCCGAGTGCCACTGCTAGCAGCCATCTACTTTCTGATGGTTCACGTCCTCCTCATTCTGTGTTTCACAGGCCATCTATAAACTGATTTCTCACCTTTGTGACTACTCCCCTCAGAACTTGGAATTCCCTCATCTCTAACATCCAAACCATCAATTTTGCTAGTGGAACAGTCTTCCCACTTACAGGTCTTCTCTCCAACTCTCCACAGAAAGTGCCTGCACAAACAGAGGTGGATGTCAGCCCAGGGCAGAGCTGCAGGGACCAGTGGGTCTGCTTTCTTCTCCTGCCCGGGGTCGGAACACTTCTGCATAATCTGAGGAGGCCCCACAGTCGGTTGTTGAACCCGGTATTTGTTCAGGTTTTGCAGGGCCCTGATTTTTTGTGGTCCTGTGAAGGATGATGAGGAATGTCTTTCAACTTAGAAGATGGTTGTAATAAACCTAATAATCTGAAGTCTAGTATCATTTTGATTGATACTTTCTTTGCCTCAGTTACCTTATATTTTCTCCTGCTTCAGAGGGAAGGTGGACCTGCCATTAACAAAGTTTTGGGGAACAGTATCCCATAGAATAGCTGGTTAGGTCTCTTGCAAAATAGGGTGGGAACTGAAGAACTCCCCAGGGTTTCAGTTGACCAATCATAGGGTAGGACACTGACTCCTTCCCTGGTTGTTCAGACATAACTGGAGTTAGATTTGAGGTCCTGGACTATAGGGATAGAATCCTATGTGTGTGCCCTTGATCACATATATACTGAGGTATTAAATGGCCCATGCCTTTCCTTTCATTGAAAGGAAGAATTGGCTATAGACAGTGGAGATCAGATTCTTGTCATTCCGATGTTGTCTGGATATGCCTTGAGTGTAGACCCTAAAGCAGTATACTAGGAGCTAATCCTAGGTGAGGCATTGACTCCCACCAGGGAGATCTGACTGGTCTGATGACCACTCCTAGCCTCTGGTTGTACGAAGCTACTCTGCTGTTGGTGATAGTTAGCCCAGTTTCTCAGCCCATAGTCACCTGCCCTCTGTGGTAACAGAGCTGAGGAAAGTGGAGGGCGAATATAGAGAAGACAAGATATCTAAGTCTAAGCCTGAGAATGGCAGCCAGGATTGAATTCCATTTGTGCCTGTTCCTTGCCTCCCCTTCCCCCACCCTTACCTGCTGGTTAGTTTCTCATTATGCACATGATATGTTCCCTGCCTGCTCTCACCACCCAAAGAAGAGAGAAAACTGGTGGACTGATTGATCTGCTGTGATCCTTTGTTCTTTGGTGACCAAATCTTGGTCATGGCAACCCAGGAACTTTCCTGAACAATTGTAAAATAATAAAATTATTTTCAGAATCAAAACTGGTGGTGGTGTGTACATGTGTATGAATGTATGTAGACACAGGTGCTTATGTACATGTGCTTGCATGCTGGGCAAGGAAGGGTAGATGGGAGACAGGGTTGGGCAGCCAGGAGTGGATTCAGGGGTAGTAAGCTCTACCTGTTTAGGCTTCCTTCTCCTTGGCCAGCATCAGTAATGGCTGCATGTGTCATTCTGGCCTTAGCCTCTAGACTCCAGGGTGATGAAGTGGAGTGAGGAAATTCATTCTAGTGTTGAACCAAACAAACTGGGCCTTAGGGCCTGAGATTCATGCAGCTCATGCCTGGGCCTGAGAGAAGACTTATCTGGGGTATAGTGAAAACATTAGGCCCTTAAGGATCCCTATGAATGGGAGTTGGGGGAAGAGAAATCTAAGAGGGTATAGCAGAATAAGCATTGCTATGTTACAGGTTTTTAAGTTTATTTTGAAAGAGAGTAGGGGAGGAGTAGAGAGGGAGAGAGAGAATCCCAAGCAGGCTGTATGCTGTCAGTATGAAGCCCTATGTGGGGCCCAAACTCCTAAACCATGAGATCATGATCTGAACTGAAGTCAGACGCTTAATCAACAGAGCCACCCAGGCACCCCTACTATGTTATTTTTATATTAAGTTGCTGCTTAGGAAAAGCTAACTTTATTAAAGTACAATGAGTGAATCAAACCAAGATTTTATGGCTTGAAAGTCCATGCTATTTATTTGTGTGCTCCATCTCACTGTCTCTCATTAGAAATGAACTTGGGGGCAACCTGGGTGGCTCAGTCAGTTAAGTGACTGGTTCTTGATTTCGGCTCGGGTCATAATCCTATGGTTCGTGCGATAGAGCTAGAGTGCAGAGCCTACTTGGGATTCTCTCCCTCCCTCTGCCCCTCCTCTGCTCATGCTCACTTTCCCTCTCTCTCCCAAAATAAATAAACTTAAAAAAGAAGAAGAAGAAATGAACTTGAGACTTTGCTAAAGAGTGATAGGGTTAGAACTGTACCTGGATGGTGTGCCACAGTATTTGGTCTGATCATTCCCATTTTTGACACTGAATTAGGATCCCAAATGATCTAAAAGATCTTTTCCCCTTCTACAAATGATCTTTTCCTTGAAATGATTTTGGTGCTGCCATAATAAATAGGTCGTGAAGTAGGAGAGAGAAATACACTACCACCACCACCCACCAAACTGACCTAGAATTCTTAAGAGTGACTAAGGTCTTATTATTTCTAATGCAGAAATCACCTCCACTATATCTTAGACCACTTTCATCTAGTCTCTGTTTGAGTCTGTTGGGAAACTCAAAACTGAGCAAATCAGTTAGAACTCCATATCATCAGGGTTAGGAGAGACTAGGTCAGATACAGTAACAAACACCAATTTTTAGTAGCTAAAACAGCAAAGATTACTGTTTATAGTCTACTTGTGTTGTCATCATTCTCAGCTGGGGACCCAGGCTGCCAGAGGAGCCACTGGAGAACTGCACTTCGCCTTGGTGAGCAGGGGGCAGAAAAGCATGGCAAAGCTTGCACTGGTCTTAAAGTCTCCACCAGAAAGTGATGTATTTCACTTCTCACATTTGATTGGCCAAAATCAGTCACCTGAGCAAGTCTGGCTTCAAGAAGGAAAGGAAGGAGGGGCAGCAAATCTTGAACGGTAATACAAAATGCCACAAAAATCTTCCAACATCTGGTAGTAGTATCTAGTTCTTTCAGACTTTTTTCTGCTAGTTAGACCCCACTCCCCTAAACAACTTCTGAAACTTTCTCCCTCCATGGCTTGCCTTTCCCGTGACTGATTCTGTTCCATTGTTCAATTGATCAATGCTTATTTGAATATCTGTATGCAAACCCCAGGTTTAAGTGCGATGGGTGATGTAGAAGTGAGTTTCTTTTTAAATCTTACCCTTCAAAACCCACATAAAAATCACTTTTCTCATTAAACCTTTCTAGATTACTTCACCCCATACCAAATTACTTTTACCACAAATTCCTTTACCATAGTAGATGCAAGTGCTTACCTATTTCAAACATGAATGCTGTTCTACAACATTCTTTTATGTGTTTTCTGTGAATGCTTTGCTTCCTTGACCAGATATAAACTCTGAGAGTAAGAGCAGCATTCCTTATAACTTCCCTGTGACTCTCAAAGCGTTGCAAAAGACGAGGCACGGCGGCATTTTTTTTTTTTTTTTTTTTTTAAGTGCCTAAGCAGAAGGAACTGACTTAAACTTCAGGAAGTAGCTGTGAGGACAGGGTGTCAGGAAATGACAGAAAACCTGCTGAATACGGAACTGAAGCAGCAGCTCAGAGTTTCTTGCTCTGAAGTGGCAGTAGAGAGGGGAGCCCAGTGGACGTGAAGAGCTGGGAGCTTAGAGCAGACACTTGGCTACTGGAGGTGGGTACTCTGAGCAGTGGGAAAGTTGGGGAGCACAGGGCAAGAGCTGAATTAAGAGGAACCTACCTGGCTCTTAGTCCTCCATGAGAGATAAAGTCCTTTCTCATAGGCTCTTAGACTTTTATGGCCAGAGGCCTGGGGGTGAGTGATTGTGACTAATGAGCATATGGGGATGGAAACTGAAATGGGGGTCTGGAGCCCAGGGCACATGATGCAGCAGCCACCCAGGACTCTTAGTTTCTGCTGACAGTCTACAACCTTCTCCTAAGGCCTGTTGCTCCTAGGCCCTGAGGCAAGAGGAGGACCATAGGAGATGAAGACAAAGTCTCTGTCCTTAGAGAGCATATGGTCTTGCAAAGAGACAAAACTCACATAGGAGACACTGTGACACAGCAGGAAGTAGTTGCTACTTACACCAGTGCGGATGGAGGCCAAACAATGGTTCGACTAGGGCTAGTTTCTGTGATTGTAGGATCCCAGAATCCCAGAATGTCCGAAATGAAGGGGACTTGATGACTTAGCTACATTAACCTCTTCATTTATTTTCCCCTGGGGAAAATGGAGTATCAAAGATGTTCGGTGATTTACCCAATTAATATTTTTAATTACCTACTCTGGTACCTGACAAATAAGAACATATGCCATGTTGATTCCCTTACCCCTGTTCCCAGAGGGGCTTAGTAACAGAGCTGGGGTGATCTTCTGACTGAGGTCCATGTACTTTACTGATGCTGTCAGGCAGCTTCGTGATGAGGCCCTTAATTGTGCCTGCAATCCTGGGCACCATTCCTCACCAAGTTACTCCCCGGTCCCCTACCTCTAATAGCCCCTCTTGGCGTTTCTATTTCTGCCAGCAGCTTAAGGACACTAATAGTCTCTGCGTCAGAAACTTCCCTTTGTTTAAAAAATACATGAAGATGGGAGGCTTTTGGGTGAGTTAGGCTGAGGCCCCAGAGGAACAGCAGGAAAGAGGAGAGGACCGTCAGTCCTCATTGCTTCCTTTTTGATCATGAATATTTCAGAAACTTCTCCTTTCCAGTTTTCTGTATGAAGTCATTTTGTCAAAAAGCAGCCCAGGAGCCAGGACCATAGGCCTTATCTCTTCAATCCATAATTGTTACCCCATAAGGAAAGGCAGAGCTGTTCTGGGCAAGGACTCATCTCACAGTGCAGCTGACTCAGTCACTACTTCTCCGGTGTCCTGCTTGCATCTCTTTAACCACCCTTTCCCCCAAATCCTTGGGCTAGTTTCCAAGGAGGCTATCAAATAGCATGGAGAAAGATGGAGCTTCCAAGAGGAAAGGAAAATCGGAGAGTCTGAGAGACTGTGTGGAGACATTGTAGAGTCCTCGGAGCAGTTTTAAGAGGTCTCATTTAAGAGACAGTGAAGAGTATAGGGAAATACACCAGTGGGATGAGGAGTCCAAGGAAGGATGGACAGGAGAGTTGCTAGTTAGCAAGTAGTAGCAGGGTCAAGAAGTGTCAGTGTCCCCCCAGAGCAGATAAGCATTTGTCAATGGACATACAGAGATCCAGGATCCCACACATAGAGAGCAACTTGCTGCTCCTCATGCATAAACTGGCAGAGCCAATGGAAACACTGGGGATGCCACAGAATAACAATTTGGCTCCCCTTCATCCTAGTGTTCTCTAACAATTTCTTTATTACTTACTTAATAAAAAAATCTAATAACTCTCAGTGTTCAAAATAAGGGATTTATTTTATGCTGTTTGAACCAGTTATCTTCTTTAGAAATATAATTGAACTGTTTTTAAAAATTAAAGAATAGATGATTCATTCCCAGTAAATAATACTTCCTTATGTGTTGTTCAGGGCAGGAATTTCAGCTGACTGCCCTACTGACCTCATGCACCTATTCAGTAGCTGCTCTTAGAATGAACATGGGATAATGACTTGCACTGGGGTTGGAATTTTCTCAGTAGAATTATGCAGGTGGTAGAGAAGAAAATGTAGGTGTTCACTTTATTAGGGGCTGGACCAATGCACCTTTCAACAGCTGTAACAGGAGTCATGTAGAAACTGAGAGGCATGGTGCTTTAATTTGAAGGGTACCCTAGTACTCCTCATTGATTGCCCCTTTAAGCCACTACCCTGCTAGCCTTGCAACACAAATGAATGTTCCCAGCAGTTTTGACACTCAGATTATTTAACATTACCCACACCCATGATGGCCTCTCTCCAGACTCAGTAGGCCTAGACCGTGTTAATTTGTCTTGAATAAATCCTCCCCCCTGCTCCTCTAACTGAGCAAAAGTGTTTTCTTAAAACTTCCTTCTGCTTTGCCTCAGCTTCCATTTTGTTCTAA
Source organism: Herpailurus yagouaroundi (assembly GCF_014898765.1). Taxonomy (NCBI): domain Eukaryota; kingdom Metazoa; phylum Chordata; class Mammalia; order Carnivora; family Felidae; genus Herpailurus; species Herpailurus yagouaroundi. Next base: position 68,061,241 of record NW_024412403.1, on the reverse strand, counting down.
GAAAAAATAGCAAAACCACTGGACTGCTATAACATTGACTTCAGCATTCTTGTTTTCCCTCTTCTTGATTTTCTCTCCCTAATTCCCATTTTGTCATCCTCAGATGTGGAAGTCCGTAGTAGGGCATGATGTATCTGTTTCTGTGGAGACCCAGGGTGATGATTGGGACACAGACCCCGACTTTGTGGTGAGTTTGGAAATAACTTTGCTTGGAAAAATCAACAAAAGGTGGAGGTGAGGGGACAAGGGAGAGGCACCTGGGCTACTCTGTTATTACTTACCTTTTAGGGGGCTTAGAAAGGACAATCTGGGACTGAAATAGCACTCATGGTAGAACTGACTGGTAGGACAGTTGGCTGTCATGAGTGGGGGTGTGCATGATAGCTGATGTTGAGGATGGAAGGGGACGGGTGTAGAGGAGTTTGACATTGTGATTGACGGGCTATGACAAGCTAGGCAGAAGCTGAGGTGCAGGTTAACCTGGGTCTCCATTGACCTGTGAGCAGGATATAAGCTAGGCCTGTATAATTTGTGGAGATTCAGAAGTTGTAGAAGACCTAACGGGGAAAGTGTGGGGGATGCATAGCAGAAAGGGAGGTTTCAGAACCCACCTTAATTTTAACATGGGGGGGGCAGGGTGAGGAAAATGTAAAGATCGTGACTGAAGGAAGCAACAGTTTCAGGGGACCTGGAGGGCATGTGTGTCAGCTACATAGCCTCTCTCAATGTGGCACATCTCTTGCCATCACTTATTGCTGATGATGTCTTTTGTAGAATGACATCTCTGAAAAGGAGCAACGGTGGGGAGCCAAGACCATTGAAGGCTCTGGACGTGCAGAACATATCAAGTAGGTGCCAAAAGGATTGGGGAGCAGAAAAAGGGTGTGGGAAGAGCCTGAGGAGAACTTGGACACTCAGGGGAGGGAAGAAGGAAGGAAGGAAGGAGAGAAGGTAGTTAATGTCTACATGTCTTTGCATTTGTTTTTTCTTGAATCTATCCCTGTGTGTCCCTATGTGTATCATTGCGGGTTTCTGTTTCATGTCTCTCCACTTATCCCCCTAACCTGTATTCTCTCTCTCATTTCTAACAACTATGCTATTTCCCCAAGCGGGTCTATTATAAGGGATTCAGAGATGAGGTGGCTCAAATACTGGTTGAGGTTGTATCACTTTATCTCTCCAACATCTCTCTATCATCTATCTATTCATAGAAATAGAAATGTGTGTCTAGAATGTAGGTGACTTCAGATAGACCAAGAAGGATTCAGTGAAAGATCAAGGTAAATAACTCAGAATAGATATTGTAAGAAGAGGACAATATCAGGTCTCATACCTGGCCTGGATGATTTTTAAAATAAAAATTTGTATTTGGCTACTTGACAGAAGCTGGAAACCACGAATGGTAATATGAAGAAATGTGACAGTTAGAAAACCTATTGATTAGGGGCGCCTGGGTGGCGCAGTCGGTTAAGCTTCCGACTTCAGCCAGGTCACAATCTCGCGGTCCGTGAGTTCGAGCCCCGCGTCGGGCTCTGGGCTGACAGCTCAGAGCCTGGAGCCTGTTTCCGATTCTGTGTCTCCCTCTCTCTCTGCCCCTCCCCCGTTCATGTTCTGTCTCTCTCTGTCCCAAAAATAAATAAATGTTGAAAAAAAAATTAAAAAAAAAAAAAAAAGAAAACCTATTGATTAAAATTATCTTAGTAATAGTGTTTAAGGGTCTTAAAGATGATAACCCAACGTTTTATCAGAAATAAGAGCAAAACAATGAAACAGTCTGATACTGTAAGAGAGAAGGATGTTACAGACATATCTAAGGGTTTCTGTGGGATATATTGTGTATTCATATTGAAAGATTCCCTCTTCTCTTCCATATATTATTCAGGATCATTTAAACAGGGCTGTCTACTTTGGATGTCAAATATTAGTAGCAGGGTAGACACAATAAACTGCATAACAAGAGCAAAAATAAAAAAGCAAAAATTGGGATGCCTGGATGGCTCAGTTGGTTGAGCATCTGACTCTTGATTTTGGCTCAGGTCATGATCCCAGGGTCATGGGATCAAGCCCCACATTTGGCTCCATGACGAGCATGGAGCCTGCTTAAGATTATCTCTCTGCCCCTCTCACCCGCTCACTCTCTCTAAAATAAAAAATTTAAAAATTTTTTTAAAGCAAAAATTAACAATTACAAATAAATTGGCAAAATTAATACAATTTAAAAATCCATTTTAACTCCCCCATACAGAATTTAACAATAGTGTTTTTACCTCTTTTCCCCTGGATTTAAAAAGTGTCAGTGGATGACCACATTGTATAAACAACACACTAGGAAACTTAGCATGTGTTTATATAATTTGATAATATTCAGTAATATGCATTGTTGTTTGATAAGACAATGATTTATCTCAAGAAACTGTAATGAATATTGTTCTTAAACAAACCAACCAATTCTGGAAGCAGTTGGAAAGATGAAAAAAATGGAACAGGTTCATTCAGGAAGTTTCTTGATGCTCCTTTCCAATCTCATAGATAAAACAAAAAAAAAAAAAAAAAAAGATCCTTTTCCTTTTCTGAGTAAAGGCTACTCAGCCCTAGTATCCCGAGAACTCTTAAGATGAAGATACCAATATTCTAATACCTTTCCCAACCAGCTTGTCTCATGCATAGTAGGAGCAGAATATTTTAAGGAAGACTGCTAAATTTTTGCCATGGTCTTATAGAAAGAGCTTGAATTTGTTAGGTTCGACTAACAGCTCTGCAGCTACAAGTAATGTGAATTTAGACATATAACCTCTCGGAATCTCAGTTTATTTGTTTATCAAAGGGGAATAATAATAGCTACCCTGCAGAGTATGGTTAAAATTCAAGGGGCTAACATGTATCAACATTCTAGTGCAGTATTTAGCACCTCTTAGCAGCTCAATAATATTTCTCTTCATTTTTAAAAAATGTTTATTTATTTTTGAGATAGCATGAGCTAGGGAGAGGCAGAGAGAGGAGACAGGATCCAAACTGAGCTCTGCCCTGATAGCAGTGAGCCCAATGTGGGGCTCAAGCTCACATACCCTGAGCAAAAGCCTGAGCCAGAAGTCAGATGTTCAACCAACTGAGCCACCCAGGCACCCCAATATTTCTTTTTCTTGTTAATATAGTTTATTTTTATTTATTTCTTATTTTCTTTAACGTTTATTTATTACTGAGAGACAGACAGAGACAAAGCGTGAGCAGGGGAGAGGCAGAGAGAGAGGGAGACACAGAATCCGAAGCAGGCTCCAGGCTCTGAGCTGTCAGCGCAAAGCCGAAAAAGCGGGGCTCAGACTCACAAACCGCGAGCTCATGACCTGAGCCAAAGTCTGACGCTTGACCCACTGAGGTGCCCCAATATAGATTAGTTTCAATTATATTCTTTCTTCCTAAAAACCTAACATAAACATGTAAAAAAATTACAGTCTTTCTTCTTCCTAAGTGCTGTTTACTAGGACTGTTGTGTTGTACAACTCAGTATATCCATTACTCTGTTGACCCTTGGAATTATAAAATGTAGTGACCTTGAATGTTACCTTATTAACCTAACTGGATCTTTTAAGGATAGCATACATGGTAGAGATATTTACACAAAAACCCACTTCCTTCCCATTCACCCAAGCTACCAAGATGTAAAAGTCCCATCTCTGCTAGTAACTAGCCAGGTGACCATGAACAGGTCACTTTTCCTCTCTGATTCTCAGTTTTCCCACTGGGATCGAAAAGACCTCTAGAGGACCTTCCATTATTAAGTCTCTAATATTCTGGGATTCTCTCTGGCTAACATGGGCTAAGCCAATCTTTAAGGTCAGATGAGAATCACTAAGGGCTTTGGAAAGGAGGGGGAAGTTGGAGAGGAGAACAGTAGCTGCAGAGTTGAGATCACTCAGAGCAGGAAAAGGAAGTGATTGTGGTTCTCACTAATCTCACTACCTTCCCCCACACCATAATCTTTCTTTTTTAAGTCTACCTAAAATATACTTAGTTTGGGGAGTGACTTGGTAATTCAGTGAATAGCTCAAAGGATAATGTCTGTCCCTCATCTATTGTATGGAGAAGCCTGGGCCAGGCAGCTGCAAGCAACCTAGTGTTTCCTAGTAACTGCCTGATTTTCAAGGTCTCTGGCCCTTTTTTCCATCTTCTTTTTGCCACTCTTGTCCTCTCATGCTCATGTGCCTCTTTACAGTCCATATATCCCATGTCCACCCCTGGCTGGATGTAAACACTGAGCTGCTTCCTGTCACTATACGTTAGTTATGCCTATTCTAAAATTTTATGTAAATGCAGTAATACAAAATATATTCTTTTGTGTCTGTCTTCTTTCACTCAGTATAATTATTTGAGATCTAACTATGGTCTTTGTGTATCAGTCTTTTGTTCCTTTTTACTGTCCAGTGATTTCCCATTAAATGGGTATATCTTAGTTTGGTTTATCCATTACCCTGCTGATGGATATCTGGGTTGTTGGCAATTTGGAACTATTAAAAATAAAGCTGTATGAACATTTGGGTCCAAATCTTTTTGTTGACATGTGTTTTTATCTCTCTTGGGAAATGTCTTGGAATAAAACTGCTGAGTCATATAATAAGTACGCATTTATTTTTTTAAGAAATTACCAAACTGAAAGGAATTTACCATTTTTTATTCCTGCCAATAATGTATGGATTTCAATTGCTCCACATGCTTCTCTACACTTGGTATTGTTAGTATTTTTAATTTTTATCACTCTTGTGGGTATGTGGTCATTTTAATTTGTATTTCTTTGATGCTTAATTTTATTGAGCATCTTGTTATGTGTTATTCATGTATCTTTATATGTCTTCATTTAAAGTGTCTGTTCAAGTGGTACCTTTGTGTACGACTCTTGGTTTCAGCTCAGATCATGATCCCAGGGTGGTGGGATTGAGCCCCGTGTTGGGCTCTGTGCTGAGCATGTAGCCTGCTTAAGATTCTCTCTCTCTCTCTCTCTCTCTCTCTCTCTCTCCCCCTCTCCCCAACTTGTGCTCTCTCTCTAAAATAAAATTTAAGGGGCGCCTGGGTGGCTCAATCGGTTAGGTAGCTGACTTCAGCTCAGGTCATGATCTCATGGTCTGTGAGTTCGAGCCCCACGTCGGGCTCTGTGCTGACAGCTCAGAGCCTGGAGCCTGTTTTGGATTCTGTGTCTCCCTCTCTCTGACCCTCCCCTGTTCATGCTCTGTCTCTCCCTGTCTCAAAAATAAATAAAACGTCAAAAAAAAATTTTTTTTTAATAAAATAAAATTAAAAAAAAAACTTTTTACTATCCCAGGACTTTATATTCCTACATATATTTTAGAATAAATGAGTCAATTCCTACAAAAATCTCTGATCATATTTTGGTTGAAATTGCATTGAATCTATAGATCATTTTAGAGAAAACTGGTATCTTAATGATCTTGAATTTTCCTATCCATGAACATGGACTTATTTATTTCTTCTTCAATTTTTTCAGTAATATTTTTCAATGTTCAGGTCTTGGACATATTTTATTATTAAATTGATGCTAAAATAGTTCATGTGATTTCATGGGATAATAAATAGTATTTATTTTTAACTTTTAATTTCCAAATGTCCATGGCTAGTATAGTCATACTCAGCAATATTGCAGGTTTGGTGTCTGGCCCTCACAATAAAGCAAATATCAGAATAAAGCAAGTAAAATGAATTTTTTTTATTTCTCAGTGTATATAAAAGTTATGTTCACATTATACTGTGGTCTGTTAAGTGTGCAGTAGCATTATGTCTAAAGAAATAATGTGCATACCTTAATTTAAAAGTACTTTGTGGGGTGCCTCGGTGGCCTTGGTTTTGGCTGAGGTCATGACCTCACAGTTTGTGGGTTTGAGCCCTGTGTCAGCATAGATTGGGATTCTTTCTCTCCCTCTCTCTCTCTGCCCCTTCCCCGCTCATTCTCTCTCTCTCTCTTTCTCAAAAAAAAAAATTTTTTTTTAAAAATAAAAATACTTTGCTAAAAGATAGTAAGCATCATCTGAACATTAAGTGAGTCATATCTTTTTGCTGGTGGAGGGTCTTACCTCCATGTTGATGGCTTCTGATGGCTTCTGACTGATGGTTGCTAAAGTTGGGGTGACTGTGGCAATTTCTATGGAAAAATTTTCTGTATCAAAATTGGAAGTTTGCTACATTGATTGACTTTTCCTTTCATGAATGATTTTTCTGTAGCATGTGACACTGTTTGATAGCATTTTACCCACAGTAGAGCTTCTTTCAAAACTGGAGTCAATCCTCTAAAACCTGGCTGCTGCTTTATCATGTAAATTTATGTCATATTCTAAGTCCTTTGTTGTCATTTTGACAGTCTTCACAGCATCTACACCAGGAGTAGTTTCCATCTCAAGAAACCACTTTCTTTGCTCATCCATAAGAAGCAACTTCCCATGCATTCAAGTTGTATCTTGAGATTGCAGCAATTCAGTCACATCTTCAGGCTCCACTTCTGATTCTAGTTCTCTTGCTGTTTCCACCACAATTGCAGTTACTTCTTCCACAGGAGTCTTGAACCCTCAAAGTCATTCATGAGGGTTGAAATCAACTTCCTCAAACTCCTGTTAACATTGATATTTTGATCTCTCTTTGTGAATTATTGAATGTTCTTAATGCCACCTCTAATGGTAAATCCTTTCCAGAAGGTTTTCAATTTACTTTGCCCAGATCCATCAGAGGAATCACTATCTATGGCATCTATAGTCTTAAAGGATAGATTTCTTAAATACTGTCACAAGACTTGAAAAATGAAATTATTCCTTGACCCATGGGCAGCAGAATGGATGTTGTGTTAGCAGGTTTTGAAAATGACACTAACCATGTGGTCCATCTCCATCAGAGTTCTTGGGGGGCCAGACGCATTGTCAATGAGCAATAATATTTTGAAAGGCATCTCTTTTCTGAGTAGTAGGTCTCAGCAGTGGACTTAAAATATTCAGTAAACCATGTTGTAAACAGATGTGCTGTCATCCAGTCTTTGTTGTTCATTTATAGCGCACCAGTAGAGTAGATTTAGTGTGATTCTTAAAGGGCCCTGGGATTCTCAGAATAGTAAATGAGCATTGGCTTCAGCTTAAAATCACCAGCTTCCTTAGCCCCTAACAAGAGAATCAGCCTGTCCATTGAAGCTTTGAAGCCAGGCATTGACTTCTCCTCTTTAGCTATGAAAGTTCTAGATGGCATCTTTCAGTAGAAGGCTGGTTTGTCTACATTGAAAATCTTTTGTTTAGTGTAGCCACCTTCATTAATTATCTTAGGTAGATATTCTGGATAACTTTCTGCAGGTTCTATATCAGCACCTGTTGTTTCACCTTGAACTGTTATGTTATGAAGATGGTGTCTTTCCTTAAACCTCAAGAACCAACCACTGCTAGCTTCCAGCTTTTCTTCTGCAGTTTCCTCACCTCTTTCATCCCTCATGGAACTGAAGAAAGTTAGGGCCTTGCACTAGATTAGGCTTTGACTTAAGGGAATGTTGTGGTTGGTTTGATCTTCTATCTAGACCACTAGAACATTCTCCATATCAGCAATAAGTCTGTTTTGCTTTCTTATCATTCATATGTTCACTGGAGTAGCACTTTTAATTTATTTTAAGAACTTTTCCTTTGCAACTGGAAGGTATTATGCTGAGTGAAATAAGTCAGTCAGAGAAGGACAGTTATCATATGTTTTCACTCATGTGGATCTTGAGAAACTGAACAGACCATGGGGGAAGGAAAGGGGGAAAAATAGATACAAACAGAGAGAGGGGGAGGCAAACCACAAGAGATTATTAAATACAGAGAACAAACTAAGGGTGGATGGGGGGGGGCAGGTAGGGGAGAGGGAAAATGAGTGATGGACATTGAGTAGGGCATTTGTTGGGATGAGCACTGGGTATTGTATGTAAACCAATTTGACAGTGAGTTATATACATAAGAAAATTTAAAAAAAGAACTTTTCCTTTGCATTCACAACTTGGCTAACTGTGTGGCATAAGAGACCTACCTTTTGGCCTGTCTTGGCTTTTGAAATGCCTTCATCATTAAGCTTAATGATTTCTTTTGAAATTATTTTGAAGCTTTTGATTTAAAGGAGAGATGTGTGACTCTTCTTTCACTTGAACACTTAGATGCCATTGCAGAGTTATTAATTGGCCTGATTTCAAAATTGCTGTGTCTCAGGGAATAAGGAGGCCTAAGGCAAGAAAGAGAGATGGGGAAATGGCTGGTTGGGGGGAGCAGTCAGAATACATGCAACATTTATGACATCTCAAGAAACCACTTTCTTTGCTCATCCATAAGAAGCAACTTCCCATCCATTCAAGTTCATGGTGCCCCCAAACCATTATAATAGTAACGTCAAGCAGCACTGATCACAGATCACCATAATCAATATAATAATATTGAAAAACTTTGAAATATTGTGCAAAGTACTAAAATGTGACAGATACATGAAGTGAGCAAATGGTGTAGGAAAAATGGTGCCAATGGACTTGCTCAATATAGTGTTGCCACAAATCTTCAATTTGTTAAAAACACAATATCTGCAAAGTGTAATAAAGTGGTGTGCCCCTAAAATGAGTTATGCCTGTGTGTAGAAATGAAATTGATTTTGATCATGCCCTTGTATCCTGTGAACTTACCAAATGTACTTAATAGTTCCAGTAGTGTATTCTGTAGATTCTTTAGATTTTCTGCATCTATGATCATATCATCTGTGGATAAAATCTTATCTGTGTGACTCATCTCTGTGCTTTATTATTGTAACAAAAACAAAACACTTGGTTCCCATAAACTGCATCGCTTTATCAAATTCCAAGGTATTTTAAAACTTAAAATAGGTATCTGAAACTTAATGTGTCAAACGTTTCTTAGATATGCTGCTTAGCACATTGGATTGTAACTTTTTATATCTCTCCCACCTGACCACTATCTCCATATACATTAATAATCTTTGTATCCTCACAGCCTAAAAGTGCCTTATACTCAAAAGTGTAATTAATATTTATTGAGTGAAGTACTAATATGATTAAGGCTTATTTAGAGTGGCTTCAGCTATATTCTAAAGAATTTGATAAGAAGTTGGTCTTTTTTGGCCCCAACATTTTTATTTAAATTGTATTATCTATTGGCATCATCCTCTGATTAGCTTTGCTATCATCCATTAGGTGGAAATACCTGAATTTCATTTTCAAATCCCCTTTAAAAACTTGTTTTAACAATGATATAGTTATGACCCATGTGGCAATCATTGGACTCATTAAAACTTTGCACATTTTGCTCATTTGAAAGTAATGTTTGGCATCATTTTTGTCATTCTTCATCTGAATATTTTGGTTGGGAAATAACAGTTATTTACATGTTCTTGGAACCAGTAGCTTTTTTGACACAGACATTTCTAAAGTGTCAGTGTTAATGAACTAGCAACACAGGATCTCTGCCTCCACTGCTGCCAGAGGGTTTAGAGCAGGCACGGAACAGATGGTCCTTCCAGCTCTTCGCTTAATTTCATCTGGTTCAAAGCCAGCTTTCTAAAATTAACTATGACTAAAGCCGAGAGGGCTTTAAAAAGAGGCTTTTGGTGGGCTTATACTAGAAGGCCACCAGATGGATCTATTCTTCCATGAAACAAGAGAATTTCTGCTGTGGGATGGCCATTCTAACCTGTAACCAGTGTATCTGGTTTTCCCAAGCTGGTGAAGTCCCAGTAACATCACTGTCTCAATTCCCTAAACCTCTTTTTCTTGCTGCAGGAAGTGAAATTTTTTAATTTAGGGTTCTCTTGTCCAAATGTTTCTAAGAATCCTCAGAAGTGCCTCTCTGTGACCAAGTATACATACTGATTGTCCCTTATTGGTGCTAGTGCTGACCTGTCACTTCATATCCTCAGAGCAGACAGATCTGCAGAGGTGCTCTCTACCCTCATAGTGAAGATGAAAGTGAAGTAAGAAGGAGAAGGCTTCCTTTTGGTGTTACATTCTCTTAGTGACAGAGGTGTCCCAAATCAAGTTTATTTGGGTCTTCAGGTGTTACAACAATTAGTGATAAGACTGAATTTTGTTAGTTTTTATTAGCTTTTTTTTTTTTCATTTCAGTATAGTTGATACATAATGTTACATTCATTTCAGGTGGATAACTTAGTGATTTGACAAGTTTATACATTATGATGTGTTTACCACAAGTATAGCTACCATCTGTCCAGTTACATCGCTATTATAATGTCATCGACTACATTCCTTGTGCTTTGACTATTACTTCTGTGACGTATTTATTCTATAACTGGAACCCTGTATCTTCTACTCTCCTTCTTCCCCTTTTGCCCATCCCCTCTGGCAACCATCAGTTTGTTCTCTGTATTTATAGGTCTGATTCTGCTTATTGTTTGTTTTATTAGATTTTAGTGTAAGGAATTTCAGATTTGGGGGTGGAGACGAAGGGCATTCATTTTTTACCAAAATATACACCAAATACTTAATGTATAGATAAATCTCCCAAAGCTACATCTTTCCTAACCGTCGTTAATGACTTCCTAGTATGCCATTGAAAGGTAATATTGCAATTTACTTAACTGTTCTCCAAGTATTAGCCCTATAAATTGTTTCTTAGTTCTTGCTATTATCTTCAGTGTTTCAGTGAATATCGTTAGATATTAAGACTTGCCATATTTAAAATTATTTCCTTGAGGTAGATTCTCAGGACTAGAATGTGGGAATAAAGGGGTATATAAATATTTTTGTACTTCTGGGGAGAGAGTATCTAATGCTAGAAAGCAGACCCATTCAGAAGAAAAATAACTTCCCAGTTACTAGAATATAATTGGTATCACTGTCCTCTAACATTTAAGAACATGAAAAATGGGACAAGTATCAGAAGTTTATTTAGTGGACAAATTAACAGACTAGAGGAAATATTATTGGCTTGTGGAGAGTTTAAATCAGACTATGGTATATAGGCCACACTAATCTCTTACTCCCAGACCCAGCATTGATATACTTTGGGAACTCAGGTTATTACTAAAAATAAAGAACACATCTCAAGACTTCCATTTTTCTGGGAGGGAGAGTTCATTGACTTGTGCTAGATGAGTCTCTGTCATGTGGTTACTTCCAGTATCCACCAGCTGAGGAACAAAGTGTCAGAGGAGCATGATATTCTCAAGAAGAAGGAGATGGACTCAGGGCCCAAAGCATCCCATGGGTATGGAGGTCGGTTTGGGGTGGAGAGAGACCGAATGGACAAGGTGAGTTGAAAGAAAGATGTTTGCTTAAAGATAAAAAATTGATTCGTTTGTTGGTATTGTAGTTTAAAACTTATTCAAAGTACAGCATTAATTTGGGCTTTAAAATAGAATGTCCACATACTATTTGTATCATTTTTTTTCCTGATTTCAACACATAAATATAGATGGTAGAAAATGTGGTCCAAGAACTTAAAAGGGCTAGCCTATGGTAGACCCAGCCATGCTGTAACTCCTAGACTGAGGAGACAGGGTCACAATTAGAGAAGGGAAGAATATGTCTTAAAATCATTTACTGTTTTCAAATGTTTGTATAGAATGTTGATATTGCAACTTCTTATTATTTTCTTTACTGTGTATTTAGTGTTCTTTGTGTATACATATATTATACCTTATATGATATGTGCATGGGAAAAATATTGATGTGAATTTATTCATTAGATTCCATCAAATACAAATAGTTTCCTTTATCCATTAGCTACCACTAAAGTATGGTTAAAAATACTTGTGTCTTATTTATTTATTTTTTTAATTAAAAAAAATTTTTTTTAATGTTTATTTATTTTTGAGACAGAGAGAGACAGAGCATGAACGGGGGAGGGTCAGAGAGAGAGGGAGACACAGAATCTGAAGCAGGCTCCAGGCTCTGAGCGGTCAGCACAGAGCCCGACGCGGGGCTCGAACTCACGGACCGTGAGATCAGGACCTGAGCTGAAGTCGAACGCTTAACCGACTGAGCCACCCAGGCCCCTCAAAAATGCTTGTGTTTTATTTTATTTATTTATTTATTTATTTATTTATTTATTTATTTATTTTTCAACGTTTATTTATTTTTGGGACAGAGAGAGACAGAGCATGA